>NC_137928.1:22637208-22667208 GCF_963457725.1 Sprattus sprattus | reverse complement strand
TGCACGCTCATGCAAGAGGCTCTGTGACTTAACCACTGGAGGGAGGGGGGAGGAGAGAGAATGAAAGGGACAGAGAGAGTGGATGTTGGAGGGGGGTGGGTAATTAAAACTTCATTAGTCTCTGTGCTTGTTTTATCAAAGCGTGCACGCGCACTGCTGCTCGCTGCCACCGCTACCGCTGCCGCTGCTGCTGCTTAACTGTGTCTTATCTGCCTCTGAGGCACAGCGCGCATCCTGCAGAGCCCTGAACTCAGGTTCAACTCCACAAAGGGCCGCAAAGCAGTGCTGCCACTGTGGCGTACATCCCTGCAGAGCCGGTATAAACACATGCACGCACGCACCCACGTGCACACACACACATACTCTCACACACACACACTCTTTCACACACACGCACCCGAACTCTCACACACACACATACTCTCACACACACACACTCTCACACACACGCACACGAACTCTCACACACACACATACTCTCACACACACACACTCTCACACACACGCACACGAACTCTCACACACACACATACTCTCGCACACACGCACTACACACACACACACACACACACACACACACACAGAGATGCAAACACACAGACACACATTCCATATGCACTTATGCACACAAATATATACAGATCCACACAATGGCTTATTTCCGGGCTCAGTTAGTTATTGTTCTGGCCTGTATTGTAAAGTCGCCTGTCTTTAAGCTGACATGCGTGGCTGAGACTCAGGGTTGGTGGAGAAACTGTTGGAAGGAGGCAAGAGAGGAAATGAATTCTGCAACGTGAGCAGAACTAACAAGCTATTTGGAAAGTTACTGAGCCCTCTTTTCCTCATGCCTGCCCTCCCTCTTTTCCAGGCCCTGCGCCCCTCTCTGGATTATACTAATGCTCAAATTAAATTATGTTTATTAACGCACGCTGAGGATGGAGCACTTGCAGGCCTGAATCAGAATGCAGGGGGAACATTTGGCTGTTGGGGAGAGAGGCCTCCTCTCTTCTCCTTCATCAATATTCAGCCACTGCTCCGCGCAGCCGAGTCGCACACGCACCGCATTCATGGAGCCAGACAGTCGGAGTCGGAGCCGAGCTGTCAGCCACCTCCCCCTGACTCCCCTCCCTCCCTCCCCATCGCTCTTCCTTTCACTCTTGTGTCAGTTCTCACCCCTTCTTTGCTTCTCTTCACATTTCCAGTTCAAGCATGCTTTTAGGAGAGGCTTGTTTGTGTGGAGGTGAGTCCTGTTAGAATAGACTGCGGCAAGCACTGACTGCGGATGGGCCTTCAGCAAATGTGCTACTATCAGTCGACCAAATCCTGTCGTGTTCAAACTGCCCTCTTTCACTTACAACAGAGGACATCTGCTATTACAGTGTTATTTAAGGCTTTAACACTCTCCCCCCCCACCCTTTAACATGAGATTTTTGAGGAATGCCAAGGCCAGAGCCAGAAAGCCCATAGGGAGATGAGTGAAAAAGAAGCGGTCAAGTTTTCCAAATGTAAGACTCACTTGGTGTGGCTGCCCAATGTCTTCACAGGACGGTGCTGTGGTCACACCCTGCAGCAGATTGGACTCACCTTTGTTGGACGCCTTCATTACTGCTTAGCACTGAGTCACCGGAAAGAGAGAAAGTAAAAAAGAGAGGGAGAGTGAGAAAAAGGGACGGAGGAAGGCAGGGAGAGGGAGAAAGAAAGATAAGAGATGGAGAGAGTGAGGGAATGAAAGGTAGAGAGAGAGAGGGATAGCGGAAGAGTGTGGCCAGGCGATGTGAAGAACCTTGGATAAGTGTGGCCACTGGGCACATGAATAATGCAGTTCCGCCGCTGCCTCTCATTTCTCTCATCCAAGACCCTGAGATAGAAGTCGTGAGACATTAGTCTTCCTCATTGTCATTTCAGGCCTGTCTGGTCTGGGCTGGGCTGGGTTGGGCTGGGAGAGGAGCCAGCTCCAGAGACCTTGCAGAGTAACTTTGAGCTCTTTCTGTTTCAGGGAGCTATGATGGGGAGATCATAGTATGGAATAATAGCACGGAGAACGCCCTGCGCAAACTCCGGCCAGATGGCCAGCTGGGTCTCAGATCCAAATCAGGTTTGAGCCGCACATAGTGCTAGGCTAACACGATGTGAAACTTTACAGCTATTGATCAGAGTTGTGTAAGGAGGTTGTGTTGTGTTGTGCAGGTGGTGTGCTGCTCAGGGCTAATCGGTCAGCAGCTTCGGGCCTCAGGCAGCCCTCTTCCCCCTCTGACTCATCGCTGCCACCGCATGCTGGACAGGAAGGCCCGAAGGACTGCCAGGCCATCACTAGGCTCTTCTTCTTGGAGCGACAAAAAGTGGTGACTGCTGCAGGTATAAGGTCTTCATTTTCAGGTAGACGCTTTGAAAAGAGGTCGAAGCTTAACATCTTCAAAGGGTTGACCGGGAGAAGAAGACGGAGTCAGTTGTTTTGTGGCACGGTGTGACTAATGAGTATGAATTGTCACGGCAGGAATCTTTCCTAGACTGAATGAACCGGAATCTTCTTGAGATTTGGGGATTTTCGTGATGCTTGCTTGGGCCATTGTTCCTAGGTGGGGCAGACCTGGTGTCGTGTGGGATGTCTGGCCAGGTGAGGTTCTGGAACACGGCCCAGTGCAGCCTGGTGGCTGAGTTCGTTGCCCATAAAAGGTCAGGGTCCATCATTCTGACTGTGGACAGAACTGGGAGGTACCTGGTGACGGCAGATGTGCACGGAGGAGTTAAGGTCTGGGATTTACAGGTGAGTCTGAAGAAGAGCGCCATCATCTGGGAGCGGAGTGGACACCCATGCTCTGATTTACTTTATATACAGGGATTTATTTGATTTTTTATCAATTAACAATTCATTATGTTGAAGCATTCCAAACTTAAAAACAAATATGCCACAATGACATTCATATGCCATGTCTGGCCTTGTGAGCCTCAAAGATGTATTACCAAACCAGTGACAAGGGTGGTTTTTATTTCTTGTGTGATACTGATATTCTTCCTGTTGACTGCCAGCACCGGAGGAGCCCTGGTGTCCTTGAGAGACAAAACAACCCTGACAACATAAGCAGTTGATTGATGAGGATAGCGCAGGGTGTTTGTCAATTCCCCATAACTTTCCTCAAAATAACCAGGCATCTCAATGAGGATGGATTGGATTCTCATTCTCCATTTTACTACTTCATTCCCTCAGGATAATTTGTGGTCTCACATTAACGTTTAAGACAGCCTGTTTGTTTGGTTTAATTGCCAAATGGACTTGGTTATGAATTGGCATGCCTTGTCTTAAAAAGGATCACGACGAGTGAAGATCCTGTTTGTTTACTCATAACGGAGTGAGTATGTGTAGCGTAGCACATCGAAACCAGTTGGGAACAGGGATTGAACAGATTAATCGTAAACAGTGGAAGAAGTAATGGAAAAATGATGTACACAGCTTGTTTAATCCTTCACACTGTGCCAATAAAGGCTGGCAAATGTTGCCACATGACCGAGTGCCTATACATTGCCTCTGACTGATGAATTTGTCTACTGACACTCTTATTGGCACCTCGGTCAGCCATGTGGTCAGGACATTGATGCTACCACTGAACTGATTAGTCTCATGTGGTTTTATTGATCTCTGTCTCAGGACTACTGCCTTCAGGCCAGTGATGGAGTACTCAAACAAGACCCCGAGCTCCTGTCCAGTCTCCGGCCCCACATGGACTGCGTCACTCACCTGGAGACCTGTGTCCATGGCGACCAGCTCTTCCTCCTGTCCACATCTACAGACTGTACTGTGGCCCTTAGCTACTTGCCAGGACACTGTGTGGGGATATTTGGGCAGGTCAGTAACAACAAACAACAATAACACCATCATCAAGAACAACATTGCAAGTAATGAACAGATGCGCTACATTAGCAAAAATGCCTATGCTTCCTGTTAAAATGACTGTGATTCTTGCTATCCTACCTGCCACCACTAGGAGGAGCACTGGCACCTTGGCAGGACAGAGTGCAGCCTCCCAACAGAGGTGCAGGATCGAGAATTCGAGGACGGTGAGATGGCCAAGTCACCCCTCACTCCTCAAGGGTCTCATGGGCCTCACAGTGCTGAAGACTCTGCTCTGTTGGGTAAAGATGCCTGTCCAGCTGAGGAGAAGGATCATGACCAGTAAGTCCTACAACACTGCCATGGGCGTGTAATATAAGCATGCAACACCAGTAGGGGTGGCTGGACGCCATGCTGCCTATGGTGGTGGATGTCTGTGGGTATGTCTGAGTTAGACGTATTGATATTTATCCTGCATCCCTCACCTCTTGGTTTTCTTCCCAAACAGACGGTACTTTGAGGCTCAGCCCTCTCAGGTTTGGGTGTAAACAGGCAGCTGGTGGGTAAATGCCAGCAGAAGGGCTCTTTCCACACGAGAGCCTTTATCACATAATTACCTCAGAAATCCATTACGGCTGCTTCACATGCACAGAATAAATCGACGAAAGTGTCTAATGCTCTCGCAATGCCACTGCAACACCAGTTTAACTTCACAACTCATGTAGCCACTCGTAGCACCCCCATTGCAAGAAGAACTGGAGAATACCAGATCAAAGAGAGTTCCGGATCAATTAGGTATTAATTATTTATCTGATTTAAAATTTGGAAGGGCGGACTCAAAGCTCAGATACTTATTATTACTCACAAGAAATCAGAATCTTATAGTTCACTACGTCTGAATTTCAGAAGGTATCTGATTTTATATTAAGGTGCAGGTATCTTATTTTGGGTCAGACGTCCACCATTTCCTGTGTGAGTTTGCAATGGAGGCTTTGATCAAATTATTCGACTGGGTTGGATATGGGATTACTGTTGGATGTGATGGAAGAATCTTTAGTCTTACACCATCCTGGATCTCTGGAACAGGGAGCACATTCAGTTTCTAGCGTTCACTATGAACCTCAACACTTGATGCTCTACAGGTTCTGCCAGTTGAGATATTTACCTGGGACGGGGCAAAATTCTGATCCCTCGGACACAAGATACAAGATATCACAGCATGAAACGGACTGAGGACAACAGAGACTAGTCTTCTTCACAGAGCTAGGATCTGGAGCAGAGTAGGTACCTTAAGTATGCAACGTACAGAAGGGTTTAGAGGGGTCATGACCAAGACGTAATCCCCCAAGGACAGACTAAATGGGCTTACCACCGAGAGAACACTCTGTATGTAAAGAAAAAGCAGGCCCCGTAAATGTCAAGGTATAATTTGTGCTCTGGCTCCTTTGCTGTGGTGGTTACTATAAAAAGTTCGGTTAGAAATGTTTTGGTGTATGTCAAGCGGAAAAAATCAGATGCAGTGAAGCAGACACAAAAACCACATGCATTCATTTGCACGTACGCTTGCACACCCATACACACACACACACACACACACACACACACTGATGACGACAGTCGTACCCTTCACTCGGCACTAGTGGGTCGTCAGAATGGTACCTGTGTCATCTTGACGGTGATTGTGCCCCCGGGGCACCACGGCCAGGGGTGAGAGGCAGAGGAAGGGGGCATGATGGGAACGAGGCAGAGGAAGGGGGCATGATGGGATAGTGCAGCTGGAAGACCCAGGGCGAACAGGATGCAGATCATCAACCGGCTCTGAGTAAAATCAGAGTTTAAAAGTTCACATCGTTATTGCTTTGTCTGAGCAAAACTCTGACCGTGCTGAGCACTCCCCGGTTTCCCAGCATGGTGCAATTATCAGAAAACATTGAGCCCTCTGATCCCATTACATTTAGTTATCCCATATCCTCAGATGGTTATGAGTCTGAATGCAATGGGATAAATGCCTCACGCAGTGGTTTGGATAAATGGCTGCCTGCAATGGTTTGACATCAGACTTCATTTCCACTGGCAGAGCATCAGTTGAATTTGGCTTCTCTTTTCTCCCCTGCCTCACGGAGGGAGCTAATGATAATTATTTCACCATCTCCAAGGGAACCTCGCGAGACCAGTGGAGCTGTGAAGACTCACTGTGTTCTGGGGAGAAGCTCTGAGCCCAGGCATGGCCTGAAGGAGACCGACAGGAGGCAGCATGTACACAACAGATTTTCCACCTCTATGACTGTTGGTGAGTCTCGGATTCGTAGAGTTAGGGAAGTGACTTGGTCCTCAATGCTTCCAGTACACCTGCTGAAGAGACCAAGTCCATTCTGTACATCCTTTGGCTTTTAGCTTTTGTGCTAGCCTGGTATAACCAGGCGCTTAATCACTTTATGAATATAATCCCAGTGAAACTGAGCTGAGAGCAGTAGGCAACGAGCCAGGCTAGCTTCGTGCCTCCCTTCTCTCATCCCAGATGCAATCTTTTCCCCTCCACCAGGTCCATTCAGTGAGCTGACGCTCAGAGAGCTGCAGTCAGTGCAGGACCTGGAGAAGCCTGACTTCGTGGCCAACCCTCACATGTACTTTGGCCACATGTGGGACAGCACCACCCCAACCCCACCGCCCCGGCCTCCACTGAAAGAAAGTGAGCCATTACACCTGTCACGCTTACTCACTCACTCACACACACACACATACACACACACACACACACACACATACACACACACACACACACACACACACACACACACACACACACACACACACACACACACACACACACACACACAGACCAACACACACTCACTCCTAACACATTTTTGACATCAGAAGCGGATGTGACAGACTCAAGGACAGACTGTAAGTCTGCTTTTACATGTACACTTATGTGTGTCTCTCTCTCTCTGTGTATGTGTGTGTGTGTCTCTGTGTGTGTGTGTGTGTGTGTGTGTGTGTGTGTGTGTGTGTGTGTGTGTGTGTGTGTGTGCTTGTCAACAGCAACACTTAAAGCATCCTTTGATGAGAGGAGTCTCTTCCCTAAGGAGGTGCTGCAGAGAGTGGAGGGGTCAGGCTTGCGTGGCAGGTCACAGGTAGCCCGAGGGGCCAAGAGGAATGCAGGACACGGACATGGCAGGTGAGTCGCTTCTGCTCATCGTCACTCTGGATGGTCATCTCTCCACTGTCATTCTGTTCCAGAGCCTCTCTTCTCTTCACTGTGGTGAAACATATCTGTTGGACTAGATCATAAAATGGCTGTGCCTTTTGGATAATCCTCTGTGACGTGTGTTGAGTCTGTCAGCTAGTGTTGATGTAGTTTTGTAAGTGGAGTGGTTGTTGATTTGACCTAATATGGCTGCTGTTATTGTTCTCTTTTCTGTACAGAAAACTTAAAGTGAATTTCTCGGGAGCCTTCAAAATCAAGTAAACATTCCTCCTGACCGTTTGCTTGAAGACAATTTGTGTAAACCTTGACATGCAAACACGCAACACACCTTACATGTGTACAGACATACTGTATACACACATCACACATCACATGTGTACAGACATACACACACGCAACACGCGTCTTTGAGAATGCTCTGTGTAATGTCTGAATATGAAAGTATTTATGCATATATAAATGTAGTTTTATTTAAACCACACTAGGAGTCTTCTGTTTAGTTGGCAGTTTCAGCTGCAATTTATGTACTCTGTGTTTCTGTTTTCCATATCTAAACAATATTAAGGGATTCGGTGCCATTCATGCAGTATTAAATATATAAAGTTCTGGAGCACTCTGTATTTGCCTTAATAAAAGCTTTTTCCAAATAAAATGTGCCGGCATTCTTTTTTTTTTTTTCAGGCGCTTGTGAATGTAATGTGAAGTTATGCCATTTCAATTTACTGGGGAAAATATGATGGCAACATGGCTGTAGCTTACCTCTTCATTGTTGCACTTGAGTGAGTTTGTGTGTGTGTGTGTGTGTGTGTGTTTGTTTGTTTGAAAGAGAGAGTTGTTTGGGGGTGAGTGGTGGTGTTTGTGTGTAGGAGAGAGTGTTTGTGTGTAGGAGAGAGTAAGTTAAGTGTGTGTGTGTGTGTGTGTGTGTGTGTGTGTGTGTGTTTGTGTTTAGGAGAGAGTAAGTTAAGTGTGTGTGTGTGTGTGTGTGTGTGTGTGTGTGTGTGTGTGTGTGTGTGTGTGTGTGTGTGTGTGTGTGTGTGTGTGTGTGTTGTGTTTAGGAGAGAGTAAGTTAAGTGTGTGTGTGTGTGTGTGCGTGGGTGTGTGTGTGTGTGTGTGTGTCTGTTTGTGTGTGTGTGTGTGTGTGTGTGTGTGTGTGTGTGTGTGTGTGTGTGTGTGTGTGTGTGTGTGTGTGTGTGTGTGTGTGTGTGTGTGTGTGTGTGCACGGTGTTTGTGTAACCAGGTGAGAATGTTGGCAAGCCAGGCCCGGCAGCTGCTGCAGTATCTGTCCCCACAAACGCTGCTATCAGTTTGGCCTTGAGGAGTGGCCAACCTTGGACAGCCTTGCCTGGATCTGTCTCCCTGTATCCTGTGTGCGTTCTCTGGCCTCAAGGTAAGGACACAACTTCTGAGTCGTTCGGTTGTTCTGCTTGCCTCATTTAGCAGCAAGGTTGATGAGCAGTGCCATCTAATTTCCAATATGCTGTGTTGGCTATGGTGCTGCATTAGCCAGCGCTGAAGGGAATGGCTTAGAATCCTTGATGTGAATTTATGACCTACCTATTGATCCTTGTTTAGGCAGTGATAGTGGAGAAAACAAATGAACTAATATGTAGACTGTGCTAGCAGGCAGTGGATAATTAGGGACTGGAGAAAAAAGGTGCAGCTTTTAATCAGCGTTTTACGGATCTGTTGTTAATGACTCACTTGTTGTCCTTCAACCTTTGTCCCTAAACACAAGTATGTAGGCTAACACATGGAATATTTCCTCTATAAACCAAATTGAACCAAACTTTTCTTTGCGTCAGTTTAATAGTTTGGGTTTCACGTCTCAAGGTGATTAGGATATTAGCCAAAAGGAGGCGTTGAGACAAAATAGGCTCAGTCAATGGGACAGGTGAATGTACTCAGAGTAAGACCATTACGCTGTTTCTGGCTCTAAGTCCCACTTGTTCAGTCATTAGTTGATGTAGAGATATAACGGGGGGGGGGGGGGGGGGGGGGGGGGGACTGTGTTATTTATGGCCCCAACGTACGCTAATCTCTGTACCCACATAGAGGGCTGAAATAACTGCAATAACGGCCGCTTGTTCTTTGCTCCGCCTCCCACGCGTTGAAAAGGCCAATTTAGGATGGTTACACGTTTCTTGAAAAAGAGCCAGTACTGTGGAGATGCGAAAATAATTAGCTTGTGCTGTTGTTGCATCGCACACCTGTTGGTGCTGACACGCGAAACAGATGTGAGGTGGTCCATCACAGCTGATGAACATTTGGTCATGGATGGAATTCATTTACTATAAAATGTTTCAAAAGTAAAAAGTTAGCTAGACTGCAAATTGGTCATGGTTGAAATAACTTTAATTTTGTCTTTCACAGTTACAAGTCTCATGGAATTACTCTTTCTTCTCTCCAAATAGTATCAGGAGACTTATTGCAGCTATGCTGCTGTTCATACTGCCACTGCTGTTAGTGTCAGTTAGTGGTCAGACGGACACTGACCCCTCAGCCCCTCTCACTGATGCTAGCACTGCTTTGGCACTGAAGCTCTACCGGGGAGTGGCAGCCTTGGATCCTGATGATAACGCTGTGCTGTGCCCACTTGGGATGATCCAGATGCTAGCTCAAGTTCAACTCGGGGCAAGGGGCAGCACGCTCCATCAGCTTAGGAGGGCAATGCACCCAGTTGATGTCCAGAATGGTGAGGAGAAGTGCTCTTAACACAGTCCCTGGGCAAACCATCACAGGCATCATACAAATGTCTTCCACCTCTGGGTCAGGCTTATTTGTCGTGTGTGTGTGTGTGTGTGTGTGTGTGTGTGTGTGTGTGTGTGTGTGTGTGTGTGTGTGTGTGTGTGTGTGTGTGTGTGTGTGTGTGTGTGTGAGTGAGAGTGTGTGTGTGTATGTGTGTACCTCTCTTCTTAGATGCATTCCTGCTTCTTCTGCAGAAGGAGGCTGAGGCCATTGTCTCCCAACAGAAAGGCAGTGAGGAGGAGGCATTTCATATGGCCATGGCCAGTGCCCTCTTCCTGCAGGAAGGGTTTCCCCTGAGAGAGGCTTACCTGCAGACCAGCCGAGTTCACCTCCACACCTCCCTCAAGCATGTGGACTTCTTCCATGCCTCCAAGGCTGCTCATGAGATTAACATGTGGGTGGAGAGCCAGACCAATGGTAAATGAGAGAAGAGAGAGAGAGAGAGAGAGAGAGAGAGAGAGAGAGAAATTAGTGACTTTAAAAAATTGCTGGAAAGTGCCATCACATTTAAAACCCTGAGCAGTCCACTCAGTTCAGCTCTATTCAATGTGACTCAAGCGATCCCTTTTCACTCCATTTCATTTTGTTTCAATTATGTTGAAGTGTCAGGGTCACATTTAAAAGTGTCGTTTAGACTGTGTATTTTCCCCCCAAACGGTGCATTTTCTCTCGTACTGAAATGTTAAAATGATCGTCACGATGGATGCTAATGATCAGAGCAGAGCTCATTACCGTTAATGTGAGTGATTCTGCACATGCTCAGTGAAGCCTCAGTGATCCAGAAATAGTCCCATTGCACTCGCAAGGCAAAACAGTACTGTAACTAATTTGAAATTCAGATCAGCCACTGCAAGTGATACCAGTCCAAATTCCCAATTAATTTCATTCACAGTGTATAATAAATGCAATGCTTGCTGCTCCTCTCTAAATACAACGACCAAGTTGCCAGAAACAGGGAGCATTGCAGAGTACCCCTGAGCCCGCGGTTGTATTAGCATTTCAAATTGAGTTATATGCTTAAGCAATGTTCTTGCTCCTATTGCTATTTACAACTGTGCAATGTTATTTGTTTTCTGTGCACAAATGCATTTACACAGAACTGCACACAAAACAATAATGAAAATATTCTGCCAGAAAAACGCTACTCTCATTTCCACTCTTTGCTCGCAATTTACTGTTTTATCTTATTTCCAAGCCCTCTGAAGGATCCACAAGGCAAAAATGATAAACTTATTTTTTTCCTTAAAGGGGTTGAGAGTGAAAAAGTCTGTGTAATGATGATGAAAGACACACAAAGACATAAGTCTCCCACAGCATCAGTTCTGAAAGAAAGAAAGAAAAAAAAGTCCCCTGATTCGTCTTGCAGCCCTTCCTTGGTTGGTTCATTGTAGCCACTAGCCTAAATAAGATTTCAAATCCGCAGAGATTTGTAACCGGTTGCTGAAATTGCCTCCGCCTACTGCTGCCTAATGGTGTCTCTCACTGTCACCACATTAACCAGACTTCAAAGATAATAGTTTAATGCCTGAACCATGCTCCCTCTCCTCTGCCCTGATAAGAAGCTATTATTATTTTGTTGATAATTGTTATTATGACGTAATTTCATCCGAGATAAAAAAAAAGATATTTCTCTTCATTTAGAGGGATTACACCATAGAATTGACCATAACTGAGGCATAATAGCCTCGAATAAAGAGACACTGAGTCTCTCTGCGATGCTGCAGAACTCTAATGCATTTACCCATATGGGTTGTTGCTTTGGGCCTGACTGAACCCACATCCAACATCCGAACTTAAATTATTTTAAGTGATTAAAAAACACAAACTTAGGCCCGCCCTAGAGTTGTACACAGCACATTTTTGGGAGGTGATTTAGTTATGTTCTGTTGGCCTCCAATGTCTGCATACAAAGGTGTTTGGAGAAGTTGGATAGGCTTGTAGGGAATGAATCAGACAGCAGTGTTGTGTTTATCCACATTCACTCACTTAGTTTGACAGATTTAAGGTGTCACACAAAAGAGCAAAGTACCAGGCCACAAATCAGGGAACCAAGCATATCAGAAATGGAAAAAAATGTCCAAATATCCAAACAACAATTTAAGTCTACTGATACAAAAATGGAGAAAGCATGCCATTTTTCTTATTACACCCACTTAGAAATTGGTTATCGGTTGTACTTGCTTTTGTATACAGGCCTGCCTCACAAACAATTCAGCTGCAATTGGTGGAGGCTGCATGCCCTACTCTATGTATTTGAGAATAGATTTAAATCTGTGCCATGCTTTTCTGAAGCATTTTTGATGGGTGTCATTAATCACCAGAGTCTGTTAATCAGCCAAATGGCAGCAGTTTGACTACTGTTGCTTGCCTTGGCATTTATTCTGTGCGGCCCAGAAGTGGAGCCCAAATGAGGCTAACTCAGTGTCACATGCATCCAGTCCTCTAGTCTATTACTCTGAAAATAGTTGAGGGTATTTTATGCAGGCGATATACCTCAAATAAACTCTAATGATCATTTCTTAATTTTTCTTTCCCCTAAAATGATGACTTTGTCCTTTTATGCCCTTCACTGCTCAATGTGAACGCCACTCTCCCTCTCCCCCTCTCTCTTTCTCTCTTTCTCTCCCTCTCTCTGTCTCTCCCTTTCTGTTTCTCTCCCTCTTTCCCTTTCTCCCTCTCCGGCTTTGAATCAGGTAAGATCTGGCAGCTGTTCTCCAGCGATGACTTTGGCCCGCTCAGTCGTGTGGCTTTGGTGAACGCTGTTTACTTTAAGGGCTCCTGGCAGCAGCCGTTCCCTCGCGAGAACACGGCCCTGAGAGGCTTCACTAAGAGGGACGGCTCCGTCGCCCATGTCCCAATGATGTATCACAAGCTCCAGGCCAACATCGGTGGGTACTCTTCAAAACTGTTTGTGTGGGACTCTCACGCCCAGATCTACTGGAGAACAGGTGGGTTAGGGACAGAGTGAGGAGCACTGTCTCTCATCATGCTGGAGCAAAGTCATGCCCAAGAACAGACACACAGTGATGAGAAATAGGGCCACAATTTTGGGGACACATTGTATTTTCAAATGGTTCATGGATGCACGTATTAATGCTGTTTGTCATTCTCCATTTGTGAAGCCAGGGGACAGAATTCCATTGCATTGCTTTAATGTGTTTTTAATTTCAAATTGATTACCATTAAGCACTTTGTTTTCATCTTCAGTATATGCTAGTGGAATGGGATTTATTGTTTGCCGCCTCATAATGGCTCCACTTGTTTTCATGTAGATGAAAAGCACTATTTGTCTTGTGTGCATATGTTTCCGTGTCTGCTTCCATGCATGGGCAATGGCACGTTTGTATTTTCTGATGCGTATCTGTGTGTGTGGTTCTGTAGGATACTTCCCCCTTGGGGAGAGTGAGGTACAGCTTCTGGAGCTGGTGTATGGGCAGGGCGAGGCCAGTTTCATTGTGCTGCTGCCAGACTCAGTGGAGGGGCTGCCAGAGCTGGAGAAAGACCTCACTCAGCAGCTGCTAAACGCATGGATGACCCAAACTCAGCAGGAGGAAGTTGAAGTCCACCTGCCCAGGTATACTCACACGCACACACACACACACACACACACACGCACACGCACACGCACACACACACACACACGCACACGCACACGCACATGCACATGTACACTACACGCACACGCACACGCACACGCACACGCACACGCACACGCACACACAAACACAGATATGCATTCAAACACACACACACACACAGATATGCACACAAACTCAAAAACATACACAGAAACAGCAAAAAGCAAAAGTGGTTAGTAGACACATAGGAGAGTTAGAGAGGGACTGTTATATACGTATATATATATATATATATATATATATATATATATGTAAAGCTAAAGCTAAAGCTAAAGACATAAAAAGACCAGTGCGTGCATGTTTACAGAGACCATGTGACTGTAGACTGCAATGTCCTTTGGAGAACTATTAACTTTACCAAGTAACTCACTACGCGGGTCAAATGTAGTTGAAACTGGATAAAACAACACAGTGGGGAAAAAAGAGAAAAAGAAAAAAGCAGATGTCATGGGAAAAAAAGAAATAAAAATCAAATACGTGTTGAGGGAATGTGTCAGCTTAAAAAGACACAGAGACTACTAAGGAAGTGCAGCACTTTAAGCCAAAATGTTAAAGAGGTGTGTTTTCTTTGCCTCATCTCTTGGGTACACTGGAGTAGAAGTAATGTGTTCAGACACCCCCCATCACAAAACAGTCTGGCATCTCATCTTTACAATAAGGTTTGTAGCTCCCTGGATGTCCTCGGCTCAAACAGCGGCGCGTTTGTGAGGGTACACACGTGGTGAGCGAACGAGCAAATTCAATCTGGGGAGAACTCATTCAGAAGCCGAGCTTTTGTGTGTGTGGGAGTGCAGTGCAGGCAGGAGAGACAGAAGTGTCAGGAGAGCTTCTTAACTTGGCAATTTGACATCTCAATGTGTACGGACAGCAGGGAGAAAGAGATGAAAAATGTGAAGACTGGAGTCGCACGTCCGTGCGTGCGTGCGTGCGTGCGTGCGTGCGTGTGTGTGTATGGAGGGGTTGTGTGTCCAATCTTTTCTAGTGATGAAACGAGAAGAATAGCAAATGTTAAAAGAGATCCCTTAAATCAGTGCTCACTGGGCTGTATCGCAGTGGCAGACTCAAACACTTTTCAAAACATTTGAAGTCTGCCGTGAAGACGGTTGTCATGGGACGCATAGATAATTACTATTCAACAGCAATTAAGTGTTTTAGAATGTGTTTACTTGTCTAATGACTTTCATTTGGCTTCTTTTAGGTTTAAGGTGAACCAGAGAGTGGACTTGGAGAAGGCTCTGCGATCTTTGAACATCACAGAGCTCTTTGACCCTGGCTGTGACCTCTCGGGAATGTCAGGTGAGCCCTCACCCCGCCCGCAGGTGCGCCCCACGGTGGGTCAGGTGTGCTCCACCGTGAGTTAGGTGAGCTGCATGGTTGAGGAGAGATGGACACTTCTCGAGGAGGGAGCTCTAAACCAAACAGCTTGTCAAAGGAGGCTCCGTCGGTCGCCCAGAGATAGCACAATAGATGCCTCGCATCCATCACCCTCTCATATGCACATCTCTTTAGCGTCGACCTCCATCTTAATCTTGCTTGGGCGCTCGCCTCCCCCCTCTACGTTAACAGGATGAAGACACATACGCACGGCATTCTAATGAGGGGGTTATGGACGGCCTCGGAGGACAAGTGTGTCGTGCCATACATTCAGATGACAAACCCCCTTGTTTAACAACACACACACGCACATACACACACACACACACACACACACACACACACACACACACACACACACACACACACACAGAAACTCTCACACAGAGAGAGAGAGAGAGAGTTAGCATACTGTTTAGTGAATTTCCATACTTGTGTTGAGTGTGTCCCCTTGCCCTGGCCTGTCAGTGTTAATTCACGTCAGTGTGCCTCATGGTTGAGGGTGGGCAGTCGAATGGCATATCAGAGGACTGGGCCCACAATAAAGACACCACCTCATTAGTACAGCTCACTGCACACACACAGAGTGTAAAGACAGGGAGAGAGTGTGTGTGTGTGTGGCTGTGTGTGTGTGGCTGTGTGTGTGTGGCTGTGTGTGTGTGTGTGTGTGTGTGGGGGGGGGTGCAGGTCTAATGATGTGGTGGCTCTGTTAAACCACAGGGTCTGCTGTGGTAAATCAGCCCATGGGGCTCATTATACAGATAGAAAAACAACAGACATGCACTCAGGCATAAACACACACACACATGCACACACACACACACACACACAAACACACAGGTGTCGGAAGAGCACTTCCTTCGATACACACTCACACATAAGCTGCCCCTCAGTAAGTCTTAGTAGAGCTCAGCTGGGATGACCCTCCAGAGAAGTTTTGTTTTGATCAGTGTGTTTTATCAAAGCTCACAGGCCATCTGATGACTCCATCAGACCAAGACAAAGGCATTCAGGGCGAGAGACAGAGAGAGACAGAGAGAGAGTTAGGGGTGGAACTTCAACTCCTTGTTACAACTATGGTTGAGTTGAATCACTTCTCTTAGTGAACAGAGCAACCCAGTATCCATATCTCAGCTCCTTCTCTCTGTCTGCCAACCCATCATGTACAACTTCCCTTTTTGATTGCTTTCTCTCTTTCTCTCCCTCTCTCTCTCTCTCTCTCTCTCTCTCTCTCTCTCCCTCTCTCTTTCTCTCTCTCTCTACATCTCTTTGAGTTGAGTTCTTTCTTTTTCCTGGCTTCTTCTGCTATCATTCTTTCCCCCTCTGTCTCTCTCTCTCTCTCTTTCTGCAGGCACGGGCCAATTGCACATCTCAAAGGCTGTCCAGCGCACCTTTATTGAGGTCAATGAGGAGGGGAGTGAGGCAGCAGCCGCTACAGGTGAGATTAGATCAGACAGGAGGCTTCCTGCAACACACACACACACACACACACACACACACACACACACACACACACACACACACACACACACACTCACACACTCACACCTGCCGCCTTTGCCAAGTGATGTATTGTCCACTCTGACCAGATGGCTTTCATCACTTTGACGTCTCAAAGAGACAGAGATAGATGATGGCTGGATGATGACTTGTCATAGTCTCTGTGATTGATTTTGCCTCTGTGTGTGTGTGTGTGTGTGGACGTGTCTGTGTGTGGACGTGTCTGTGTGAGTGTGTGCGTGTGTGTGTCTGTGTGTGTGTGTGTGGATGTGTCTGTATGTGTGGACATGTCTGTGTGTGTCTGTGTCTGTGTCTGTGTCTGTGTCTGTGTCTGTGTCTGTGTCTGTGTGTGTGTGTGTGTGTGTGTGTGTGTTTGTGTGTGTGTGTGTGCACGGATGTTTGAGCTGTAGGTGGAGCAGCTGCAGTCGTCATGAGCTTACAGGGTCATCGCTTTTTAGCTGACCGTCCCTTTCTCTTCCTCATACGACACAGGCTCACAGGTACTGCACCTCATTACCATACAAATCATACACCCACTCAAACTCACACGTGACGGAAGAATACATTATTGCTTTACTGAATACCACCAGTTGCAGGACTCACTATTTCAGCCTAACTATAACATGATTGACCTGCCTGGCACCATTTGGGATGTAATATATTTGTTGTGCATTTCATGCGACAAAACAAATTCAGTCGGTGCTCAAAGCCCAAAGCCCCAGACGCACCCAGCATTCCAGAGGCTCGTCCCCTCCTGGGGATATCAGTCATTTGTCAGTGTGGCCCTGGCATCTTGAATCATTCAGGAGCTCGGTGGCGCTCCCACATCCCATCCCAGCCTTTCTCTCGCTCGCCAGTGCGGCTCCAGAATGCATTATGACAGCCGTGCCCCTGGACATGTCCATATATATAACATCCTTCTCTAATATCCTGCCTTGTGCAATTTCTCCCCCCAAACGGGTTCTTCCTCGGTGCCGGGGCTGAGGTTATGCATACAAACGCTTATTTCTTTCCCCCCGCAGGAGCCGTGCTGTTCATGGGCCGTGTGATGCAGCCCGAGCTGATTGAGACCAGAGGAAGAGACACACAGGCCCTCTGAGGCCCCGCTAATGACTCTAATGACCCACATTAAAAAACACTTACCCGCAAAACGCCCGGAAAAAAAGTGCGTGTTTGTGTAATGTGGGCTTTGATATCTCCCTTTCTTGCTTTGTTCCTGTTCTTTTTTCTTTACTCTCTCTTTTCACATACCCCCCGCACTCCCCCTTTTCCCTGCCATCTACCTTTTCACCTCCTCCCACCTCTCTTCTTTTATTAATAATGCCGCAGTTGTCTGTGGTAATCAGCCCATCGCTTGGCCTCTTTGTGTGTTCTTCCATGAAATTAAAGCAGGTTTCTTAAGCTGCTGTTTAATCAGAGGGAGTTTTGAGGAAAAGTGCTGTGGTGCCATAAATGGCGGGGTGGCGGTGAGGGCTGGCAGGCCACTATCAGGGAGAAAGAAAGAGAGGGAGAGAAAAAAGACAGAGAGAGGAAAAGAGGGGGAAAGAGAGAGAAAGAGAGGGAGAGAAAAGTGCTTATGGAAGGAGGGGGGTATGGATGGTAAGCCACTGAAGGGCCATGAGCTGTGATCAGAAGCTCAAAGGGGGGGGGAATGATAATAGGGGGATATTTTTGGACACGTCGAGGCAGAAATCATCCATGATTGTGGCGAGTAGGTGGTTTAATATCATTGTGATTAAAAACCACAGGTGGTATGCCGGAGTTTGCCGCGTCATGCTTTAATAAGCATTAGGCTTGTTTACAGAGCCAAGCTGGATCAATGAGTTCGCACCCAGGCTCCTAATGAAATCTAGCCACTGTAGCGGTGGCAGTACTGGTGCACGGCAAACTTGAGAACGGGCTAATGTTTCAGCAACGACTCCACCGCCAGCCCTTTTTTTCTGTAGGTACATTGCTGTGGGTCTGAGCCATGAATCATTTGAAGGGATTTAAATGATTATCATAAGGAGATTATGAGGAGCGATTACAGCGAGATTCAGGCAATGATTCCAGTTAGAGCGTAAGCCTTTATAACCCGGCAGCCGTGATAACCATGACTACAGCGGTGCTGATGCTGATGACGATTAAGGGCGCTGAAGATGATGATAAGGCAGGTGAGGATGGGTAGCATTAATCTGCGATGGTTCCCCACTGTCGTTATCGATTATCCATATTTGCTGATGCACCGTATCTGCCTGTAGGAGATTTAAAAGCTTACATTACAAAGAATGGGTTTAGAATGTGCAGTCGTACAGCCTCTGGTGCTTGTGAAGGCAAGGGGTATGGTATTTCCCTCTTATCACCTGTAAGCAGCCCTTGCCGGACCGTAGCTCTCCTCATACTGATATTCATGCTGCATTGAGATGGAAAAAGGTTGTAATCTGTTGAAAAAGAGGGAACCTGAGGTTCAGGAAATCCTGCAATTTTACAAAGGGCCAACATCAAACAACAAATTGTGTGTAGTGAAAAGGAGCAAGTCAGTATGGTTTTGATCCTCGCTGAGGCGTGGTGATAATTTAACGGAATGTTATGTTTCTTAGGTGAAGTCCTGTATGCCAATGATCCTTTTCTAAATGATAGGTGGACCTGCACATGGTACCTGTAGATGGCAGTACAGGGCCACAGTTAGAGTCAGTCTAAAGTTCTACAAATGTGTCTGGAATGATTGGTCACAACAAGCATTGAAGCATGTTTCCACAAACTGATCCATAATATCTTGAATTCATTGACATATGGTTCATTTACAGCGTAAAAGCCAGAAAGTAAAGATTGTGAGATCTGGATAATAACATCTGGATAATAATACATCTAGTTGTCTCCAAACACTGCACTCAGCCAAATCAAAATGGAATCCACACAACAGCATACCACTTCTCTGACAGTCCTGCTTTCATAACAGCCCCCAGACAGTCAGCTCAGTCGTTTTTAGAGGTATCCATCTGCAGCAAATCTGTCAGAATTCTCAGAGAGACGAAATGTGGTGTGACAGCTTTGCAGGTCACTGTGTCAGACCAGTAACATAAACTCTCTCTCTCTCCCTCTATCTCTTTCTCTTTCTCTCACACAGTCTCTTTCTCACCCCCTCTCGCTCTCCTTCCATCTACCTCTCTCTCTCTCTCTCTCTCACCCACTCTTTTGCTCTCAATTTAAATTCTATTTTCAACCTCTCTCTGTCCCCCATCTACACTCGTTTGCTGTGCATGGACACACATACAGACAGAGAAGGGAGAGAGAGAGATAAACAGATGTCTTGGTGCTGAGGGATGTAAGGCGGCCTCGTGCCCCTCTTGTCACGGCCTCTGCCTCATCCTCCCTGCTCTGTCGCTGCTAAGAATCACAGAGGAATTGAGGCGAGAGAGCGGGGAGAAGACGGTCTAATTAAGTTAAGAGGGCAGTCACTCCCCTCTCACCCTGCCACCATTCTGTTCCGCGGCCCAGCGCTGACAGCATTATCAGTGGCTGCTAGCCTCCGAGGCCTCATCTGGTCCGTGTCATAAATTTAGTTCGCCTCGAGCCCAGGGTGGCTCGGGGCCGCCCCAACTGCCACAGCCTCTTCACAGGAACTTTCACGCTTGTCCAATTCCTGGCGACTTATTTTTTCTCTCTCTCTCTCTCTCTCTCTCTCTCTCTCTCTCTCAGCTCCCTATCTCTCACTTTGTATTTGTCTTTCTCTTAACCTGCTCCCTGAAATTGTCACCCTTTCCCATTTTCATTTACCCGGCGCAAGTGTTTTTGAAAGGCCTGCTATCGTTGTCGAGACAGACCTGCTCCAGTGTGAAAAGGTCACCTCGCTCCCTCACGGCATCCCAGAAGCCGCATATGGCTGGCGCCCCGTCTGTCTGTGAGTGGTGTTAGACCAATAGATATGACACTCTCACAGACTCTCACCCTGTGCTTCCACCATTTACACCCTGCAGGCTAGAACAGGCTAGATTCTCTGACCCCGTCTGCCTGGTATGCCGGTCTTGGCACTACTCGGAGTTGACTCTGATGGACACTGTGTTATTTTTAAGCGTGCATTAAGTTTGAGAGATGTGATTTTATGTCTTGCATGCAGCACAACAACAATATCCACCCACTGCTAAAGTGGTGGCTGAGGTTGCTGCCAAGGCCCATGATTTATACATTGGTAATTAAAAGCGCGGCCGTTCGTCATCCATGTGCGGAACATGCAGTGTCGGGAAGACAATCCCATTAGTGGATGGGCAGTTGACTGTGGAGGAACCTAATTGCATAGGTGCCGAGTGAAAATGCACTAATGAACACTCCCAAAGGGCTTGTAATGTGTGCAGCCGCCAAGATAGGAGTGTGTGTTAAATGGAGAAGTTCGGAATCACTTGTAACGCCGCTGTGTACAAGTCGGCGTGGTAATGGAAGTTGTGATCAATGCTCGCGTGCTGGTGGTTAGGTTGTTGCAGACGCTGGACCATTAGTGTGGGTCTAATACCTGCTTAATGCTCGCTACAGACTTTGGGCAAACAAATGACTTTACAGAGAGGCACTTCAGCAGCCATGGCGATTCAATGGATTAATGACCCTGACCTACACGTCTGTCATATTCATGTGCCGTTGTCCTGTCCAGCCGATTCCTTGATGCGTCTCTGTCTCCCTCATCATATACATCTTGTCTTGTCCCACACCCTCCCTCCCTCATCTCTCTCTCTCTCTCTCTCTCTCTCTCTCTCTCTCTCTCTACTTGTTTCTCTTTGGATGCTGTGTCTTCCTCATCAGTATGCTGCCACATGCCTAGCTGTCTTCCCGTCGGCTGGAGCCAAAGTTGCAGAATGGGATTGCATTCTTTTCCGTTTTTTTTAAAGAGGCTCGTTTGTGGTAACAGCCGGAGATTAAGGAGCGGGTGAGAAAGACAGGCTTCAGTGGTAGGACGAGACCCTGCCATGACCCTTCTCGTACGGGGGTGGCGCAGAGGGGGGTGCCCCTCACTCACTGTGATCTCTCCGCACAGACACCAAGACAGGGAACCATAAAACAGAACGAGGGCTGGGTGGTACGTGCACCTACTGATGCAATGCAACCCTGTACTCAATGCTCGTAGTAAAAAAACGGAGAAAGAGAGAGAGAAAGGGGGAAGAGAGAGAGAGAGAGGGAGGGTTAGTGTGTGGGAGGTAGGACGGAAACATGGATGGAAGAATGCATGGATGGATAGAAAAGTGGAGGTGCAAGCGCAGCTCCGGAAGAATGCCTTTGCAATAGCAGATCTGAAACTTTCGATATCCATGGAATACAGATGAGGGGCTGGAGCTGTTGTTATGGGAGACGCCGGCCCGCCTCTGCTCAGTAGAGGGACAAGGGTGTGCACACACACTCACCTGAATGAATTAATGACAGAGCCAGGTTGTCTGCAGTACCTACTCTCATCTAGCCACCTATAAGCTTGCCAAATTAGACCCTGTCATGTGCACACAAATATTGCTGCTCATAGCAAGGCATGGACTAGCATTAATTGGATGCACCGTGCACTGAAATTAATATGACAGACGCGGCCTAATTTGGTATCCATTCCGATTGATTTATTAATACAATATTTTTGCCAGAGGGTTTCATTTGTTTGTTAAAGATAACAGGAGCCTCGCTGTAAAGAATTAAACATCATGATGACACACTGTATTTCATTATTTTCAATAAGTGAAAGTCTGTTGTTCAAACTCGGCACATGTTCAATGAATGAGCACATGCTAGACTGCTTTGATCACTCCGTTAGTCTTTCATAGGTTTTAATGAGGCTTTTAATGACTGCAAGACATTTAGAGTGAAATGATTGCATTGCTGTGATAATTAAATAATAGATTCCCTGCTGACTGTGACTGCAGAGGCAAAGGGTCCTCTCACTGGAAAATGGTTATAGGCCTATCTGAAAGTATATAGGCTCCCAACAGTTTTTATTTTTATTTTTTATTTTTTACAATGGTGTAGTACAGCATAACCTATAGTGTTGCACTTCTAAATCTCTGTATTTTATTTGTATTGCCTCTGACACAGAGTGGTGTATCTCATACCCGATCGTAGGCAACGCAGCAGACAACCGCTTTCTGCAGAATACACACCCCGACGCTGTCATTTCTATCGCGAGATTATCCATGGTTTGCCGTTGCCATAGAAACGATACACAAACGTTGTTCGTGCCTCTTATTTATATCTGGCCAAACAGACCATCTATTTGCTTGTATAATCTGAACAGAAGACGGAACGCGAAAATCAGAAGTTAAGTGTTTAATTAACTTTAAAATAATGATGTTATCTCTAACATTGAACATTGTTCATCATTCTACAGCTCTGCCAACCTGTGTCATGCTAACGTTACGTTTTATTCTAGTATGCTATCGATATATCCCTAGCTTTATAGCATAAAGATGAAAATATGCGGCCTAACTTAATCTTGAACAGAATCCAGTTTCGTTAAGTCAAAGAGATCATGCATGCCTAAATCTGTTTACCTGATTAAATGTATTTCAGAGATTGTATCAAATATCCTCATTAATGATCTCTGAATCAGTGTTGTTAATTTAGCCTAGATCAGCGATAGAATAACTTGTCTAGTTAGATAATCTTAATGTGGCAGCAACCTTATAGCTAGCATTTTTAGGCTAAGGAACTAACGTTTTACATGTAACGTAATATAGAGTGTTGTTTTTTTTTATTACAGGAGGAAAACAACACCGAAGTTGAGGCACAGTTCAAACATGAATCTAAATGACTTTGTGATCCTTCCTAACAAGCCTAAATCTGTGAAGTTAAATACCAGGTTTGTAATAACCGTTTCAGAGTTTAACAGTTTCAAAGTTGACTTCTATTATAATTATTTCAGTGTCAGTGACATGAACGTGTGTGTGTGTGTGTGTGTGTGTGTGTGTGTGTGTGTGTGTGTGTGTGTGTGTGTGTGTGTCTGTCTGTCTGTCTGTCTGTCTGTGTGTCGGGACGACTGTTGTTAGACTACTAAAAAGTTCCAAATGTAAAGTGCACTTCTGCACTTTGGTTGACTCTTTCTTTCTCTCTCACACACTCAGACCAGAGCATGAGCAAACGTCACTTATATTTAATGAATGTATCACATAGCATAGCCAAGTCATATGGGATATCTGGTCATCTTTGCTTTTTATAATCTTCATCGGCACTGTGGGTGCCGTAGTGTGTGCATTCTAGTACAATTGACTAACACAGAGAGGCAGGTGGTCTGCTGGCCCTCGCCCTGGGACTGTTTGACACAGTTTGATGAGTGCGGGCTGCCAGTAAGAGTAATGGAGATGTGGCACTGTGCCCTCAGAAACCTGCGGGAGCTGCGCATGGAGACGGTGCAGCTGGCCCAGGAAAGCACGGCCATGGAGAGCCGACTGAAGCAGCTCAGGGAGAGCATGAGCCGAGAAAAGGAGGAGAGAGAGTGAGTATCTTTGGGCAGGGACGGGCGGGGGGTGGGGCAAATGTGTCATACGTAGGCGCTACTGTGGCACCGCACACATTTACAAAACAGCCTATACCCAGTGACCCGCAACACGGACGCTAGTGAATAACCAACACGTTTGTTGAGAGAAATACTGAGACAGAGGACGAGGGTAAAGATGAAGAGAGAAACTGTAATGAGAGAGAGAGAGAGAGAGAGAGAGATGAAGGGTCCATAAGGTACATTAAAAGATGGTCAGACATAGAGATGGACAGACAGATATACTATATTTAGTGTGCATCTATAGTTCTGTGAAGATGGCAGCCTTGGCAACAAAGACAACATGGCAACATAGTGAGAGACAGCAGGAAGGGACTTCCACAGAGGGCAGGCGAGCAGGAGAGGATCTAAGTGTGTGTCTTTGCTCAGCCAAAGATAAAGAAGACAGCTAAAAAAAAAGAGCACGAGCACAGGGGAGTTTGGGGGAAGGCAAACCAAATACACAAACCAAAACAACACTGTAATGCTGCTCTGCTGTGCTGTGTCCAGAAGGCCTCTTCATCTTGCTTGTACCCGTGAAGGTAATTTGGGCTGATTCTTGAATGCCTCTGGGGGTGGGGGGTTGGGTGGGTAGGTGGGTGTAATCCCGACAGATGAAATCACCATAGGCAGGGAGTCTGAGGAAATTGAGTCACCTTCGTTTGCTGAGGTTCCTAACACTGCACAGCTGTTTGTCCCTCTCTCTCTCTCTCTCTCTCTCTCTCTCTCTCTCTCTCTCTCTCTCTCTCTCTCTCTCTTTTCTCTTTGTCTTTGTCTCTCACTCTTTATCTTAATCAAAAGATTAAGTGGCACGCAAACTGAACGAGGCAGGAAATTAGTCCTCTATCACGGGAAGATAAAAAAAATAATATCACAATTTATTAATTTGACTGTTTTCTCTTGTTTTTCATTAATGTAGTTAAGGCTTGGCCTGTCAGGGCTGTCTACCTCTGGAAATTATGGTGTGGACTTTGTCAGGCGTATATCAATATATACCGTATATGCTCCCCTAATTCAGGGCTCGAGGATGGGCTGTGCTCACACACACACACACACACACACACACACACACACACACACACACACACACTCACACACTCACACACTCACACACACACACACACACACACACCCCACTCATTCACACCCACTCATACAATTGTACACAAACACTCAATCATAATAAACTCCTGCTGAAAGTCCCCTGGTTAGGTGAGATGGGGTTGGGAAATGAACTGGGTGAACGTGCTTGTGTCTCAGTGTTTCTCATGTTTGTTAGCAGATCATACATCATAGGTGGGCTAGGACACAGAGGATAATGGGATAAAGATGTATGTGGGTTTTTTTCTTCCTGGAAGATATGCAGCACATCCAATTAAAGTCCCATACATCAATATCAGGTGGCCCATGTGTTATAACCAGATTAATGAAACAGTGGCATGACTGTTATTGGGATCTCACCATGCAGCAGTCTATAATATGGGCTCTGTGTAGTCAACATTTGCTCTCATAAATTAAAGATACAGGGTCCTTCCCTTTCAGTGTTTCTTAAACTGCACAAAAAAATAAGAAAGGCTCACTTCTAGATAGTGGAAGATTTGGTTCTCACAAGCCTGCGGTCTGTTGGACTAGGGTTAACACATGAAATATTTGCATTTTTCCCCCAGAGTCAGCAGCTCTGGAAAAGATTGCTGTTTATGTTCTTGGTCAAAAGATGATCAATTGTGTCATGTTGAATTTGGATCGCAGAATTCCTCGTGTTGCCAGAAAACCCCAAGAAAATCTAATAGAGATTCTGCAGACCACGAGGACTGCGGCAAAATGCGTGGGCAGGCAGCAGCAGGCTAGTCAAGCTCTGACGTTGACTTATTTGTGTTTCACTTAAGAGAGATGTGTTTGTGTGGTCTACTTCAGATGCTCAGAACTGCTGTGAGAGGCTAGGGTGAGCAGTGCTTTGTCCCTCTTGCCTTCGCTCTCTACTCCAACCCAAACACTCATTCACTCAGTCAGTCAGTCAAACTACCTTGACTCTGAATCTTACTCACTGTCGACACCACACTTTAATGCGCAGTTCAAAACGTAGATTTTAATCATAATATTTTGGCCTCCAGTTGCAGCTGCATAAATCTTTCCCTCGTCAAGCTTAGAAATATTTCATGTCAGATTCATCATCAGTGTTTATTTTTTCTTTTTTTTCCTTCCATTATTTATGTATTTTCAGGGACGTATCTCCATCTTTTGTGCTGGAAGTCAGACAGGCAGTCCAAACATTCGCCTCATATTCATGTTGCTCTGATGTGAAAGGTGCTCTTAACCCGAGGTCACTGTTTGCTCACTCGGCCCGTCAGCTGTCACATTAAGGCAATTGCATGAAAAGGCATGCGAGAGTGAGTGGCTGAGAGAGAGAAAGAAAAAAGAAAAAGAAAGAAAGGGAGAGAAAAGGAACTCATCGAGAGACAGAGGGAGGAAAGTGGAGAGAGAAAAGGACGTAGCGGCGCGGAGGTAGACCTGGCAGCGGCTTGATATGGAGTGACTGTTTGTCAGAGGGGCTTTTTTGGACGTCCGCGCCGCAATGTTAATCCGGCTGTGGTTAGCGCGGCGGCTGCCTCGGCGCCTCCCTCATCTCCCGCTGCGCCGTGGTGGTGACAGGCGGGCCTTCGTGGCTCTAATCCCCCCCGCCCTCCTCTTCCTCCGATGCTGGCTAGCGGGGCCCGCATCATTGAGGGCCAGCAGATAAGCAGCTCATTACTGGCGCAGACGTGATGGTGCGCTGAGGAAGCCTTCTGGCTACCTGCCTCAGCTCATCAGTTTTACTGCTGGCCTGGAAGGGTGTGTGTGTGTGTGTGTGTGTGTGTGTGTGTGTGTGTGTGTGTGTGTGTGTGTGTGTGTGTGTGTGTGTGTGTGTGTGTGTGTGTGTGTGTGTGTGTGTGTGTGTGTGTGTGTGTGTGTGTGTGTGTGTCTGTGTCTGTGTGTGTGTGTGTCTGTGTGTGTCTGTGTGTGTGTGTGTGTGTGTGTGTGTGTGTATGCTGCCACTTTGCTACTCCAGCACTCTTCAGCCCACATGTGTGTGTCATTTTCTTTGAGTGTGGCGGTGTCCCCCATTAAGGGTACGTTTGTGCACGTGTGCGTTGAGCATGGCAGAAAGGGACCGGAGGTTAAGGTTCTTTAATATATCACGTGAGAATGTCGGCACACGACATCCTGCCTTCAGGTTGATGTAAGGAAAAGCTCATTTTGATTTGTGTTGGGTGGGACCCTGCTGCGCCCCTCAAGCTATCCACTGTCACTGGCACTTTGATTAGAGCTGATGTGCTCTCCTCTACTCTTCTACCTCTCGGCCTCTTACTGTCCCTCGCTCTGTCTCTCTTTTCTCTTCTTCATTTGTCACATTTCCTCTCTCTGTCTCTCTGATCTCGCTCCCTCCCTCTCTCTCTCTCTCTCTCTCTGTTTCTCTCTATTTATCTGATTATTGTTACTTCATGTTCTTGTTTGTTGTCTCTCTCTTTTCATCTTAATTTACACCCCATCTTCGTATCTCTATCTTATTCTTCACAATACTTCTTTCCTCTCTCTTCCTCCAATCCCTCTCATCATCTCTCTCTCACATACACTAGCAGGCCCTACCTCCAAACAGACACCCCAGTATCAGGACATGGTAACAGCCCAAACAGACACCTCCCCTGTTGTAATAAGGCCATGAATAATGGAGATCAGGAGCGAGGCTCATAAATAAATGAGCTCCGTAATTAAAGGCGTCTCTCAGTCATCTTGCCATAGAATGTAAATAACATTTGGGCCGTGCTGATATTTACTCGGCCTGGGATTATTAGTTAGCGAGGGGCTTTCTCTCTCTCCTGTGGTGCTGATGGTTCCGCTGTACCTTCCCAGACTTCCCTGCTATCTCAGTCCTCCTGTAATTATTGGCCCAGCATAAGTATCATTTTTAGCATGATATAATGTTATGGTGTGCTCTTTCTGCTGTGGTATCTGTGTGTTTCACTGATTTCAAAAGCTTTTTTGCCTAACCTTTCCAGTTAAAATGTCAAGTGTTGGGCTGCTCTGATCTGATGTGTAAATGGTCTTGGGGGTGTGTGTCTGTGGGGTGTGGGGTCAGGAGGTCTGGGGGAATCCACTGGAAGTCTGGACAGACGGGCGCCCTTGTCATCCCTAGCACCAAGAAGAACCGTGAGAATGCCACGCCAAAGGTGAGATTCAGAGGGAATTACATCTCTCCCGGTGTATTACCTTTTCAAAAACTGACAAACGTGGCATTTCCCCCAGCACTTAACACACAGAGAGATTAGTCATTCCCGAATATGCACCGTGTCTCTTTGCTGCCTTGTGTCCCTGCATGACTTCTATAAAAGAGAACACTCTACAGTGTGTTAAGAGCTTGAAGGAACAGTCTGGTTTGTTCTCCCTGTGTGTGTGTGTGTGTGTGTGTGTGTGTGTGTGTGTGTGTGTGTGTGTGTGTGTGTGTGTGTGTGTGTGTGTGTGTGTGTGTGTGTTTGTGTGTGTGTGTGTGTGTTTGTGTGTGTGTGTGTCCTCTATTCGTAGAACAGTAAGCGTGTGTGTTAAACTTGCAATCTTCCGCAGGTCCCTGGGGGGAAGGTGAAGATACGAGTTCTCCGAGACGAACCGCTTGCAGGTGAGCGTGTCAGAGAGGGTCATGGGAAATGGGGTGAATGGATCCTCACCGCTCCTACAGCCCAGCCAGCTGAATGCAGTAGTTTCTCACCCCTGACCCGGGTGCACGGAGAGTTGTGTGTTGTGCTTGGCCTTTACTTAACCCGGTTTATATAAGGGCTCTTGTGAAATCATCTCCCGAACAAAGCCGCTGGGCTAACAGCTTTCTCCTTGTCTGTCTCAATACTCGGAGCTGGGGGAAAGGCTTAGGGTCATTGTTTGTGTATTCTGGTTCTCTTCTTTGGGTGGTGCGGTGAAATAGCTCCATAAAAATGTGTGTGTTCTTGTGTGAGTGTTCTTGTGTGAGTGTTCGTGTGTGTGTGTGTGTGTGTGTGTGTGTGTGTGTGTGTGTGTGTGTGTGTGTGTGTGTGTGTGTGTGTGTGTGTGTGTGTGTGTGTGTGTGTGTGTGTGTGTGTGTGTGTGTGTGTGTGTGTGTGTGTGTGTTTCTGAGAGTTTAAGAGCTATATTCTTTGTCTGATGTTGATAAAAATGGGGTCTGTAGATGGTCATCCTTGCAATCACCTTATCCTAAACGTTGAGCTTAATTGGTTAGCAGATGACAACCTCACTGTATGCCAAATTATGATGCAAGCGTCATGAACAGTTGTTGGTTCTCTGTGTGTGTGTGTGTGGGTATGAGTATGTGAATGTGTGTGTGTGTTTCCATGTTTGTGTGTGTGTGTGTGTATGTGATTTATGTGAACGTGTGTGTGTGTATGTGTGTTAGCAGAGCCCCGGCGGCCGGTCGAGCGACCAACTGGGCCAGGTCGGGTTGAACAGGCGTCCAGCAGAAGGCCTCAACTCAAGGGGAGAGTGTGTGGGCAGTGTGAGGCCAGGGCAGCAGGCCTGGTGAGTCTCTCTCACACACACACACACACACACACACACACACACACACACAGACATACACACACAGAAACACACAGGCAGTACTGATCTATTACTGAGAGGTTTCAGTGTTAATGAGATGGTTAACACAATGAGACACAGTTAATTCTCCATGCTATTTAACACGTAACTCTGGCTTCATTTTCCTCTTATTCAAGTGAGACGTTCCCAAGGCACTACAGACAAAAGTGACTCGACATATTTTACATGAAAAAATATTTTTTTTATATTTAAAATCCACACGCCAGTTTTGTTAGTGTGACCAGCCTCTGCAAATGTTTGAATCCCAGCTGACGATATCTTCTCTTCCCTTTTTGAATGTATTTGTCCCTTATTTTCTTAGCAGTTCCTTTTTCTTCCTCATTGACCTGCCATATTTCCCCTTGTTTACCCCGCCCCCCCCCCCCCCCCCCACGCCCACCTCATAGCTGTTTTTTCAGCTAAGGTTCATGTAAGTGTGTCTCTTTTCTTTTTCTTGCTTTGTAATGAATTATTAGTGACAGGATTGTCCTGCTATGAGCTTAGCTAGACCAGCGATGTAAAGCGAGCTTGTCGCTAGAGGTTGCTTTCCCATAAAGCCCTTTGTCCCCTTGTCGCCCCCTCTCTCTAAAGGGATATAAAGGGATGTTAAAAGTCAAAGGCTCTCGCTCCACCCCCCTCT
>NC_137928.1:22609708-22634708 GCF_963457725.1 Sprattus sprattus | reverse complement strand
CTCCTCACGTCGACAACGGATAACAGTAACACACGACCCACAGCGACTTCCTGTGATCAGCCTCCACCACAGCCGCCGCTTGTGCGTGTGTGTGTAGCCTTCCAACAACTTCTAGTTTGTGTATGTACTGTGTGTGTGTGTGTGTGTGTGTGTGTGTGTGTGTGTGTGTGTGTGTGTGTGTGTGTGTGTGTGTGTGTGTGTGTGTGTAATGCATCACAGGTGTAACCACAACATGGTGTTCCAGAGAAGTCAGCACTAGTACGCACTTTCAGCACTTCAGGCAGGCCTGGTAAATCTCTGTGCCTTTGTAGGGCATCCTTCTGGCACAGGACTTGAAGAGAGAGAAAGAGAGCAGAGAGAGGAGTACGCTGCATAGAGACAGTGTAGGAGGATGTTTAGTGCAGGAGACAGAGAGAAATATGGATGCAAAGAGAGAAAGAGAGAGGGAAAGAGAGACACAGAGGGAGGCAGAGAGAGAGAGAGACAGAGAGAGAGAGAGACAGAGAGGGAGAGAGTGAGGGATAATGATGGATCAAATGATGTAGAGACATTTAGTAGGAAAGGGAATGTATTTAGATAGACCCACAGTGAAGGACAGGGAGACATGTGATGTGGGATGGACTAAGATGGAGCGAGAGATAGTGAAATGTGGGGGGGAGCGAGAGAAAGATGGCAAGATAGATAGCTGGAGTGATAGATAGAGAGAGAGAGAAAGATAGAGTGAGAGATAACGAGTGATGCAGAGCAGCTCATAAGGCAGTGGCTGCCATGAGAGTTAGAGTTAGTGTTAGCCCCTGAGGTCAGGAGCCCTGCTCTCTCTCTCTGCCTTAGACAGCACACAGCCCACACCACCTCATTACACACTCACAGCTCAGGAATGCTGCTGAGCAACACACACACACACAAACACATGCAGACTAACGCACACACACATACACATATACACACATATACACACACACTCGTGTACACTTACGCACATACACAAACACATACACAGCACATACATACGCATACCACACACATGCACACTTACACACATACACATGCACAAACACACAGGGAGAAAGAGGTAAGTATATACTTGTACATATGTGTCTAGAAGTGTGGGCATGTGTATTATCTGTGTATGTGTGTGTGTGTGTGTGTTTCCTATTAATACTGCGAGCCACCAACGGCAGAAGTTACCTAGACATCACGTCTCCTTCTCCACGCAAATCAACAGGCCTAGCCAAAGTTTGTGTTTGTGACAGAGAGAGGCAGACATAAAGAGAAAGAGAGTGAGTGAGGGAGTGAGAGAAGGAGATAGAGAGTGAGAGAAAGAGAGTTAGCTGACCTCCTGTGCAGCTCAAAGGGAGGCTGCTCTGTTGGCAGGACACCGAATACTGGGATTAAAAGTGAGCGCCACTGACGCAGGTTTCTGCCTTCTCCTAATCCTGTTTGATTTGCTTTTAGAGAGAAAAGAAAAAACACACACACACATACTGTCAATACACACACACACACACACACACACACACACACACACACACACAAACACACAGGAAAAAAATGAACGTAATCGCAGTTTTTTTCCGCATGAATTTATCTGCTTGTTGGTTCTCTTTGTAGACCTCTCTCTCTCTGTCTCTCTCTTTCTCTCCCTCTCCCCCTCTGACACGGTTGCTTCCTCTCTATTCAACTTTTTTTAGTTTCCATGTCTGCCCGACCCTCTTTCTCCCTTCGCAGTTCTGTCACATAACAAAGATAGACATTTTGGCACCAACTTTTTATCCATTCTCTCGTTTCCCATTCCGTTCTCCCGGCGCGTGTCTCCCCCCTTCTGTGTTGCGTAATGACGATGCCAATGTGACACGGGAAACAGACAGCAGTCAGGAGTTCACTCATTCTTCATTCGCTGAGGCGCTCCATCAGTGGAAATGTGTTTTATTTATTATTCATAGCTGGCTCGGACCATGTCGAATTCGGCATCACAATGAACAAAATCAAACAGTTGCAGGATGAACCCCCTGAGCAGCACCCCACCCCATCTCCACCACACCACCTCCCCGCCTCTTCCCTCTCTCATCCGGTGGCAAGGGCATGGGAAGGACAAGATATGAAGGAGCCGTGTTAGCCCTTTCAGGGCATTTGTTATTAATTGTATGAATAATGAATTTAGCCTGTGTTACTGTAGGAGTCATTTAGTCTTGCAATTTTTTTCATTCTTCTGTTGAACTCAGTGGAAGTATTTGAGCGCTGTTTGAATGTGTAACCTTGCCCTCTAGAAGACAAACGTGGGGAAAGTAGATAGTAGAAGTTGCCTGGAAAGCACACACCACCCTGCACCGCTCACTGGGTTTGGTTATTGAACTTGTCCATCATGTTCCTGAAAGTCAGACTTTTTTCTTGTTGTATTTACTGTGAAATTATTGGCAGTGCTTTCACCGGCAGGTATTTGTGTGTGTGTGTGTATATATATGTAAACGTGTATGTGTGTGTGGGTGTGTATGTGTGCTTGCTTACGTGTGTTTGTGTGTGAGTGTATGAGTGTATGAGTATATGAGTGTGAGTGTGTGTGTGTGTGTGTGTGTGTGTGTGTGTGTGTGTGTGTGTGTGTGTGTGTGTGTGTGTGTGTGTGTGTGTGTGTGTGAGTGTGTGAGTGTGTATTTGTCTAGCTTACGTGTGTGTGCTTATGTATGTATGTATGTATGTGTGTGTGTGTGTGTGTGTGTATGTATATGTGAGTGTGTGTATATGTGTTTGCTTACCTGTATGGGTATTTATGTGTGTGTGTGTGTGTGTGTGTGTGTGTGTGTGTGTGTGTGTGTGTGTGTGTGTGTGTGTGTGTGTGTGTGTGTGTGTGTTTGTGTGTGTGTGTGTCTGTGTGTGTGTGTGTGTGTGTGTGTGTGTGCGCGCGTTTGTGTGCGCATGCGTGTGTGTGTTGACGGGCAGGCAGAGATACAGACGTCCATCAGTGCGCTGGATGTGGTCAGCCGCTTCCAGAGGCAGGTGGACCCGGAGGCGGCGGAGCTCACTAGTGCCCCCGCTGGAGGGGGGAAGAAGCTTCCGGCCACCTGGACGTTCGGTGGGGAGAGAGAGCCAGTTGCGAATCAAATGGTGAGCCAAGCAGAGAGAAATGGAAATCCATTCTGCTAGCCAGTAAGGCTTAGTTTGAGGAGTTTCTAGCACACAATGGGACGTAAAAGCCAGACATATTGAGGGTTCATCTGGTGTCAGTTTTATTGGCAATTATGTACGGTGGATACAGCGTGTACAAGTGGGAACAGAACACCACAGACAAGCAGGACAACTTTCTCTCTTGCTCCAAAGCTCTCAGGCCTCCTGTCCATTCTTCTGTCCTCTATGTGAACACCTCGAGATCAAATCACTGTTTGATATGTCAGTATAATTCATAGAAAGGGAGTATCCATAGGTACTGTGCCATTGTCTGGGTATTGTGTGAGTGCTGCAAGGAGATGTAAGCAGTGGGCTTCACAGCACTGTAGGTGTCCTCGCTTCATCTGGGCATCCTTTGCTGACAGTGAATAGAGATCTCCTCAATCCCAGCATGCAGCACAGCGGGCCCTCACAACTACAGCATGAACTCTGTAGGACCTGCAGTGTCAGCTCTCTTTCTCTCCTTTCCATCTCTTTCTCTGTCTCTTTCTCTCCTCTCTCTCTGTCTCTTTCATTCGGTTTCTTTCGATCACATACACACAATATCAACTTAACAGTGGCCATCTGTAACATACAGTATTGTGAAGGATACAAGGCATGAAAAGATATCTTCTGTAGAGGTAACCAAACAACAACTCAGTAGGTAAGCTAATACGGATAACTAAAGCAGCACCAAAATGCCATTTCAACGCCTGCAATCATGAAAAATGAGTTGAAACTAAGACTTGGTAATAGTCTTAGACCCTCAGACTATGGCAGGAGGTCTAGGCATTACTCCCTCTATTCCATATAGCAGTCTCTCCTTACTACTAGACAGCTCTCTCCATCCCCCTCTTTCTCTTTCTTTCTCACGCAATCTGTTTCCTCCACTTTCACATCTATACAACATTAGCCTTGTGCGCTCTCTCTCTCTCTCTCTCTCTCTCTGTCTCTCTTTCTCAACAAATCAAGCAAATGCATAAAACAATTCATTATGAATCGTAATGAAAGTCATGAAAAATGAAATTAAAAAGCAAATAGAGGGGAGGGGGAAAAATAAAAAAAATATTTGTTAATTCATCAATTAGTTCATTTAGAGAGTGCTGCCGGCCTCCTGGTATGACCGGAGGCTGTGTGCCTTGCTGCCAAATGGCACGTCGTCATCTATCTTCTGTGCCGCTCCGTCTGTTTGCGCTCGCCGGCCAATGTTGCCTCGCCTGTGTTGCCTTAGGGGCCTCCACTGAGCCACGAGGAGAGGCCAGCGAGCGAGGAATACGGATACGACGAGGAGGAAGAGGAGGAGGAGTGGGCCGAGGGGCCAGTCAGCGCCGCTGCCGAAGGCTCCTCGCTGCTGAGGGGCCACTTTGACGAGGAGGAGTCGGCGCGCTCCTTCCAGCAGGCTCTGCAGCAGTGGAGGGGGGGGGCAGGAGACAGGGTGGCCACGCAACAGCAGACGCAGGCCTGCAGGCCACACTCAGCAGCACTGCCAGGTACTGCACGCACGCACGCACGCACGCACGCACGCACGCACGCACGCACGCGCACACGCACGCACGCACGCACACACACACACATGTGCGCACACATGCATGCAAACAAGCACCCACACCCGCACAGACACACGCGCACACACACACACACATACACACATACACACACACACACACACACACTTACACATAGACATAGAGAACACACAGAGCACACACAGGCACTTAAACATAACACACATGCACACACACACACAAACCCACACACAGTGTGCATACAAATGCAGACATGTACCCTCTCAAAACATACCCACATGTACACTGACAAACATTGTCCATCATCAAGCACATACAGTGTATATCTATAGGAAAAAATTAAATGGATTTAAATATTTGTACAGTTGCACAGATGCACAAATAAAATACACTCACTTGCTTTAAACCAAATCCTCGCACAAATGCACATATTGACATGGATAAACACGCACACACACACACACACACACAGAAATACACACACAGTAAAGCAGCTGCCACCCCACCATCATATAGCAAAGGCAGCTTTTCAGACGTGTTCTGTGTGACACACCACTGCAGCTAACTGACAGTCTCTATAAAGTAGGCAAGTCTATCGGATGCTCGTTGTTTTAAGTGTAAGCATTTTAACACTTCGAAATTAAAAAATTGAATGGAATTATAGCCACATTATGTTGCATAGAATGAATGAGACATTTTAGGCGCTGTAACGTTGCATTTCATTAGAAACAGGGCTGTGAGAGAAGAGATGTCTGTTACCGTGGATACCACTGTACACTGTCCCACATGGTGCTTGAGGGAAGCTTCACAATGTATTTTTATCATGACAAGACAATACAAAAGACTGACAGATAGCTGTATTTTAACTCACCAAACGGTCTCCCTAGGTTTTGCTCACACATTGTGTTGCCGATAAAAAAAAATCCATTTGTTTTTTTAATTTGGAACCAGGAAGTGTTAAAATGCTAACACTAAAAACAATGAGCATCCGATCGACTTGCATACTTTATAGAGACTGTCAGGTAGCTGCAGTGGTGTGTCACACAGCCTTGAGGGCATTGGGAACAAGTCCGAAAAGCTGCCTTTGCTATATGATGGGGTGGCAGCTGCTATTGCTTCACACCTTTACTGTGTGTGTATTTCTGTGTGTGTGTGTGTGTGTGTGTGTGTGCGCGCGCTTGTGAGTGAGTGAGAGGAGGGCTGTTGTTGTCATAACAGCCTGCCAAAGCACACAAGCAAACACATCCAAGTCCAGTCAGTGCTCAGAGCAGCTCCTCAGTCGGAGGATGAGTAACTGTCAAAACCCTGTCCACCTGCGCCTTACAGTCCCCTAGTGCACGTCTCTCACACGTGGCCTCTTTCTCCCTCAATCCCTCCCTCACTCTCTCTTTCTCCCTCTCTCTCTCCCTCACTCTCTCTTTCGCTCTCTCTCTCTCCCTCACTCTCTCTTTCTCTTTCACTCTCTGTCTCGCCCTCACTCTCTCTTTTCTGTCTCTCTCTTTCTCACTCTCTTTCTCTCCCTCTCTCTCTCTTTCTCACTCTCTCTTTCGGCCTCTCTGTCCCTCTTCCCTGCTGGTGGACCCTGGCTGGGGAAAGGCTGGCCTGTGGAGTGTCATGGTTCTGGCTGCGGTGCGTTAAGTGGCTCACTCAGAGGAAGTTGGCTGGTTATCACCTTTGAAGATAATACACTGCAGTTCCATCAGACACAAGAGGTGCAGCCCTCCCGGCCCTTTTCATTTCAGCTAGAGTGGCTGCCCACTCTCCACAAAGAAAAAAGACTGTTTTTCTTTTTTTTTGCTTTTTGCTTCTCAGCTTCAGCCACTTGCCTCGCTTTTATTGTAAAGAGAGATGAACTGGTTCTGTGTGGAGTTAAGGGAAGATATTTGTTGCCTTTGGGGAAGGCAGGAAAGTTGGGCGTCTGTGGGTCTTCACACCCCCACCTCTCTCCAGCTTTTGACTCATATGAATGCAGCTGGTACATTCTACTGTTTCAGGAGAGCAGGAAGAGAGAAAGGAAAAGAAGAGAGAAAGGAAAGGAGGAGAGATGAGAGGTAAAGAGGTTTTGCTCCTATATAGCAGGAGCACAAATGAAAGCCCTGGGCAAGGCCGACTCTGTCTGAAAGTGTCTTTTTTCAATACAGTCTTTTACTGTTCCCCCAGCCTCGCCATTCTTTCTCTCTCTCTCTCTCTCTCTCTCTCTCTCTCTCGCTCTCTCTCTCTCTCTCTCTTTCTCTTTCTGTCTCAGTCAGTGTTATAAAGGTGAGTAATGCAGGAATCTCAGATTCTGGCACAGTGTGGTACTAACTGCTATATGAAATAAATGAAAACAATACAAATAGAAGGGAACAGTGAAGATGACTGCTTTTGTGAAAAGTAGTTAGTTATTCTCAGGTCCACATACTTACTTAAGCAATAAGCCCCAAGAGGCCATGGTTTGCGCTGATTTTAGAACAGGTAAGGGGAGTTGTTAGGCACGACGCGAAGCGGAGTGCCGTTAAACCCTCATACCTGTTCTAAAATCAGCGCAAACCACTGACTCGCGGGGCTTATTGCTTTTCTAAAACTGTTACTACAAATATTTGATTGGTTTCATAAATAAAGACAATTCAATTTAAGAAACAATAGTTTAATGATAAACCGTCATTCTTCCGCCACTAAAAATTATAGTTCCTAAATAAATCGTTGCCACGCAACCCTTGAAGCAATGCAACAGCCAGATGAAACACTGGGTATGAAATGCGCTATATGAATGCATTGCCATTCGCTGCGCAGTAATATGGAATGTAATCAGGTCAAATTGTAAGGTTATGCTGGGTTTTACAACGGCTTTTAGCCAATCACAATCAATGATTTGAACAATCAGTTTTAGAATTCCAAATATACTTACTTAATTGAAGACAAGTTTGTTTGAAAAGGACATGTCATACACCGAGGTAATTCAAGTGCACAAAGTAAAGAGAGTGAACATGAGTGTTTTGAGAACTATTTGTTAGGAGGTTACATTAGTACGGTGCAGTATGACTTCTCTCTCCAGAGAGGTGTGCAGAGGTCTATGCCTTGCAGACTGTTTGCAGAAACAGTTCCCTGTTTGTGTATATTTATCTTCTTTTCTCCAACTTTTGGCATGTAGGTTTTCTCTCTCTCTCTCTCTTTCTCTCTCTCTCTCTCTCTCTCTCTCTCTCTCTCTCACTCCTGGTCTTTCCCTCAAATCAAGGTCAGATTCCCTTAATTGGTGCTCTCATACCTCTGCCAAACAGTGCCCAGACACAGTGTAGTGCAGGAACGAGGAAAACCTTGTTTGATTGACAGATATTTAGGTTGATTCTCACTCTCACTCTCACTCACACGTTTTCTCTCTCACCATTGCTTCCATCCTGTGTGTTATGAGCTAGTGCTCTCCAACCCCAGTCTCATTTGTATTTGTGTTGTGTTTGCTGCCTTGCTCTCCGCCATATTTCTTTGTCAGACTCAGTTTCCTGCCCCCTTCCCCATTTCAGAGCTGCTAGCCGCAGGTAGCTGTGCCATAATGAAATCTGTCAAAGCAAATAATTAGTGAGTTCATGCGTAGCCTCAGGGCCAAACACACACACAAACACACACACCCCGTACAAATTTTTCAATAATAATCTGGTATGTTGCACAAACAGGTCTGTCTGTCCTACAAGCGCACACAACTTATGCTCTCTGAATAAGGAGGTGCAGGTGTGGATAGGTTTGTGTGCGTTTTTGTCGCATTTTTCTCTCTTTATTCCCCCATTCATAACTGTTGTGCTATTTGTTTTGCTACAAGTTTGTGTGTTATGTTATGCATGCTGCCATGTGTTCAGTCATCCTTTTACATGACATAATTTAGGCCAATAGCATTATTCAAGTCATTTCATTTTCTGTCACTTTCTCCGGGAAATGAACACAAAACTTGACACCAGACGACTCTGTCTGTCTCTGTCTCTCCCACTCTCACTCTCTCTCTCTTTCTCTCTCTCTCTCTCACACACACACTTCTTCCTCCTCTCTCTCTCTCTTTAAGTCTCTGTGGAGGCCATGGGGACTCAGGCAGACCTTCAGCCAAAGACCTCCCAGCCCGTTCATGTGGAGTTCAGGCAGCAGGGCCTGTGCTACATGGAGAAACTCCTGATCAAAAAACATCGCCGGTGAGCCACACCTCCCACCACCACCACCACCATCACCACCACCACCACCCTATAGGAGAACAATGGTGCTGATGAAAGCTGAGGTTTACATACCCTATTCAGCTGCTAATCACATCCTTGAGGGCCGTTGGGTCCACACTAAACTTGGAACAGTGTGAAATGCAGCGCAGGGTTAATTATGGCTAGAGGATTAGTGTTGTGCGCTGAAGTCGGAGTAAGTGACGGTAGCAGTTTATGTTCTACCTAATGTAGCTACTGCTCTTATTTATGTGACGTGCACACTCACAGGTGCACCATCCTAAATTGTGCATTTGCAAAAACATGTCTTTATACGTGAGCAGCTTTAGGCATCAAAAGGTAAAGCAAGGACTTTTAGAATATAGAAGTATTCTAAAGAAACATTTAGGCCTCTCTTTTGACATATCTGGACTTTTTCAGAGTTTTTCCAGAGAGTGATTTTTTTCATAAAGCCCAGGTATGAAAGTGATGCGTGCTGCTCAGAACAGAGGGCAATTTGGCCCAAGCATTAGCCGACGCACGCGTCACTTTACACCCGCATTCATGCCGCGGTGCTATGGTATCGCCTCTTTTGTGCAACTAAAATACAGCGTGTGAAATGGGAGCCGGGGCTGCGGTTGCATAACTTGTATGGTTGCCATGGTATTTAGGTCACCTATTGAAGAGGGGCTCAGATGTAAACCCATTAAAATGGTGTGTGTTTTGCGAGGAGGCCATGGAGCCGAGCAGGCGCTTTGTGGAGGATAATGTGGGGAGTGTGCCGAGCCGGAGGAGAGCTACACACACCTAGGCACACACATACCCACACACACCTACACTCCCCCCTACACACACACACACTTTCACTCAAACTCTCACACACACACACACACACACACACACACACACACACACACACACACACACACACACACACACACACACACACACACAAACACACACACACACAACCCACACACATACACACACTCACTCACACACACACACACACACCCACACATGCTGATTGTGGTGCTACTGATGCAGCAGTAGCAGCAGTGAGAGGGGGGGGGGAGGGGAGGCTGCTGAGTGTGCTCTCTTGCGCTCACTGGGAGCTGGAGAGGAGGACCAAAGACTCTGCCATAGCTTACTTGGGAACCATGGAACTCAAGGGGCGTTCACTCCTATCAGAGATCTTAGGTGGACACAAACACTGTCCTAAAGCTCTGTCCCCCTCACCTGACTCAGGACTGACGAGTGGATGCCACATTTAGGAGGCCTGTGTGGAGAATGCCTTCATCAGTATGTATATCATCAGCTCTGGGTATATACTCCTCCCTGGCTCCTCCCTGGGCTCTGGGTATATACTCCTCCCTGGGCTCTGGGTATATACTCCTCCCTGGGCTCTGGGTATATACTCTTCCCTGGGCTCTGGGTGTATACTCTGCACTGCTGTTGTCTTTAATAGTTGCTGCAGTTGAGTTGCGTTTAGTTAAAGGTGTAATGACAGCTTCTGTATTTAAATGCTGCGAGCAGTTATAGTAAAGTGTTAGAAAGTTTTGTAACTCCCTAACCTCTTGGTTTAGAGTGTAATTATTTTGAGAGCGTGATTTACTGAGCATTCTCTCTCTCTCTTTCTCTTCCTCTCTCTCTGTATCTCTGTGTACCTCTCTCTGTTTTTTTTCTCTTTTTTTCCAGAACGCCAATCGAAGAATATCGAGCGCTCTCCAGCGAAGCTTCCACTCTGGAGCCCCCGACACTCTCAAGCACAGAGACTGATGGGGAGAGCCACAGCCTGACAGGTGTTCTGTCTTATCTGAGACACGCACGCACGCACACACACACACACACACACACACACACACACACACACACACACACACACACACACACACACACACACACACACACACACACACCTAGCACACATAGAAATGAACACAGATGCGGATACACACTCGGCCACACACCCCCGCACTCCACATACACACACAGACACACACAAGCACGCAGTGACATCATCACATACAGATACACACACATGGCTCACAGGATTGACATGCAAGCATGTATTGAGTGTTACTGTCATCATGTATCGAGTGTCACTGTCACAGTCCACAAGTACAGAACAACAACAACACACACACACACACAAACACACACACCTTCCGTTGTTTCATTGAGGGAGGCTTAAGAAATGCCCCCCACCCGTATCAGTCAGCTCCACTTCCCCTGCGCGCCTGTGCCAATCCATCACTCCCACACTGAAGGGCAATCATTGGCCGCTTATTACAGTGGAAGGGCCCGCTGCAGCCCCGATGGGGTGACTGAGAGCTATGTGACAGGAGAGGAGGGAGGAGAAGGGGAGAGAGAGAGAGAGAGAGAGAGAGAGAGAGAGAGAGAGAGAGAGAGAGAGAGAGAGAGAGAGGTACCGGGAGAGAAAAGGGAAGAGGAGGCAGGGAGAGAGAGTAAGTGAGAGACAGCAAGAGTGATATAGAGGCAGGAAGGCCAGAGTGGAACCCATCCGTCCAGAGCTCCATCAGATGTGTGCTGACTGGCCGCACTGCTGGAGCTGACTGCCCTTCTACCCTTGCCTGACCTGCCCTTTTTCAGCTGGGCACTTTTCTTCCTCCTCCTCCAACGCCCTGCTGCCAGACCTCCCGCTGACCATGTGTTGTTGGCGAGGGGCGTTTGATCTGTCCGACAGAGGCTCGGGTTCAAGCCCCCGGTTGCCGTTACAGACTGACGGCTCATCTAAGCTGGCTGCTGTATGGACGAGGTGAACCTCGCCTTCCATCAAAACCCGTCCAGCACCCCAAAAGGTTTCGACAAGGGCCCCAATTTTTCATTTGTTTTGACAGCAGTGATGGATTTCACCCCGGGCTGTGCCAAAGCACTGAAGCAAAAAAACACCGAACAGAGAAATTAATGAAGTTTCACTTGTTAAGTTAATGACTTTACTCCGCAGTAAAACCCTTTACTTGAGGGATGACAATACTGTATATTCTCCTACACTCAGCACTTGTACTAGTGGCAGATGTATCTGCGTTCCTGATCGAGCTACAGCCAATAGCGTCAGATAGAGCGTGCTGAGTGAAGGGTGGAATCAATGGTGTGCCATCTTGGCTGTGTTGCAGAGGAAGAGAAGGAGCTGCGCCGGTACCTCGCCTCCCTGTTTGCTGTCCCACCTCCAGGGGGCAGCAGAGAGCTCCGCTCCTCCACTGAGCCCACGCTGAGCATCATCGAGTTGGACCAGGTAATCCAGTACTGTAACCTAGTCCACCTTATCAGAACACTTTGATTAAGCAACTCTATGAACACGATCACTATACGTACCTGCTCAGTAACATTCGTGTGAACTGTGACCTGATTCCAATCATATTTCACTTTAATGTTAATTTAATGTTTTTTTGTGGTGCTAGCGACAGTCTTTCTGACTTTTTCTGCTTCTCTTCATCAGTCGCTCTCTCTCCCACGTGTGTCTGATGCGTCTCACTCTTCATATCTGTCATAATTGCAGACAGTCGACGGCGCTGTGGGTACCTCTTCCTTTGGAGTGGAGCGCCACGGAGCTAACACAAAGTAAGCAGTAGGAGATGAGACGGATGCCAGGGCCTTTGAAAAGAGCACAACAACGGCGACGTTTGTGCAGCGTGTGTGCGCTGCCTCCGCGTGTGCTGTTTCCTGTTTTTAATGGCACCCGCCGAGTTGTGAGTGTTGAGAGTTGTCACGGATCCGGTGGCAGATTTGACAAGAGAAAAATACGCTTTTATATCTCGGTTGGGGTTTGTCTAAGGTGCCAGGTGCTAAATGAGGATGGTTGTTTTGTTTCTGTTTGTCGAAAAAGGTCGGATGGAGGTAGAGAGAGTCTGAGCGAGAGGAGGAAGAGCGAGGAGAGGAGAGACGTGGGCGCTCAATCTCCAGCTCCGAGTTCAGCACCTCGGCCGTCCGAGTCGCACGAGCCACGCTTCTCCCCTGGAAACCTGACATCCACCCCATCAGAAAAGCGCCCAAGGCCGCCTCTGAAACCAACTCAGAGAACCACTCTGCGTCCAGTCCGCTCCCCCACAACAACCCAGCTCTCTCCCCGACCACCGTCTGTGCACACATCATTGGGCCAGCCTCAAGCAAAGTCCCAAAGAAGCAGAGTGTCTTCCAGCCCAAAGACAGAGAGGACAAAGATATCACCAACAGAAGCCGGGACGCCTTCAAAGTCCAGAATGCAAGAGTCTCTCTCCAAAACTCCATCCCCAAGAAGCAGGCCAACACCATCCCCACGAGGACTCTGCTCCCCTAAAGCCAGTGTGAGCCCCTCACCCCCTCACCCTTCTTCATGTGGGCCCATCCAAACCCCCTCGCCCTCAGACCCTCTGTCACTGAAGCCTCTCTACGCCCCATCTCCACCTCACAGTTTCAGTCCAGGCTCCAGGGCGTCTCCTCAGCCCTCTAGGCCCACTTCTGCTCTGGAGACCTCACCAGCAACCTTACGCTCCACCTATGACGAAACCTCTCCCCAGACTCCGTCTCTGCCAAGACCTGACATCGCACCAACCCCACCTTCAGCCCTGCACTCCACACCACTGATGCAGGGACTATCAGGTGAGCCCCCACTCCAACACCACAGCACACTTTCGTGTTCACGTCTAAGCACATCAATTTCTTAGAAGTCAGAGAACTTTCCATGCGCTTCTACTGTGTTTCTAAGGGGCTGGTAATCAGGGTTCCTCAGGCCTGCTGTGCCTTCATCCCCTCGTGAGCCGGAGACCGGCGCAATATCCCCTCTCTCCCGCTTAAAGCGCCAGATGAGAGCGATAGCGAGGGGCTAAAAGGGTTTTCCACTGCTCTTGCTAACACACTGTCAGAGCCAATTTGGGCCGAGCGCTGCAAAGCATTCCTCCTGATATATTGATCTGGGTTTTAAATAAATACTTGGCATAATGTTACGGCAGGCTGAGAGGTAATTACATGTGGAGATAGGGCCGGCGCTTGCCACAGCCATGCCAGAGTCTAATCACCAATTTCCACTCGGTGCCTCGGGAGACTGGATCAGAGAGGACTAGTGCACACACCAGCGTAAACACACACAAGTACAAACAACTGAAACTCAGGCACACACACACACACACACACACACAAACACACACACACACACACACACACACACACACACTCAAACACATACTGTATACTCACACACACATATACTCTCACACAAGTCACAAATGAAAACTTGCAGAACACACATATGCCATAACTCACATATGTCTACTCTCTTTAACCCCTCTTCCCAAACCTACCAACACTTACACTCACACACACATGTTCAAACTCAAACATAAGCATCCTCAGACACACACACGCACAAACACACACAAACACACACACACACACACACACACACACACACACACACACTCACACTCACACACGCACATGCTTTGCTTTGCTTTTAAATCATCGCAGGAGGTAGCTCACACAGAGCTCATTTGGAGCTGCTTGTGCTGACTGGCAGAAGTGATGGAAACTTCAAGCTGAGCTGGATGGCCATTATTAATGCAGTAGGTAGAGATGGAAGAGAGAGAGAGAGAGAGAGAGAGAGAGAGAGAGAGAGAGAGAGAGAGAGAGAGAGAGAGAGAGAGAGAGAGAGAGAGAGAGAGAGAGAGAGAGAGAGAGAGAGAGTGAGACAGACACAGAAAGAGAGAGTGAGACAGACAGACAGAGAGAGAGAGGTGAGACAGACAGAGGGGGAGAGGACTTCTGTGTTTTTGTGTCTTTCATTTGTGAACTCCTATCTCCTATCTACTACTCACTTGTGTATACGGTATGTGTATCGTAATGTGCTGTGTTGTGTGCGTCCCTCCCAGATTCGGAGGAGGAGTTAGAGTATTCGAAAGACAGCTTAGGGCTGCTGATGGACCAGAGTGACTCCTCAGACGAGGAGATGAGAGGATATGTGTCCTCTCCGTCCCCCTCTCCTCCCTCTCACTGCTACTCCGCAGAGGAGGCCCCGTCTCCCCCGAGCCTCGCCGACTCTGATGGCCACCGGCGTGACTCACCGCTCTTCACAGGGCCCTCCTCAGTAAGCACCAGAGCACAGAGCTCTACACCTGCACGACCTGTTCTCTCACACAGACACACACACACACACACACATACACACACACAGACACACAGGTCCTCACACACAAACACATACACACTACTCTGTCCATAAACCACAGGCGGAAGCTTAAAAAATATTTACAATTACATATAAAACTTTCTAAATCTGTCTATTTCTCATGACAGGTCAACTTTTGTGTGTACAGTGTTACAAGGTTATTTAAATGTAAGCATGGTAAAATGTCCAGTAGTTTGGATAATTATACACAACCAGGTTAAAAACAAAGCTTTTGTTCAGTGGTAATGTGAATGAAGAAAGTGTCATCACTGTAGTCAGTAATTAGCATTAAGTGCGGAATGAGTCATTGTCAGGAGAGCTTCCTGTTTTTGCAGGGCGTCTGTGTTGAGCTGTCACTCTCAGTGAATTGTCTTAAGGTTAGTGCCGAGTGTGGAGGAGCAGGGTTTAACACAGCGGTGAATGAGGGGGGTTCTTTTAGGCAGCCGGGGCTGCCTGCATGCCGCTGGTGTCCGTGTACCAATCTGCAAGAACACAGGAGAACCAGGGGGAAAACATAACGGATCAGTGTCTCAAAGGGACAACAGAAACCACTGCATCATCAGGGGGGAAAAAGAAACAGTGGACAGGATTTTCAGTGGCATTGAAAGGAAGAACGTGAAAATGTAAATGGCAAGAATGCCTAGTAAGTGTCATTGCTATCGTGAATCATTTTTCAGGCAAAAAGCCAGCATCGAACCCCTGGATGTTTTCAGCATTAATCTGAAGACGTTACCTGTTCTGGCTGTAAGCATCCTTTCCACTAAGGAAAAGCTCTATATCGCGCTTCCAGAAACCTTTCATCCTTCATTGGTTATCTGTATCCTGTATTCTGATTGGTTGTCATGTTGGAAGGCACTTACTGATCTGTTGTAGCTGTCGTGCTCCAGTGTTTGGAGAGCAGGGTTCTGGTTGGTACCTAAGTAATGATATCCATATGTTGATACTGTTGATACAGAGCCCAAAAGTTTTGGGTTTTGGAGTTTTTGGAATGTGGAACAGGAACTGAAAGGAACAAAGAAATATAGAATATAAAGACTCTGATAAGGACTGCAATTGTACATTCTGTACTGAGGCTGCAGTGGGCAGACTCAAAAAGGAGGACAAGAAGGGGCTTTATTAAACACCTGAAATTAACTGTCTGATCAGCGACAGATGCTATCTCCCGTCCGGAGGCTGTTAAAGATTAATTATTGTATGTTTTTTAGGTTTTTTTTGTAATTTCTTTTTTTTATATTCCTCATTTGCACTACATCGGCAGATAGTGGGCCTGTGACAATCAGAAATGGAATATTACTCATTTCCTTTCCAATCAGGACACAATGCAAGGATTGTAATATTTCCCTCCACACAAACCCAGTTTCTCCTGCTTTGCAAAGAAAATGCTTGATTGTTTTTTTTTTTTCTGTGCTTGCTGCATCAGCTCCATACACATCCAATAATCTCTCTCTCTCTCTCTCTCTCTCTCTCTCTCTGCCTCGCTCTCTTTCACTCTCTCTCTCTCTCTCTCTCTCTGTTTCTCTGCCTTAGGCTCTGCTGGTCCTTGCCCAAAGGCAGTCCACCCACACAGTCAGCTTCCTGGGTCTGGACGGCTTCCTGACCCTGGGTGTGGACTTGGGCTCCGTACGGCCCAGGTCCGGCCCAGTCCCTGCACACACACCCACATCCCTGCTCCATAGCCCGCAGAGATCAGCACAACCCTACAGCGGAGGTCAGTTAATGTGCCGGTGACACACACACACACACACACACACATTCATTTTGCTCAGTAGCTCTCGGCTATATAATTCAGTATACTAACAGTTTCCCCTCGGGCCTGGGCAGATATGACATTTTAAATTCTAGAAAGATCGACCTTGTTTAGTCTTTTTCCCCTGTGAACACTGTTTATGACAGCAGCTGTTATTCCACACAGCTTTATCCTTATAACTCTGGCCTGTTCTTGGGTGTTTGTCCACCTGAGCCAAAGAATGCATTTCAATTAGGATATGCCACGAACGGGCTACCCGCTATTGCACCACCAAAGCAAACATGACACGCGATACAAGAAAGAGATGTTTGGAGATAAGGATCTCTGCTTGTGCTTACCGTGTTTCTGTTCTGTTAGCTAAGCCAATTTCTCCCTACCGAGGAGGCTTGTGTGTATGATGGAACACTCCGTTTTTTTGTCAGATGTAGCACGACTGCATTCTGTCACCGAAACTTGTGTCTGAAGACGAAGACCATCACGAAATAAAAGACAATGCAGGCTGGTTAAGAATGGTTGCATACAGTGTTCTGAGTGTGTGTGTGTGTGTGTGTGTGTGTGTGTGTGTGTGTGTGTGTGTGTGTGTGTGTGTGTGTGTGTGTGTGTGTGTGTGTGTGTGTGTGTGTGTGTGTGTGTGTGTGTGTGTGTGTGTGTGTGTGTGTGTGTGTGTCTTTGGTATTGTGGTATTGTGTGCTCCTGGCTTTGAAAAAGAAAAGGAAATGGGGTCAATTCTCTTCGCATTCGTTCTCTTTCTATCCTCATTTCTCTGCGGGCACTCAGAGAGGCGAGGAGTCTAGTTGACTAGCCGTGAATGTGTTTGCCATCAGCTCTCCTGCCGCTCAAAACCGCGGGTGCCAAATGCACCAGTCATCACCCACCGACGGGAATAGACGGTGTCAGAATTGGACGGGGGTAGGGAGCGGCTGCTCGTGGTTTGCCATGGTAACAAAGTCTGGTGACAGTTGTTGGGAGGTGAGGGCAGCATAGCTCCACAATCCCACAGTTTCTACATGTGGCTGAATGATGATGCACCTGTCCTAAGGATGACACCTGGTTAGAATAAAGTCTTGATAGTGTTTTGGACACCACGGCCCAAAACAACTCAAACTCCAGCTCCCTAAAGAGCCAGAACAGTCTGTAATAAGCAAACACACACACACACACACACCAGGGTTTCCACTAGGGATTATTTCTTATCAGCATGGTGCCTGGAAAGAATGAACTTTACCAGACAAATTGAAAACTTACTGGCATGTTTCAATAATATGTTACAAGTGCAAAGACAATGTAGCCTATATAATGTACATCTATAGTGACAAAGGAGAGACAACGTCCTGCTTGGACACGTGAAACTACCACATCCACATATTTAAATCCAGATGGGTATTAAATCCAGATGTGTAGCCTTTTCAAGCCTTTGTTTGTTTGTCATCATGTTACAAACAGAAAGCCAGAAGCTGAGAACGTGTTATGCTTCCCCACAGACCTCTCAAGAGAACTTCTCATTCTGTAACCATTCCATTGATTCCAGGCCACACACTCATTTACCTCAGGAATAGATATGCCGTATTGCACACAGTCTGTGTCATCAATCTCTCCTGCTGCCGGCTCTTGAGTTAACCATCTCTATGGAAAATCAAAACAAAAGCATGTCTATGTGTCTCAAGGTCATCCAGCTGACATGTTCCCATGCTGTATGGGGACTCAGAGAGCTCTTCAGAGGCGGGTCAGTCTTCACACGACCCTCTTAGAAACAGAGCTCCGTCCTTTCTTTCACAACGTCTGGGCCCGCTTTGTTTGTTTTGTTATTCCCATAGGCTGCCTGTCTGAGTAGAAGACTTAGTAGAAGGTGTGTGTGTGTGTGTTGCATGGGGTGTGTGTGTATGTTGTGTGTGTGTGTGCAGTGTGCGTGTGAAAAGGTGAAGTCCCTCCCCCTTCTCACTGTGGTCCATGAGGGAACAAGGACTGGACTCCCCTACCTAAATGGTTGGATCCGGATTCCCCCACCCCTGTGGAGGGGTCCAATTACCTTTTAATTGGACCAAGGTGGCCTTACTTAAGTTGCACCTCATTTGTTTCATGAGAGAGAAGGACAGTCTGAACATGCTGGATGGAGCTTGGACAAGGTACTAGACAAAACCTGAATTCTCAGAGGTGTACCTTGTCTAATATAGGATTGAGTGTGTTCAGTTTGTGTTTAAATGTTTTGGGGTTTTACAATAACCCTATTGTAAATAAATATAGCTATTTTTATGGAAGCCACTGTCTCCTGCGTCGTGTATTCGTGCCTGCAACCCCATTCTACCAGGCTACACCCACATGGTGAGATGGCCGGCTCGGGCCGTTTTTCACATTGTGTTTGTTGAGCTGAGGCGAGGTGAAGAGAGGCGAGTCCTTCATAACCAGGCAGAGTGATGATGGCGTTCTGTGGGAGGACGTTGGCTTCATTAGGACCAGGTGCTGGGCAACCGGGATCGTTTCCCTGCTCTAAACTTAATGAAAGAGAAAAGGGCTGGCGGAGGGAACCTCTCCTTGGCGGCCCTCTGCAGTCGCTCCTATTTATTCTTGGGCCATTGCGTTCTCTCTCTCTGTCTCTCTCTCTCTCTCTGCCATTTTGTCTTTTTTCTTTGCTATGATCCAACAGGTTTTTACTGGCCCCTCTTACATTGGCACACACACACACACACCCACATCCACATCCATCCACACACCCCCCCACACACACACCTTCATCGAAGGAGGCACAAGGGCAGAGGAGCCCAGCCAGTCGGAAAATCACTTAATTACAGCGGACGTTTAAAGACAGGAAGGAGCAGACGTGCACTTCCAAACGTTCAGGGGTGATCACGCAGTGCACGTCTGTCTGTCTGGATTTCTGGACGTCTGGTCTGGACGTCTGCCCACCGGCCCGTCTGCGCTCCTGTCCTCTACCCGTCGCTCTCTGTCAGACTACCTGTGTGTGTGTGTGTGTGTGTGTGTGCATGTTTGTATGTGTGTGTGTGAGTGTGTGCGTGTGTTTCTGTATGTGTGTGTGTGTGCGTATGTGTGTACCCGCTCTGTAGGCCCCCGACTGCCTGTCTGTCAGACTGTCATTCTTGTCTGTCCCCTGCAATTGCTGTCCTGCCCACCTTTAGATTAAGGTACCCATCAGTAAGTCATTTGTGGCAGAATGAGAAACCTAAGATGGTAAGAAAGTCTTTCACATTAGGACTAGCTGCCAACTTCACACAAGCCTACCCAGAAGGCCTCTGCTGTAGAATGGTTATTTGTGTTGTTGTTTAACACTGAGAGTAACAGTTCTACACTGAGTATTACTAGATTAAAGATTCTGTCTATCACATCTCACTGGTCTCACTGTCCCCCCTCACACCTGCCATGTGTTGTCTGTGATTGGATCATGCTTGGACAACACTTGACTGTGTTAAAAACAAAAAAGACAGATGTACACACAAGAAGGTTGCACTGCGATTGTATCAGCATCGCATTTAGAGGTGGTTATGAATTGATTTTGATTACAGTCAGTGAGGTGTAAAATCCATTCAAAACAACATGTACACGTGTGTTTTAATAACCACCTTCAAGTCTGGCTGCAGACGTACTGACTGAGACATCTATACTGTAGTTCCATTTAGCACTCTTTAGCACTTGTATAACAGCAACTACTAAACAGCTTTCTTCTCAAGTTCGCTCATGCAGCGTTTCCTAATATTTTCATTTAACTGTGGGAAGGGATTTACTAAATGCTTTACCTGCAGTTCCTCCCTGAAATAAAGGGGATGACGCACATAAGTGGCAGGTGGAAAATATGAAATCTCTCTCTCTCAAATTTCAATTTCAGCTTCATTGGCATGACCGTGTGTTATTAATAGCAACATATAAAACATATAACAACAACAAAAAACAAAAATAAAACAGAAAAACAACAATCAACCACTCTCTCTCTCTCTCTTTCTCTGTCTGTCTGTCTGTCTGTCTGTCTGTCTGTCTGTCTGTCTGCCTGCCTGCCTGCCTGCCTGTCTGTCAGCCTCTCTGACTGTCTGTCTGTGTGTCCTGTACAGGGCAGCCCAGTTGGAGGCCCAGCAGCAGCCTGAGAGAGAGCGCACCCGAGGAGCTGGTCATGGCCGTGCTGGAGACTCAGACCCCACGCGTCACACACAGTCGGCCCACCTCAGCCACACACAGGATCCACTCAGCTGGTAGGTAGCTCATTCATGGGGTTTGTAGGTTCCCTGGGCAAATGATTCGCTGGGTAACTGTGTGTGTGTTTGAATGTGTGTGTGTGTGTGTGTGTGTGTGTGTGTGTGTGTGTGTGTGTGTGTGTGTGTGTGTGTGTCTGTCTGTGTAATGTGTGAGATCTACAGAGGTTGACTGGGAGTGAAGGTCTCTTTGGTCTCTTTGACCTGTAAGGCATATACCCAGTCTCCTCAAGGTCTCCAGGTGTAAAACTGAAGACTGTACCAAGTCTCCTCAAGGTCTCTTGGTGTAAAACGTAAGAGCTGTACCCAGTCTCCTCTCCTGTCCGCCCAGAGCTCTTGGTCGGCTTCATTCTTGGAGCATGTCCACCACCAGAGCCTCATCTATCCTGCGGTGCCCCTCATGCACATCCGCCGGCTCTTCCTCAGAGGACGCGGCAAACATTTGGCAGGACTTAATCAAGATTTATCACACCCTAATATTTTAATTTGAGGCAACTCTTCCAGGCTGTCTCTGAGCGGCTAAAGAGATGGGTGCACCCAGCGCCTCTGAAAGTACACGTACACACTTAAACACACATACACAACTGCACACATACTGTATAATACACACACAGGCAAGCACGCATTCTTACACACACACACAAGCACGCATTCTCACAAACACACACACACACACACACACACACACAAACACACGTATGAATACACACACAAACACATCAACACACACACACACCACTCAGGATGCTGTATTTTTTCTCGCACCACAGGGATGCACATCAATAACCACTGCTACAAATGGTGGGCACAGGAGCCAAGAGCCGAGCACCCATCCGTTCTTCATCCCTCGCTCCCTCTCTCCCTCGCTCCCTCCGCTCCCCGGTAGAAATGTAGGCCGCGGTGTGATTTAGTGTAGCACGCGCACACGGAACTCAATTTAACCCTGTAATTAAAGCTGGGGCTGCTCAAGGACCTTGTCCTCCTGGCACCCGCTCGCAAGAGAGGAGCGCTGCTTTCATAAAGAGATTAGACCAGAGAGAGAGAGAGAGGGAGAGGGAGAGAGTGCTGTAGCCAAAGCCAACAGTGCCTGCTGAATGTTTGCTGTGGCTGCAAACAGACACAAAAAAAGCGAGAGGGAGAGAGAAAGAGAAGGAGCGAGAGAAAGAAATAATCGCTTTATGCCATGACAGGTCTAATTTCTCCTGGTGCAAATCAAATAGCCAGCTTCCCACTCCCTCTTCCCCTCACTCTCTCCCTCTTTTCATCCCTCCCTCTCTCTTCCTCTTATTAACCATCCTTCCAAGAGGACTTGGGCGTGGGCCAGTTTGGAGGAGCAGGGGACGGATTTGGGTCCTGGCCCCTGGTGGCTTCTGGTGGCTTCCAGATGGCCTCCTGGTGGCCTGCCGGTGTGGCCCCTCTGATTGAGCTGGATCTCACAGCCAGAGCCTGAGAAGGTGGAGGGATACACAGTCACCCACCCCGTCAAATGGATCACACTGCATCCCCCCACGCCCCCTCTCTCTCTCTCTCTCGCTCTCTCTCTCTCTGATGCTGATGCAGGATGCATGCAGTAAGTAATTGGCTAATTGGATTATATTAATTAGGAGACCTGGCCGCCCTCTCGCCCTGAGCGCAGAGGGGGGGAGTGAGAGAGGAGAGAGCACGAGGGGGATGAGTCAGGCTCCTCTGCGTCCCCTCCTTAATCAGAGCCACTGCCTGCCGCAGGAGCCCAGCGACTTATCTTCATCACACGCGCGTGCACGCGCACGCACGCACGCACGCACGCACGCACGCACGCACGCACGCACGCACGCACGCACGCGCACACACACACACACACACACACACACACACACACACACACATCCAGTCAAGTGTGGACCTGAGCCCAGGGCCCTGGCTGATAGAGTGTGTGTATGTGAGGGGCAGTTTGGAGCAGATTAACTCCCCAGATAGGAGCCCTGAGCTTCCTCTCACTCTGTCTTCTCTCCCAGCGCCAACTCCATTCTTCTCAGTCCCATTACCGCCCTCAGCAGGGACCGCAGAACAAGAAAAGGAGAAAGAGGGAAGAAAAGAGAGAAAAGAAAAGAATGATTAGTATTACAACAAGCGGAGCGCTGTGTGGCGAGATGGCTGCAGTGGAGTGCAGCGACGCCAGAGTGTGCCTCTGAATGTGTCATCTGTCTCAAGCAGGCGGTGTCAAAGCCTGTGATTTGCTGGCCGTTTAAGTTGAGGCCAGATAGCGGGGCTCGCCTCTTCGCTTTGAGTTACCTCTGCTGAAAGAGGAGCCCGTATAAACTGAACTGGCATATCCAGCCGTTGTGAGGACACGGTGGTTGTGTGTGTGTGTGTGTGTCTGTGTGTATGTGGTGTTAGCAGCAGACAGGTAGATGGGATGGGAGGGCAGGGTTGCTTGAGAGAGTGGCACGTGCACCGTGCTGGGATGGATACTTATAAAAAAAGACCTTAGCAGTTGCTTGGGGGCCAACAGGGGGAAAAGATGATAATATGTCAAAGAGTACATGATGAACAGAGAAGAAAAGAGCATGATCTGGGAGACTGACAGCTTGGGATTTGGGACTTGAAATTGAGGTGCTTGAGGTGCTGTTGGTTGGAAAGGAAACAAGTCTTCGGCTAAGGCTGTGAAGAGCAGAAGAATAGAGCTTTTTGTACTTCTCATTTCTTTCCTCCATTGCTGATAGTTTGTGATCAGGTCAGAAGGATTTTCCTCATGTACAACAACTAATGCTGTAAAGTCTTTCATATTTTTTAAATGTTTTATTTGATGTCTATGTCTCAGCTAAAACTAGTGAGCTACCTCCCTACAAAATCCTTGCAAACACCATCCACAGCCTAGTTAGCATTGATAAAAGCTAACTGGCATTTTCTGCTGATATTGTTGGTGATGTCCTATCTATATGGTCTGAAGGCTTGTCTTACAAGGATGTTCCGACCAAAACTACATAGAACATAGCCTGAACGGCTAGTGATAATGACAAATTCTTTTATCAGTCCTTCACATGACCATATACCATCAAAATCAATTTGACGACCAAAAGTAGTTCAAAAACATACCTCAAAAGTGGCAAATTGTTGCATAGCATTGCAAATTTTAATATAGTGGTTGAGAAATATACAAAGCATGCTACCGTTGTATATGAAATCTGATAAATGTCTTTGTCTTGCCTTGAGAAAAATTATTTGCAGGTGCCAAACTGAACAGAAGTGTGTAAGGTCACGTCATTCAATTTGATGCAAGAGGGCTTCTCTCACTCCCATCTTCCTCTCATCATGGCCGTCTCTCCATCACACCTGCCTTTCACTCCATTCACACAGATGACAGCATCTCTCTGCTCTCCGTCTAGTCTGCCTCATTCCCTGATTTGACCTGTAACCACTCACTGTTTCAGAGAAGTTGCTATAAACCTAAGTGCCTCTGTCACTGACTTTCTCTCACTCCCTTCCTCTCTCTCTTTCTTTCTATATCTATCTGTTTTTTTTTTGTTTTTTTTGTCTCTCTCCTTCAGGCGGCAGCACTCCTCGTTCTACTCCGCAGCCCGTCTTCCGTCCCCTGTCTCGCGCGGCTCAGGAGATCCTGGAGGTGCAGAGCGTGGAGCAGGAGCAGGGCGAGGAAGAGGAGGAGGAAGAGGGCCGCCAGGCTCTGGCCAGCCTGGAGGACGAGTTCAGACAGATGAGCGCACAGTCAGGTGCTGGGGCTTACCCTCCTCCTGCTCTCTTCACCGCTGTGTAGACTGGTGTAGACCTTATAATTAAGGCCACCCCATCACATGGCCTTCTCTAGAGCCGTTCTGTTATGGCATATATAACACCAAGGATCAGGTTCAGTTACTGATGAAAGCACGTATAGCTAGCAAGATGCCTTTCACCACTGCTGTGAGGACAGGACTTCTTGACTGTATGCGTAGTAAATTACCTGTTGATCCGGGTCTGAGGTTCCTGTACGTATCCTTGTATCCTGTTAAACATGTGTACATATAGATAGCACACACCTCCCCCCTGTGGCCTGACATTTCTTTGTTTGTGTATTAACGACCTCATGCTGGGATAACACACGCCTTCCCAGCGGC
>NC_137928.1:22312208-22604708 GCF_963457725.1 Sprattus sprattus | reverse complement strand
TTAAAAAAACATGGTTAGGGGATGAGTAGTGACGAAATCCATTTATCCAGTATTTTCCGGCGTAGCTGGAGGCGCTGTTTGCAGGTTGGGACACGCATTAGGTAGGCTACTAATGATGGGTATTATTTCGCATGAAATCGGAATCCGAATGAAACTTCGATTCGCTAGAAGGGGGTTGATGGAAACGGATTTCATTCGCATAAATCGCATTTGTTGAAATGTTATCAGGTGTTTCCATTAAAGTTGACCTGGCAACCGTACGTTTTGACCCCACAGCTGTTCACACCTCCTCCGTTGACGGCCCGTTTTGAATTTGTATAACACAGCTGATGGAAACGCACACTAATTCGTGTTTTGTTTAGCGGAATTTTCACGAAGGTACATAAAAGATGGAAATTAGTTGGATGGTGACCTTGTGTTCACTCAGTGAGTACAAATACAGTTGAGTATAAGGGAGGGCATGAAGTAGGTTGCATGTTTCATGGTAGTGCATTTATGTCAGCAAAGCCACACTAATCGCATTATTTCTTCCTCTTTGACATGAGGAATTCCAGGTGGAGAGGCCTATTCATCGTGCATGACTACTATCACTATGTGATAACTCAGGTTTAAGAGTTTATGAAAAATCATGGAAATGCTAGAGATGTACAATCAGAGGAGATGCAGAAGAAAGAAAAAGAAAAGGTAAATCAATTAAATGGACAAAGCTTAAATCACAAACGGACGTAATAGGTGGGATGGTTCAATGCAGCTGACTCTAATGCAACAGAATTCCTGGGTCCAGAGGAAGCTACGTCTGTGTGTGAGTGTGTGTAGGGGAGAGTGGGGTAAGATGTGCCGGTTTTTACTTAAAGTGACTTATAAGCGAGGCCATGACAGTAATGCTTCAAACTAAAATATGTGTATATTTCAGGATGTTGTGCATCTTTGGAATCAATCAATTTGGATCTGAAATATAGTATTAAAGAAATATATCTTACTGAAAAAAAGTCTCGTGGCACAACTTGCCCCCGGTGCGGGGTAGCCTAAGTTGTGCCATTAAAGAGAATACATTGGGGTAAATTGTGCCATTGATTATTGAAGTAAAACAATATATTTGCATCTCAGAAACTGTGTTGCTATATAAAAGCTAGACAAATTCAATGCAAAATGACTCATTTAAGGTGTATTTAAAGTTATTTTTCAACAACAAAAGCTGATTTTCTACAAGCCTATTGCGCCACATGAGCACATCAAAGGTACATTTTCTTAAACAAGGCCTAGAGCTTCCTGAACACATCAGAACAAAGCTGAGTTGAGCCAATTCTATTTAAAGGTAATTTACATGAACACATGTTCAGAAAAAAATGAAATTCAAATGAAGACCAAATTGAATGGAATTCTCTATACAGATCACTGGCACAACTTACCCCAGGCCCTTTGGCACAAATCACCCCAATCCCACCTTTTTGGAAAAAATGCATCATCCAGCTGTTTTGATCTAAATTCATACTAGCTATATAGACTCATAGTGTAGCTTACCAAAGCACTAAAACATGTGTGAAATGTTTTTAAACTTGTCTAAACCCGTTTAGACACAACAATCAAAAAACCGTGATCATAGAAATTTTACTTTGGAAGGCAAAAAACAGTTTTTTGAACTTAAATGTGCTTATCTCTCATGCAAAGAGACTCTCTTCTTTGCAGGATGAGTTAAATGGCTGACTCTTCAAAAATATGTGGTCACTTGACCAATTTTTTCTATGGTTCCCTAGAAATAAGGGGTGGCACAACCTCCCCACTGGCACATCTTACCCCACTCTCCCCTAAAGGATATGAGTGTGTGTGCATTCAGCTTTGGCATCCTTCTCTATGTGTTTTCTACGGATATGTGCAGGGATAAGTAAGTGTTTGTGTGTTAAGGTGTAATTGTACATACCTTTGGCTACATACTTTTAAACGTGTGTGCATGTGGGTTAGAGTGAGTAAGAACATACGCGTGTGAGAGGAGCGCTTGCAAAGAGTGAGCCTAACAGGGCCTGAAGAGAGACCTCCTAATGAGGGTGGCTCACAGGTGCTACTCATTATGGCTGCAAGAGGAGAATGGAGAGGGAGAAATCTGAGGCAAAAAATGAGGGAGAAATTCCCATGCTTTTTCATTAGCGTCTCGTTTGCCCGCTTATTACACTCAGCCACTGGTGCAATTTATTCACTCTTGCCTGCTCCCCGCTTCTCCTCACTAGGCCTGTAATTCACTCTGAGAATGATTAAATCCAGAAAATGAACATTCACGGTGATTGGCCAGAGGGGGTAAAAGCCAGTGGTCACACCTCAGCTTCTCAGCGTATTCACAGCAGCCCCCATGCATTGGGTGCTATATCGGCACGCCTATGGCCTGGTCACAGTTTAACTCATTACCACATCCAGCATTCCTTTAGTATTTGTTTGCCTGCTTCGCCCTTCTACCCATTGTCACACAGACAATCATGTTCATGAGCAACTGGAAAGTGGGAAAGTAATGACCTCCAGTTGGGAAAATACACATGAACGCTGGTCAAACTCCAAATACCCCCTAGGAAAGGTTTTTTGAGAGCTCCGAGAAGTAGGTATGACGTCACTCGACATGGCAGCCTTTGTGGTGAAAGATAGAAAATGTACTTTTCAACAATGTACTGTGCACAGTATTTCTTTTTTTATGAATGGTTAACTCATATCAATAAGTTATGCTATATAACACATTAAATATATACTGTATGTTTTGTATTATTTATACATTGGTTCAATATCTTAACGGTAGCAAGTAAGAGTAATGTCTATTTAAAGATAAAATCTATTCATTCTGAAAGACATTGAAAAACATTGATGGATCACAAGGCCAAACATCCCAGGGACATATCGGACTAGTCAAGTGTTTTAGCTTTAGTTTTAGCTTATCATTCAAACAGTTTGATAAAACATTAAAGAGCCACAAGACACAAAAATAACAAAAAAACTAGTTGCCTGGATGTAAATTCATAATGAGGTTCGGGATCAGGGGTTTCCTTGTAGGTACTGGGGAAGATCTGTTTTGTCAATAAGCCGTAACTACAGATAAGTATGTGCTCTGACTGCCATGTCATCAGGCCTGGCTCTTTGGCGTTACGTCAAAGTGCATGTTTGGCACCCCGTAGACCTGGGTTTAATTCCGGGAAGGGTGACTACGTTCTCCCTTCGCTACAAGGTCCACACAATGAAGGTCGTCGTAATGTTGGCATATCTCTGTATTTCCTTCAGCCGCTCTTGGATTTCTTGCCTCTTCTCTCTCCTCTGTGTCTCCTTCATCCTCAGCTTCCACTCCCTGTGTGTGTATAACAAAACAACCACAATGGAGTCAAACACTCAGTTCCTATTTCCTGTATCATATCATATATCCTATGATCTTTTTCAATAACAACATTTTAACAACAAGAGCATAAAATTCAGTCTCCTCCCCCTCCATGCCCCTGCAGACCTCTCAGGATACCTCTGTAGCATCCCCACCATCTTTTGTATTCCTAGAATACTTCACACCTAGTGACCTTCAGGAACTCACTTCCCTGATCTCCTCATTGAAATCATCAAAGAAGTTCAACAATACTGGTTCTTCTAGACTTTAGCGTTACTTTCGACCCTGTAGATCATCATATTTTGCCAGAGGTGTATTGGTATGGAAGGCTGTGCCCTTTCCTGGCTTGGGTTTTACCTTTCTGTCCGTCTTCAGTTTGTACAGGTTCACAATAAATCATCTAGTTGTACAAAAGTAAGGAGCTATGGAGTTCCCCAGGGCTCAGTGGTTGGACCACTTCTCTTCTCTTTGTACATGCTATCCTTAGGTGTGGTATTAAGGAAGCATGGCATTTACTTCTATTACTATGCTGATGACTCCCAACTACTTATCCATGAAACCCAACGAAATGATACAACTACCTAAGATGTCAAAGCATCAAAGACAAACAATGTCCTACTCTTCAGCACAGACAAGACTGTGGTTATGATGGTAGGCTACTAAACATTTGAGGATGACACAATCCAGTCATCTATTCACACTCAGTGACATCTCACTTACATCCAACACAAGTGTCAAATATCTTGGTGTAATTATTGACCAAGACCTCTCTTAAAACAGAACTCAAAGATATAATTTTATCACTTAAGAAATGTTGCCAAAATCAGAAAGGTCCCATCCCATTAAGATGCAGAAAAACGAATCCATCCATTTATTTCTTCCCCGTCTAGAATGCTGCAATGCTCTCCTGTCTGGATGTAGCAACAGCTCACTAAAGAGCCCCCAACTTATACAGACACTGCTGCTTGCATGCTTACTAGAACTAAAAAATATGAACCTGTACTTGCCTCTCAACACTGGCTCTCTGTCAAAACTGTCATTGATTTCAAAGCACTTCTTCTTACATACAGTACAACGCTCTAACTGGCTAAGCTCCAAATTACCTTAAATTGCACACACACACATAGGAGAGGAAAAAGAAACGTTTGAGATAGTGATGGCAGCAGCTACTGACTTTGAGCCAGTCACCTCTTCCTTCTCTTCCTTCGCTTCCCTTTTCTTTCTGACCTTGTGAATAAGCAATATAATCTGCTTTGCTAGTAGGCTACACATTTTCGACACATATCTTCTGTACGTAAAGGTACAGTGTGTAGTTTTTAGTGATATCTAGTGGTGAGGTTGCTGAATTGCAACCAACTGAATGCCCTTCCCTGTACAAGCGTGTGTGAATGTCTATAGTGTCCTGGTCTTCACTCGAGCCAGTGTATAGATAGTATGTGCGTTCTGAGCTACTGTAGAAACATGTCGGTGCAACTTGGCGGACTCTGTGGAACAGGACCCGCTCCCTATGTATATACTAAGAGCTCATTCTAAGCTAATGAAACTGCAACAGATTGTAGTTAAAGGTCATTTTACATTAATGAAAACGTAGTATGCATACTATATTGCATTTTACTAATATATGCCACTAAAAATACCTTTAAATATGCTATAGCATGTGGAACTCAGTTTCTTTCTCTTTCTCGATATTTGATTTGTGTGTGTTTTAGTACTTGGTACCAAATGCCTTGTGTTTACCTCTCCTCTTGGCCCTTGACCTTCATTCACACCAAAAGCCTTGAACTGACAGTGACCAAGTCAATCATGTTAACCAACATCTCCTAAAGTGCGGCTCTGCCTGATTAACCTCTATTGATTAACTGTAAATACATTAGTCTGTCAGCATTGGCTCTAAAAAACTGAAATATGAACGTAAACATGACCTTGCCTCTCCTGCTTGTATCCTCCCATCATCCCTGACTCCTACAGAGCGGATGTTAAGCACAGGGCCTCTCCCTGCTGGGCAGAAGAGATGGGGGGGCAGGCTGACGCGTATCATCGCAACCATCCAATAATGCACACATAGCTTTAGATTAAAGGTACCGTATGTAACAATTGTACCTTAAAATAACAGCTTGAAAAAAATTGTGTCGCTACAATGACTTTTAATAGGGCGATTTCCGCCTCCTTCACTGCCAGCGGGGGTCTGTACTCAAATTACTACGCTATGTAACTTTCTTGGCGATGCCCGCCGCTCGGGCGGAAGTAGTTCGACCTGCTTTCTGGCTAGCTTATAATAAATTACACGTTCCAATGTCATTACACTTTCTAATGTAAATTCTGAATTTGTAGCTTTTTGGTGTTACAATATTGTATTAGATCGCACGTAGGCGACTCCACATTCAAACACTTAGAAAACATTGTAGGCTCAAAACACGATCTGTATTTCTTCTAAACTAAATGTTGTCATTCTTTTGGTTGAATTAGCATTCATCTCCGATATCACAATGAATAAAACTCTGCAGTCATATTTCTGTAAAATCTTTGAATATTCTTACCTCGGTTGACATATTCGCTGTTTTCTGATCACGTCTTCACTGACTCCACTCACCGGTATACAACTGAATGTGTTTTTACGACACTGGAGTAAACGTTAATACTAGTAAAAACCTTTAGGGGGAGCTCCAAGGGAATCCTGCATATTATGCCTTTAAAAAAGGCATCCTGCTGCTTTATTTACACTGAAACCATATCATCTAACCGCCACCATATGTGATCAATCTCCTAGTGTGGGTTTTGGGGTGTGTTTGCAGTGTTTGAAATTCCCAGCCCTGCTAATGGCATGCTGTCTCTGCCACACATGTCCTGTAATCACTAACTGATTTCCCTCCTTTCTTCCCTTCGCTCGTCTCTGTGGTTGCACTCACAACATGCAGTGGGAAGCTATCACATGGTGTCAGGGCTCAGTGAAGCCCACACCGATAAATCAATCCTTTTAATTTGTTCAGGACCCACTAGCTCCGAGTGGGATTGGATAAGACAAATTTGTTTGCTGATGTATGTGCCACAGTCCCAGAAATGTGGTTTACCTAAGTTTAAAGCTCTACACTCACCAGATAATGTAACTTTAAGTGTGGATTGATTGGGTTTGTTGCCATGTTGTCTGAAGAACAAACCTTGTTTTAACTTGAAGGGGGTCTTTTCAACCGATAATGAAAATGGTAGTTGTAATTGAAAATGCAAATCCATTTTTTAGATTTGACATTTCCCCATGGTTTTATCTAGGTGTGAAAACAATGTGCTTGGCGAGATTTGTCAAAAGGTTAAACAATCCGGCTGAAACACACACCAACCCAATCATACCTGGCATGTGTACAGTATTATGTATGCAAATGATTTGTATTATGTTTACCTAAAAGTGAAACACCATTTAGTTTAATAGGCTTTTTTGGGTTAGGTTTGTTTGCCAGTATGGTGTGTCTACATATTTAATAAATTATAATTAGTAGGTACAGTACGTACAGAGAAATTCCTATATAAGTACAGGTCATTACAGCAGGCACTGCAGAGTATTTTTTAGCATTGTAATAAAGACACTTTCACATATAATAGGACAGACTATAGACAAGTGGGCCTTCAAGGGAATCGGTTTAAGTATGAATAATTGTATTTGGCTCTTTTAATGCAAACAGAATATGTTTCATATTTAGCAAAGCAAAGCAATGCAATTCATCAGATGTGACAAATGCGTTATTAACTGGAGATTGTGTTTTATTCTCCCAGCTAATGTGCAGATAGGAAATAATTTTTTAATCAACTTCTGCATAACTGGTTCAGTGTTGCTGGTGTTGATAGCCCTTATAGAGATGTGGAGATACAGAAACATAAAATACAGAATATTTGGCAGAACTGAGAAAGAAGCTAAATGTATTGATGAAAAGCCTTTTGTAGTTTGTGGAAATAGGTGAAACACTGTGTTATCTGATGGAGAAAATATGTCCATCAACACCAACCTGAAGAAATGTCTAAAAAAATGTACCACAGCGATTGGCCATCCTGTCAGAGAGGTTGCAAGACTGTTTTCCTGCCACACAAAGAAAGTTCACTGAGTCAACCGGCATGTGGTTGCCATAGAGTTGCAGTTCTTTCCGTCTGAACTGTGACCACTTTAACTCACAAACCTTGACAGCCAGTTTCTCATTTTTTTCAAGGAAAAGTGGATGCCACAGATTAAGTTATGATGGCTGCTCACTCGAAGTTCACGGTGCTGAGGTAAAGCATTGCACAACTTGTTGCACAACTCTATGCTGCAGTATTATTTATATCTGTACATCTCCATCTAACAGTTATCTATGCATGTCTTGGTAACACTTTAAATTACAGGCCACAAATTACATTACAATAAAATTCCTTTTTCCTTGAGAAAAGATACAAAAAATGAGGTGAAGAATTAAATCAATTTCATTAATCATCATGCCTTTTGAGATAGATTTCCTGGCAAGCCTGACAGCTATGTCTTGTGATATATCCAAGAAGGAAAACCGAAAACTGCCAACACACGGATAAGAAGCACAACCATACACCACATATTCGTGGGGTGTGTATAATTATTAAATCAACATGAAATTGAAACAGTGACATCTGGCCACTTTCAAGATCTTAATGAATCAGTTTCACTCACTTGTTTCCTCTCCGTATGGTGTTTAATTATCTTCCCTTATCTAATATGGTCAGCGGCAGACTAATGTGATCAGCCAAACCACAGTCAAATTCTAATGACTTGACTCTTGGGGTTTCCCAGGTTAAATAACAAAATGGGAGAAGTAAATGCATTGGCCATTTGATGTCTAGAAAAGGAAATTAGTTTTACCACTTCATTATCTACGTTATTATGCCATGTCCATGTTTCAATCAGACACACCAGGACGGGCCAGGCTATTTCTGTCCTCATGGGACCCGACCCAGGCCACTCACAGCATTGCAGTCCAATCCAGTCCAACTCCTGGTTCCCCCAGACAGACCCCTCACGTAGTGCATACCCGCTAAATGTGTCGAGGGCCTTACAAGACAAGCTATTGACTTGCCTTAACTGACCTGTTTTCAGAACTCTGGGAAAGTGGGAATGATCTCACTGTAGGTAAGTGTCCGTTAGGGCCAACTGACGGACACAGGCAGGTCCACCTGCAGGTGTGTCAGATGTGTGGTGGGAGTGAGTGCCTACCAGACACTTGGGTGGGATTGAGGTTTGGTAATTGGAGAGACAGATGAATGATTTATTCCGACCGGATCGAAGTTCATGACAAAGCCCTCCAATCGCCCCTGCTCTGTCTGAGCTGATTCAATAGCTCCTTCTTCAAGCACACACTGAAATCTAATTATACCCCACTGAGCAGTATAGCTCAATATTGATGCCTTTGATTCTGCATTACATTTCCCATTCCCCCTCCCCCCCTCTCTCTCTGTTTGTTTCACTCTCATTCTTTCTGCCTATTATTTATAGTCGGGGAGATTGGCAGCACTTGGGCCGATCTAAAGATTAGGTAGATTCTTGCACAGCCAGTGTCCCCTCTGGCCGGCAGAAGATCTGATTTGATCTGGCCCTCCGGAGCAGCTTGGCTGGGAGGGAGGAGGAAGGGAGTATCCCATCACATCACGTCCCAGCTTTTACTCTCTCTCTCTCTCTCTCTCTCTCTCTCTCTCTCTCTCTCTCTCTCTCTCTCTCTCTCTCTCTTTGTCTTTCTCTTTCACTCCAGTCTCTGTGTTTCAGCCCTGCTACCTTTTAATCACTCACTACAAATGCTTCTTTGGGCATTTATGCAACCATAAAAGGTGAGAAGCATGGCCGCCGGTTATTGAGGACATCTCCTACTGTTGTTTTTTTTTTGCACGTTCTGCGTGTGATTTTTCCAGACACACTTGATCAAAACAGATGATGAAAGCAGGAGAGTTTAAACTTGCGGTGAACTTCCTCCACCACCATCTTTAAACAAAACACCACCATTTGAGCGCTGGCAGGCTGCTCAAAACATAACAAAGCTTTGAACGTACACACACACACACACACACACACACACACACACACACACACACACACCAAACCTGCATGGCTTTCCCCTTCAGCATTGAGGTCAGCAGAGTTTAAAGCTCGTCCTGGATAACATCACTCTCTGGGCCGGAAGAGAAGAGGGCTTCTCATGAAACGCTCTTGTCCCAATTCCCATGTCTCCAAGGGCAGTCTTTTTCAAAAACAAAACACATGCACCACTGTGCATCTCTCTCTCACTCTCTCTGTATCTATCTATCTTCGCTCTCCTCCTCTCCTCGTTCTCTCTTTCACACTTACACACCAGACAAAGTGCTTGTTAATTAGTTGTACTGTACTGTCCTGCAGTCCTTAAGACGGCACAAAACCAAAAGCTTTTGCTGCCTCAATTGACTTCCCCTCCCCTTCCTCCTCCATTGCCTCACCTCAACCAGCCCAAATCACTCTGCCCCGGGAAACTTGTCTCCAACCCCACTCCCCACCCACCCTCTCCACACGCACACTCTTCTACACCCCTTGCTGTGATCAAACCGGAGAGGGGACAGAACAAGTGAAGAAGAACAAAGTGTCTCCAGCACCCCCGGAGTAAAAGCCCACCACTTCTGCAGATGCCCTGATTGAGGCTCCAGGACTCACAGCCCCTTCTTCCAGCTTTTCAACTTCCATAGGCCAAGAGAGAAGAGAGGGGGGCTTTCTTCCATTCTGTGTTGTGGATTAAATTCGGATCGACTGTATTTGCCATGGCCTGTGAATCGTTTTTGTGTTGTTGGCAAGGCCTGTGAGCCATCTGCCCTGCAAGAATAGATACTTTTTAATTCTTTCTTTGGCTGCGGTTGTATTATGGAGGGACATGGTGAGGCAGAATGACCTTATGCTGCTGAACTGTTGAAGCTGTCCTTACAGGGTAGTGGACCAACTGCTGGACCAATTGCCAACACAGGTGACTACCCTGTAAGCAAAATGACGTCCCCTAGACGTCCCGTAATGGTCTCTCTGAACGTTCTAAAAACGTAAATGTGTATGGTTCCCGTGACAACTTTAGGACGTTTTGCACGACGTTCCAAGACCGTCCCGAGGACGTTGCGGTGACAACTGGGAAACGTTTTCTATAGGTCCTGGGGACGTTATGCAGGACGTTGCAAGCACCTCCCGAGGGCATTGTGGTTACGTCTGGGGAACGTGTTTCTATAGGTCCTGGGGACGTTCTGCAGGAAGTTGCAAGAACGTCCTGAGGGCATTGTGGTGACATCTACAAAACCTATTTTAGACGTCCTGGGTACGTTATTCAAGGATGCACCGCGGACGTAGCAGGCACGACCGTTTTTGCTGAGCTAAATGAAGAAAATAAAATAATAATAGATCGCGGAGCCGTCATTTTGCTTACAGTGCGCACACACACACAAGTTCAAGTTCATTTATATTACACATTTCATATGATATGCATAGACACAGACACACACGATTACAAACTTGATTGCGGGCATGGGAATTGAACCGTAAACCTTCCTATTACTAAACGAGATCGCTACCTACTGTCCTAACACTGTCTGATTACTATAGTGCCACTTTAACAGGTTTATCACAGTGTGAGACAGCCAACAAACTTAGTCTTTTTTTCCGAGGGTTTGAGGAAAAGCATATTGTAGCAATCTCAGTCACTACGCATTGAGGGTTTTCCGTAATAATTCCTTTTTTAATTAACATCCATGGCACATCACGGACGTGCGGGCAGGGAGGCAGAATAACTAGCCAAACTAAGAATGATGAAATAAAATAAATATGAATGCTTCTGTACTGATCTGTGCTATAAATGTAATGTCTGCATGATTCCAATACAATGCATACATAGGAAGGTGACCAAGTGTCTAGCTTTAACATATTGAGCTTTCCACAGGCCTTCAAAGATGGTGCAACAGAACGAAGAGCTCACCGGTCAAATTGTCTGATTGGAATTTCTTTAAAAATCCCGTCTCGCAAACACAATTTTGACAACAATCCTAATATTACGTAAGGCCTATAAAGCAAACGTGCACTGCCCTTATTATGTTTAAAAGGAACAGGCTAATCTGCCGTTAGAAAGTTATTTAACAACACGCATATGCTGCATTTTAAAGCGCAAACCTTCGGTTTCAAACGAGGAGCGAACTGAGTGAGAAGGATCCAACATGGCCAAGCAGACTAGCCTTAAAAGCTTTTTTTCAGAGGCCAAAAACATCTGATGAGGGTAAACCTTCTGACGAGGATGAACCTGTAATACCTGCAGTGTTGCGCGTTTCCTTTTATTACCGTGCGTGAGCGCGCGGAAGAGCCGAGAGCGGTATTGCAGACAGAGATTTTGAAAAATTATAGCACTCGCCTCATATTGAAAATTGGAGCTGTGAACGTAGTTCAAAATTATGAATTATCAACAATGAACTGAGCAAGTACATGTAGAAAGTGAACTTTCCAAACACTGAATACCTGAAGCCCTAGATGTTCGAACAGCATCACCAAAGAAAAAGCTGAAATGTCGGGCGTTTATGTCGTTATGGAGTGACAAGTTCTCTTGGCTCAGGTGCGAGGTAATTGATAGTCACAGTAAAATGTGCAAAGGATTCACAAGAGGGTCGAATAATTTAAGAATCTCTGCTCTCATTGAACAGAGCAATGACCATGTTGCGGCGCTCATTTTAACGCCACAGCAGGTTGCGCTTAAAGGCCACTTATTGACACGCATCAGACATAAATGTTTTTGTTTCCCATTGTAAACTTAGGAAAATAAACATGTTGCATTCTAAACTACCTGATTATGTTATTATTTAAGCTATGCAGGCCGTCAGTTTTCTTCAATGGGCTAATTTAGAAGCAGAAATAGGCTAGATATTTGGCCGGCTTATCATTAAAATGTCGGGCAAATGAAAATCATTTTTCTCTAGCGGAACTTCTGGTTCAGAGAGGACCATCAGAGGACCAAATAAGAACGGTCCCTAAAAGTCCGTTTTAAGGCTCATGCGAACGTCACGCAGAGGACCTGCAGGTAAAGGTTACGGGACGTTTTTAAATGACGTCCTGGGGATGTGTGCTGAGTTACCAAATTATAACGTTCCTTAATAGTCCGTTTTAAGGCTCATGCGAACGTCACGCAGAGGACCTGCAGGTAAAGGTTACGGGACGTTTTTAAATGACGTCCTGGGGATGTGTGCTGAGTTACCAAATTATAACGTTCCTTAATAGTCCGTTTTAAGGCTCATGCGAACGTCACGCAGAGGACCTGCAGGTAAAGGTTACGGGACGTTTTTAAATGACGTCCTGGGGACGTGTGCTGAGTGACCAAATTATAACGTTCCTTAATAGTAAGTTTTAAGGCTCATGCGAACGTCACGCAGAGGACCTGCAGGTAAAGGTTACGGGACGTTTTTAAATGACGTCCTGGGGACGTGTGCTGAGTGACCAAATTATAACGTTCCTTAATAGTCCGTTTTAAGGCTCATGCGAACGTCACGCAGAGGACCTGCAGGTAAAGGTTACGGGACGTTTTTAAATGACGTCCTGGGGACGTGTGCTAAGTGACCAAATTATAACGTTCCTTAATAGTCCGTTTTAAGGCTCATGCGAACGTCACGCAGAGGACCTGCAGGTAAAGGTTATGGGGACGTTTTTAAATGACGTCCTGGGGACGTGTGCTGAGTGACCAAATTATAACGTTCCTTAATAGTCCGTTTTAAGGCTCATGCGAACGTTACGCAGAGGACCTGCAGGTAAAGGTTATGGGGACGTTTTTAAATGACGTCCTGGGGAGGTGTGCTGACAGACCAATTTATAAGGTTCCCTAAAAGTCCGATTTAAGACTCATGCGAACGTCACAGAAGGACCAAACGTAGACTTGCTACGAACGTCAAAAACGTTCTGGTAACGTCCTCTAGCGAACGTTGTGGCGGGGACCAATTGGGGACGATTGGGGACCTTGCGAATGTCCTGTTAACGTCCTGGGGACGTTCCCTGTTTGCGGGGTAAACATCAGACCTGTAAACATGCCAATAAACCAGGTAAGCTGCTATATAAATTAGTAATCTAAGCTAACCAAGACGCGATTAGACGCAAGCTGGGCTCTTATACAGAGGGAAGTACTGATCTGACTTTTTCAGGATCTCTCACCATCAACAATCAAGAAACCCTCTGTTGACACTCAAAGTGGCACCAAAAGGTTGTCATAACTCGAAATATTTTTACACCCGCTTCAGTTTTTGCAGCTTCCAACAAGCACCACTACCAACTTCCCTTTTCTCACGAGTGGCCACACAACACAAGTAAACAACCATTCAGGCCAGACCTCTGACTTTTGAAGTTTTGCCTGTAGCTCCCTACGGCTCTGCACTGCACATGTGATGTAAGGCTACATTGTTTGATCATGCCTGTTTCCACTCTCTCTGCACAATTAATCAGAGGAACCCAGATGCTTCCCTCAAGAAACAGACATGCCTGGCCTCAAAACTCCCCTTCTCTGCGTTACATAACAGGAAAAAACACATCAACTTTAGTGGTTACCATTATGAACTGAAGGGCTAGATTCTGGAGTGCCATAAAAATGGATCATCTGGATTCTGGCACTTTGAGCGAGAACCTCTCCACGCACAAAGGAAAAAAAAGAAAGCTTAGTCATTGTATTCTCCTTTGAGCATGAGAGTGATAACAGCGATATACGTGTATCTCATTCGGAGGCAATAACTACTTCATGTCCTAGAATGTTGCATAATGGCTCTGTGGAATTGGGACAATGATTGTCTGCATTGTTTCCAGAAGTGCCACGCTGCTTGCCCGGTATTGTGATTGTGACTTAGATTAGATCTGTGCCGTATCACACAGAGAGCGAGAGAAGGGAGAGAGATGTCAGGAACTGAAGAAAGTAAAGCGGATGAAAGGAAGAAATGATGACAGAAAGGAAAGAAGACTGAAAGAAAGAAAAGAAGAGATTGACTAATTATGTAATCAACCCCAAAATCTATGTATCTATTTATGTAGCTGTTATTCTTCCTGAAAGGTAGTATGGATATAGACACTATGAATACCTAGGAAGTGAGTAATACAGACATTTTGGTACCTGTGTTGGGATTATTGTAATTCTCATGTCTCAGATTTTTAGATTCATCACTCTTATATCGATCCATATAGACCCCTTTTTGTTCCATATCCATTTTTCCTTTACCTAAGGCTAATCAATATATACCCACTGCGAGGATGTGAGATGTGGGCCTATTCCGTTGCTTCTCCTTTCCACTGATTATAGGAAAGGATTTGATGCACCTTTGAGACAAGTGAACAGGTCTTGGATCAGGCCTAGGTTTTAATCATCAGTATCTCTATATGACTGTATGAGAGCTTCTGAGGGCGCAACAGGCCCTTAGTCTAGGGGTCATTCACCTACCATCAAGGGTTTGGGTAACATTGACAACAGGTAAACAAGTTGTCAACTCAGCAGGTTTAGTCACACAATTTGATAGAATTTGGGAGAAATCAATTGTGACAACTTACCCATGTGGCAGCGTACCTCGCTTTGAAAAGGATTGTAAAGGAGCTGAAATCATTTGAACATGATATACGTGTATTTGAGTGAAATTACTCCAAAGAAGCCTTTTATTCCAAATATTGTGAATACCTCTGTGAACAGACAGGGCTTCTCTGCTCAGTGCTACGGTATACAAACATGTTTCCCTAAGGCATCTCTTGAAAAGATCTCCTTACCTTTTCACCATTGGTTAAGATGCTAACCTGCTTAATGGCATTTGGTTGGCCTTTGACAAGCTCATGAAAAGGTTTTAAGGTAGCAATGTTCTGACACCCTGACAAGTTTTACTGTGCGTTTTCTTATTTTTTTTTGCCTTTTGGGTTTGTTTTTAAGAACAAGTCCTCTACGTCTTTATCAGTTTGCCAAGATCAGTAGACACCGAAGAAAGCTCTGCTGAAGGAATTAATTTAAGTATGTTAGACTCTCTCTCAACTCCAGTAATGAATACACACTTAAGAGTGTGTGTGTGTGTGCACTTAAGAACAGGGGCTGAGCAAGCTGAGGGCAGGACAATCAGGAAGTTAAATTCATATTATGCTCTCATTAAGCTCTCAGTAAAATCCTAAGCTGCTTTCTACCATTAGCAAAGATTAACAAAGAGAGGAGAGAGGAGGCGAAAAGTGTAATGTAATTGCATGACGGAGGAGAAGAAAAGCCGTCACCCACAAACAAAGATTATGGGGTGTGTGGAAGTGACGTTTCTATCCCTCTGTTCTCCATCCTTCCTCTAACACCTCTTTCTCTCTCTCTCTCTCTCTCTCTCTCTCTCTTTCTTTCTCTGATAAACTATTTGTTTTCAGCTCTCTTTTATTTTGCATGTGTGTATCTACAAGGGGTGATAATAATCATTGTTATAATTGAGAGTGCGGTTTCGGTTTCGGAGAGGATGGTTCTGCTCTGTTTCTGTGGCTGGGTGGCCCCCTTCAGCGGGGCTAAATGCTTCATGATTTCAACCCCCTGGCTGCCATTTCCCCCCAGAATCCATCCATCCAGCCATGCACAATAAGAGGCCTCGGGGAGACGGGAAATCTAATTAAAAACCCTACTGGGGTTTCAGGGCCAATAAGGAAGGGTTCAGCGGTGACAAAAAGGCAAACTTTAATTCAGCCCAGTTAATTGAATCTACAAGCGATCTGCCACTTTCAACTGTCAAACACTAGATGGCTGCTTGGATGGTGGGTACTTAAGGACCTTCTATTCCCCCACTTCCCCTAACCTACTCCTTCCCTGGGATTCAATTCATTTCCTTTTCAATTCATTTTGGAGCCACTCTACAGTAGCGCCCTGAAATGAGCTACATGACGGTGGTTTTTAGGTGGTGAGGTTAACTGCCATCCCCTTCAATGCCCGCAATGGCTGTTGGTAATCAAATTGCTGTGGTCTTTGATATGTGCAGCTAATTAATCATATTGCACTGGGAGAGTGGCAGATGGGTCAGTGCCCAAAGCCAGTTGACTCACACAGACCATAACAAGGTGCTGCTCTCAGCAACAAATGACCCTCACTGCAGAAATGTGATGATGTTATTGAAATAAACTATAAACGCTGCTTTATTCTTTCATCTTTAGCCAAGTGTTTTAGCCAGCTTTAGTTCACGTGTTGGCATGGGGTTGGGGGCTGTTGTGTGTTTTGCTGTAATAAATCATCTTAGGTCTGGCAGTGTACGTGCCACAAGTGTTAGACCAACAGCAGCTGGCCTCTAACAATCACTATAGCCGCACTAAAGCAGAGGAGTCCCAGTTCTAATGTTAAACTAGCCAGATTAAGTATAGGGTTCTGTCATATGCCCAGTATATATGTAGGTTACAATAACTGAAGTGAGCATATTCTATAGTTATGGCAGCATGAGTCACTTTTGTGTGAACTATGAAGTGTTTTGGTGGTTGTAGTGCATTTTTCACCAAAGGTTAACTGATTTTGCTGAGGTGTGTTTGAAAAAGTGGACATGGTATTAAGACAAGTGTGAAAATGATGAGAGATTATTTACTGGCTGGTGATACAGAAGATGTTCAATAAAACCATCCAATTTGGGTCATTTTGCAGCAGGTTTTGCCGGACTGTCTATCTGGAAAACCTCATCTCTTATGAGTCCCCATCTCTTATGAGTCCCCAGTCAGATACATATTTCATAGCGTCTGAAGCTGGTAAATGTGCATCCATGTCTCCTCCTGTGTCTCTTTGACCCTCAGTCCTCCTCTTCTTCCACCTTCATCTAATCTCCATTCCATTCATCTCTTCCTCCACCCCCTTTGTCTTTCATTCTTTCCCTCTCCCTCTCTGCTTCCACCTGCCTCCCTCCCTCCTTCTTTCTGAGTCTCTTGAGTCTGTCTCCTGAAGGCTGAGCCATGCATTACATTACCTCTCCATTCCTCATCGATTTGCTTTCAATTGTAAAGTGCTATTGATTGAAGTACATGCACTGTAGAGTACGCTGCTTTGGCTTGGCACCACTGGCTCCAACTCACAGCTGCCTTTCATCAACCTCCTCTGCCCCAACACCAAAATAAAATGTGCTCTCTAAACACACACCGTTCAACAGTTCCAGTTCTTTATTTCCGTTTGAAAACATTTTACCTTGTTTCCTTTCTTTTCTTGTGGTCACCACTCATCATCTGGAAATCTGTTTTTATACTAGTTCCTTTCGCTTGTGGTTCCTGTGGAGGGATGGAGAGTGAGTGAAGGGTCCCTCATATCTTCTCCTTGCTGATTGGCCTGTAAAGGTATCCACTGAATCCACCTCAGAAATGACACAGGGTGGACTCAGGCCAGAGACATCATAATTAGGACTCCTAATGGAGTTTGGCATGGGCACACGTGTGGGGATGGCCCTGCCATATGGCCAATTTAAGGCAAAGGATTGTGTGTAGGATTGTGTGTGTGTGTATATCTGCACATGTATGTGTGGGCTTGTGGGTGTTTGTGTGTTTTTATGCGTGGGTACACGTGTGTGTGTATGTGCAGGTGTGTCTGTGTGTGTGTGCATGTGTATAACAGTGGTACCTTGGCAGCCGTGTAACACACCAGGCAGTGCACAGTGTGGTACTCGAGAGACCACTTAGTCTGACTGGACCCATCAAAAGGCAATCTACATAAAAAGCCATGTGCAATCTACCTGCACCAACCCAAAGCCCTCAGAGACACATGCAAATCCTGGAATTTGAAAATGAATGGACCATATGGACCAGATGGCGCCAACATTGAAATGAATGATTTGGCTTTCCTCAGAGGCATGTTTAAGTCGGAGGACATGAATCAACCTTTTCTTCCATCGTCAAGAAATGTCGACAAAAAGTAACAAAAATATCTGGCTAAACCTGATGTAATCGAATATGTCCCTTTCCCCTCTTTATGCCTACAAACTACAACCTCTCCCCACCCCACGCTTTAAGAGTCTCTGTAGAGGTATACACTATTCAGTGTGTTCACGCTTCAGCAAACCATTTATTTGTCATCTATAATGCAGACTGTGGATAAATAATAGATTGTGCTCAGTGTCCTTGTCTCGCTGAGTACTCCATAGTGCAAAGATCTACACATGAATGAGACTGTGATCTATTTCCAAAGGAACATTGATATGAGGGAACGGGTGAAAGGCACTGCCCTGCACCTAGAATGCACCACTGTCAAAGGGGACACTGAGTGCTTGTATGGTGATGAGCTGAGATTGGAGCCCTAGTGAGAGTACAGAATTTCTAATTTCTGATTATAAGTACCTCAAGCGGTGAGCAAATAATAATGCAAACATCTGAGGCCATGTTGTTAAGCTTTTATTGCTGCAGGTATCATTTCATTCACCCCTCTCTCTCTACGTCCTCTACCTCTCTACCCTACCTTTTCCCCAAAGACAACCCCCCCCTCCCCTCCTTGATGTGAACGTTGAGCAGTAGAGTTGAACAGATGATTGCAGTTGATGAGTCGGAAAAGGAAGAGCGCTCACTCTTCGTTACAGGGACTGACTTCTATCCATCTCAGGAGGCGTTCGCCTCAATCCATGACCATCACAAGATTAATCTTCTGTCGTGAACATTAAAGGCAATACCTTTTCCAACTTCCCCCCACCCCCATACATTACAGTTTTTTCCCCCTTCGTTCTTGTCTTTCCCCACTCTTCATGCTGGTGCTGCTCGTACGTGAGGTAATGCCACAGGAAAGGGCGCAGTAGAGGACAGGATTACTAATGGAGCCCAGATTGGTGGGTCAGGGAGCAGGAGGGTTTAATTGGACTTAGTGCGGAAGACGGCAAGACTTTAAAAGCTTTTGATTGACTTGGAGAAAAGCTTCAACCCTGGGAATTCCAGTAAAGCCAACAGAGAAGAAGGAAGGAGCCTTACCACCATAGAACTTTTTAAGCGTCCCTCTGTTCAGCGCTTCCAGCAAAACTTGATGAGATGATCGTCAGTGGAAACTCACCAAAGATAGAAGAGGGGATATCACTTGGGGAGATTAGACATGTAGGCCAATAACTCATGTTCGTTCACTACTGGAAAAGTGGAAGTATATATAGTGCATGACTATCAGATTACTGACTAATACTGTTGAACAAAAGGAATGTGAGGAAGGATTGAATCATTAATTTCTCACCAAATCAATCCTTATATTTCAACCCTGGATATTTGTATTTTGGGCCCTTGAGTTGGGTATGACGATAATTATAGCTATTCCACTTGACTCAAATTCACTGTGCCCATGTGGATTAGCCCTCTGGGAAAAGCACAGGGGTTATTTGACATTGGTTTAGGGAGAACATTCAGTTGAATAATGCTGATGTTCTCTGAAATGAAGGGGGATTCATCTTTCTCCCTCTTCTAATAGATATGCAGCGCTCTATACAGGCTCAGGACTGGTTCATTTGCAGGCCAGGAATATGTGTCTCTTGTGTCCTTGACCCAATGTCAACCACATGGAAAGAAAGAGTCAGGGTTAATATAGTCAGCAGTAGCTCTCCACAAGCTTATCATGGATGACATAATACAATTAAATGAAATAAGATTAAATAAATTCAATTAAAATTGTAAAGTAAATCAGACAATAAGTAATTCAGACCATGTTGTAAGTTGTCATGTGATGTATGATGTACTAAGTAAACAGGCTATAATATTGTGACATCTCAGTGACTGAACACAACATCCTTCCTATGGAAGATGCTTACCCGGGGAGATGTGTAGAAAAGAAACTGACAGCAGAAAATAGGGCCATTTCTATTCAAGAGAGATAAGAGACAGAGAGAGAGAAAAGGAAAAAGAAGGAGAGGATGGGAGTGAAGGTGTGACAAGACAAATGGAGCCTTATTTTGTGTGACAGTTTTGCCTGGGCTGGTTTTGTTTAACCTCTCTCATCACTCATGACCAGTCTCATTTCTGCACCTTCTCTTCTGGACAGTTCTGCAATGTTCCGGCTGTCTTCCTCACGTCTTTTCTGACCTGTTTTATTTCTTACAAGTGGTCTGGTGTTATGGGCTGCTCTCTTTGATTCGTTCGTTCTTTGCTTCAAATCTATCTAATTTTCCTAGCAAATGTTACCCCAAAGTTTCAGAAAATCGTCCTCCATAGTGATTTACAACCTATTAGGTTTTGTCTTTTTGTGAGAACTTGCACACACTTTCTCTCTCTTTTTCTCTCTCTCGCTCTCTCATACTGACACACACACACACACACACACACACACACACTCACACACACACACACACACACAAACACACACACACTGATACACACCCACACTGATACACACCCAATCTTTTGTGAAACTTGACCTTTCCCTGATGAAAACCTCCTGCCCTTAACAAGCTTAGAATGATTTCTCAAATGATTTCATTGTAAACCAAAAGGACTCACTTAAACCACAGGAAAAGCTGAGCGTGTGGTGAATCCAGTGTATGGGGATACTCCTGCAAGCTGGCGTGGGACAGGTTGACACTTCAGAACCCAATTCAGATTTTGTGACGTGAACCTTCTGTGGTCTGTATGCTCTGAGAGACGCCCTTTAAAAGTCGTGGAGCAGCCTCATGCCTGATTAATGTGGAGATTTATTGGCCAAGGCACGCAGCCACATTAGCTACCGCGCCGCCTCTGATAAAACCTGACGCAGAGAACTCACCACCACTGACGGCCCAGTGAAGCGCAACACAACCTGTTTATTGGCTTACCGGAAGATTATCAGTGTCACGATCAACATTTTTTCACTTCCATTCACTTTCAAAAACCAGTGGACATACATGCTATATATATATATATATATATATATATATATATATATATATATATATAAGTGTAAGTGTAATATGGTCAGAAAACGGAGACTACTTCATAGGTTTGCAAATATTTAAAGTTAATTGACGTTCAAAATAATGTATCACAATAGGAAATTAAACCAAATGAATGTATAAACTAATGTATGCACACACATTACACACGCACACATACATACACATATAAAGCTTGCAGCATGACTGCAGTTCAATTCCACTGCATTACAAGCGCCAAAATGAATATTCCACTTTTACATCAGCAAACACTGTAGAAACACTGTCTCTCTATCTGGCACACGGTGTTTGGAATGCATCAGCGCAATTAGCATGTAAACTAGAGCGAATGCATGCATATTGCTCTATATGAATAATTTGATATAATTGTAATATAAATAGCATACATATTTCATGTCAAGTGTCTGAGTCTAGAGGCATATGGCTCGTCTCATGGCAGCACAGGAGAAATTATAATGATACATAATGAATCTCATTGCAGTGTATGGACCTGTTTCCCAGCCACTCGTAGTCTGTATCATCCTATGATCTTTTGTTGATTGTAGAACTGGGACTGCTCTCCATATCGCGTATGCAGGAGCAAAGCCATGAAATATTCAAGGCTGAAGCAGGACCGCAGAACGTGTGGCGTCAACAGTGCGGAAGGAGGAGGATACACTTTCTTCCTGAGTAAATATTTACTACAGCAGCGAGTCAAGGTCAATAGAAGCCAAAGGCAGCACATGGAGATGGGTCCAGGAAAGTATGAAAATTGACTTTGGGATATATATTCTCACTGAGTACTCGCACATACTGTAAATATTAACAATGAAAACATTCCCATATGGTCTATGACAATACCATAACAATAATGCTATTTTGTGTTTTACCTTTGCATGAAAGGAGTCAAGGAAGACAGCCATATAGCATGGCAGCCATAGATAGTTGCAAACAATCCCCATGGTAACACGTTTGATGTTCTGCACCACTTGCTCATCTGTAGCAAACCTAAAGAATGTTAAATGGGAAATCTCCCGCGTCCACCTGGGAGACACCACACCTGCAGCCCAAACAGCTCCACGGCACTGCCAGGGCCTAATGAGGTTTCAGAGTCCTCCTGAGAAGAGACACATCTCGCTATGACTAATGGGCAAACGCACCCGTTAGGAAGAGAAGTTTGTCCCAGCCGCCACGAGCAGCCCGGAGTAACGACAGCACGCATGCAAATGCTTCCATGCAAAGTGGATGAGGGGACATAGAAGGGTATATTTTGTCTCACATCTTTGTGTCTATACAGACAGTAAATGTCGTGTGAGCTTCGAGCAGCGAGCCATCCTCCCCACTAGCGCGTCCTTGTCTCCCTGTCATATGAGAACGTCAGCACAGAGGGAGACTAGATGAGAGAAGCCCTGGGATGACCAGCTTGGCAACACAGTAAGTGCGAGCCTCGGATATTTCCCCGCTAATGAAGTCCAGTTAATTAGCACCATGGGGAAGAGGAGAGTAATTAACCATCATAAGAGACTTTATCAAACCTGTTGAAGGAGAGCTAATGAAACAGCACTCACACCCAGTGTTCAGCCTCATTTGAATGACTGTACAATTACGCTGTTTGAGAGACAGAGAGAGAGAGAGAGACAGAGAGAGAGAATCAATACAAAATGCTTTATTACAACAGTGTAAATCCTTAAATCATTGAATAATGTTCTCATGCTACAAAGAGTGTTTTTATGTGAATTGTTTGTGGTAACTGCTGCACTTTAATTGCAGTTGTCTTACAAGGACCCACTGAATGTGTCATTTTCCTGGTGGTTTCTTATCTGGGATTGTTTGACACAGGTCGAGCGTTACCTCATGCTCTTGTGTTGCGGAGTGTGATTATGCTTAAGACACAGCCTCATCACAGCCTTTTTAAATTATGATAATCTGATGAATCTGATCAGATGAATGCTGATTTGCACATATTTTCGACTATTGGCAGGACAACATCCGACCATTTGTGTTATTCATGTTAAAAATTAACATACAGTATGAGCAACCACCTTTTTGACATGATACCAAATATATCAGTCCTGCCTCATCTCCTGAAGAAGGTGAGAAACTGGACATCATTGCTGAAAGAGCTTAACATGTTCCCATCCATGTTCCATACCATCTCTTCTCCTCTCAGGTTTATAATTCCTGAAATATATATGTTTGCTATCGACTGTGCCGTGAGCGGAGACAGTAAAGGGGGCTTGGGAGGGAGGTAAAGGTGAAAACCCACTTCCTCTCGCCAAACCCACTTGCCATATGACACCGACCAACATCACCACAGGAAATATTGCTCGGCTTGTCAACAAACACACAGGTGACACACGGCCTGTAATCACAATCTCCCCTCTCGATCGATCAGACATGTATGGCTTATAAAGGAAGAGCGGTTTCTGTGGAGCGATTTCGCCAATAATGAGGAGTTTCAGAGAGCAAACATCCTGAGCACAGAGGCAATACTCATGTTTGTCCAGCCCCTGCATGGGCTCCTCCAGAATGCCTAAAGCAACAAACTCACTCCCTCTGTGTGGTGACTAACTCTCTCTCTCTCTCTATCCCTCTCTCTGTGTGATGACCAATGCTGAGGAGAGCTTGAAAACAAAGCCTGATGTAAATGTTTTTAGGAGCAGTGAAAACATCAACTTGTACAGGCTGGCGTTTCTCATCATGTCTAGGCCCCACCCTGTGATATTTGCATGCCTGTTCTCTCTGTCTTTACAGGTTATTGGAAACAGGTGTATCCTTGATTAGATGGGCTACAAAAGCCCTGATCAGCCAGCAGACGGAAGAGTTTTGGATTCCCGGCATTTGGTTATCATTGGATAGAGATTGGTTTTGGATTGGTCGTTAAATTTTGGATTATCGTCGTTGTTTATTTTGAATTACTCTTGAACTGACTTTACATTACATCTTTGGTTTCTATTCACAACACTGACATTCACCACACTTTTTGCTTGAATATGATATAAATATAAATCTTGTATCCTCAAATAAATAACTTCTATTACTAATACTAGTATAACTCTCCTTTATGTCTCATGCATTGAGCCGTGCACGTAACAGTAAACAAAAACAAGAAAGGGATGGAAAAGCAAGTGAAACGGATAAGACAAACAAAAAAAACTACCCCCCCTGTAAAGTGCACCATAGTGCACGTGTGTGTGTGTGTGTACATTTCATCCCAACATCTGTGCATCATGAATTCATTGCTACAGCCACCAGACAGCCCCAAAACCACAGAGCTAACACAGAGACTTTAAGTTTGGCATCGAAAAATAAATAAAAAACACCATTGCTAAAGAAAAGCTAAACTAAGTATACACAAAAACACAACATCAGGACATTAACCCATCCTTAGAGTGTCCAGTTTAACTAGGTGTGGTAGTTTCTCATCAGGTGATACATTATTGTTGCAGATTATTTGTGGTTGAGAAGTCCCATTGAATTGCATGCCCATGGCTTGTGTGGGATTTTGTCTTTTCTTTTGTGACAACACCCACGTTCAGAGATGTGTTGTCAACTGAATTTATGCAAATTACATATTTCTGGTCCCTCCCATCAAACAACTCCCCTTCCACGCCAAAACAGCGACAGTAAGTTGACATTAAAAAGTACAGACATCGAAAAAAGACTGACATGAAAGGCTGACATGAAAAAACAAAGAAATTATTGTCATTGAAAAAGTATTTGAATTTACGAAAAATGTCAAAACTTCTTTTCGTTAAGTCTCTGTTTTAGATCCATACAAAACCCTCCAAGGAATCCTAGTGAACAGAGAAAACATCACCAAGTTCTCCATTGCCATCATCATCACCACCATCATCATATTGTATCTCCGCTCCAGGCACGCTGACTGGAAGAGAACAGAGGCTTTGTGGTTTACAGTCCTCTGCTTGGGAGTATCACAACATGGGTTTGACATGCAGGTCATCGCTGATGAGGGAGCTCAGCGCGGCGATGGATGAATTAGTTTAGGCTCCACTGCTGACTGAGACGGTAATATCACAACGCGCTGGCAGGGTGGGGAAATAGTTATTGATTGATGTGGAACAGACCATGATGCATGTGCAGGACTGGAAAATGACTTTATACAGGTCGGACTCATTTTTTCCTGCCGATCAAATCAGTGTTCACATGTTTGGCTTGATGTGTGTGTGTGTGTGTGTGTGTGGGTGTCTGTGTGTATGTGTTTGTGTGTGAGAGAGAGAGACTTATAATGAATATGGCTTTTTCCTCCCAGTAGATGAGCTCATTTTCGTGGACATTAAGATGATGCTATCGCAGCGACGGTGTTGACACCTCTCTAACCCACTTCAGCTCCATTGATTGGTGAGGCCCAGACACCAGGTGAGGGATTAGCCCTGAGTGACACAATGAGCTTCCAGTGACTCGGTAAGTCCGGATCATCTCATGCTAAGACGCTTGATTGAGTCTTGGAGGTCAGATGGTGAATTATGATAGCCCCATGTGGATGGTGGTTCAATACCACATTCACAAACAAGTAACGAAAAAACGCTTAAGGGAAAGGAAGGCTTAAAAGTAAATGTTAATAAAAGATGCATGACTCATATATTTTTCTCATTGTTCTTGATGTGGGAGCCTCTCTCTCTCTCTCTCTCTCTCTCTCTCTCTAGCTCTATCTGTCTGTGTGTGTGTGTGTGTGTGGCTGTTGTAAGGACCAAGTCAAATGGGGAAATATGTCATCAAGTGTACCTCATGTGTAGTTTAGTTGTCTCGAGGCTTTTCCAGGAAATTTTTATTGATGTCGGGCCGACAGTGTCTGCAAGGCTATGCTCTCAGGTGTTCCTTGGTGTACTCTCTCCCTGACTTGACAAGGGCACCGCTTCACTCTCCTGTTTGAATCATTAGCCTGTACCTTGAGCTCCGTCTTTACCAGCCTGAGTCAGTTCAGAAATCTCAAAATGGGTGACATTAAACATCTTGAGGTAATATGAGATACAGTCAGGGATGAGCAGTATTTCTGATAAATGTATTTAAAGGCACCCAGTGCAACTTTATATAAACATTCAATGAAAAATAAACATTCAATTTCTAGTCTTTTTTACACGTAGTAAGTTTCAATAACTCCATACCATTACATATCGACATTCAAGGAGCAAAGATGAGACGTCGTTGTGTGGTGAGAACTGATAGAAAATCGTAAACAACAACAATCGCCGGTGGGGAGGGCCATTTTTCCATTGACTGGAATCCTGCTTTATTTATTGTAGGTTACAATAAATAAAGAAAATGGCGGCGACTGTTGTTGTTATCGATTTTCTATCAGTTCTCACCACACAACGACGTCTTATCTTTGCTCCTTGAATGTCGATATGTAATCGTATGGAGTTATTGAAACTTACTACATGTAAAAAAGACTAGAAATTGAATGTTTATTTTTAAGCCTCGAAAGTTGCACTGGGTGCCTTTAAAGTATGCCTTTTAAACAGAAAATTGTATTTGGAAATGTGTATTTGATGTGCCTTATAAAAATGGTTCTGTGATTTGTATCAAAATAGTATAATGTTCAGTATTTTTGTATTTAAAAAATACAGAAAATGACTTTCACCAATGATTATGATGATGATGATGATGATGTATGCTTCTGCATGCATCATTGGGAGATAGAACAGTTTCCTGAGTGTGTTGCCCATGAAGACACATGACAAGTGAGATATTCAGTTTGAATCTGTTTTCTGCTAGTGCAGTGCAGAACATGTCATATGCATGTCAAATTCTGAATGGGTGCAAGCATTGACAGGTTTTGTCGCTGTCTCTGATTGGATGACAAGAAATGTTTTGAGCCTTGTTGACATCGCTATGGTCATCTAGCTGGTTTGAATTCTCTCCATCATGGTGCAGAACATCTAAAAACAGATTTGAAACCGGCCTCGTTAAGCAGTGAAAATCTTTCAAATGATCAACTTCACAGAGTGGAGGTTTGTGACATGATGTCATGTGGCTTTAGAAATATATTTGTTTGTATTTTTAAAGCAGCAATTTGAGTTCTGTTCTAAAACTAGTAGGCTAACTACCTATAAGGCATGCAGAAACCTTGTAAACACCACCAACAGACCAGATGACACTGACAGAAGCTTGCCAACACACTAACTGGTGTCTTTTGGCAGTACAGCTGACAATGTCATGCTTGTGAAAGCGTTTCTTCTATTTTTGCAGGGTGTTCCAGCACGGTACACAGAACTACATAGGGCATATCCTGGATGGCTACTGCTAAGGACACAGGTGTTTATCTGTCCTTCATATGACCATATCAAAATGAATTTGAGGATGGTACCAAAACTAGTTGCCTATAAAACCATACCTCAAAAAGTGACAAATTGTTGCATAGTTTCACCTTAAAATACAAATTATTGTAAGTTATTTTCATTAATGTCATGCTTGCTGTATTTTGTATTTTATTTTGATACTTTTACAACTTGAGTATTTAAAAAAAAATCAGAGTAGTTATATGGTGTAAATAGTGTCTGCATGTGAGAGTCTGTTTATTATGCAGCAGCACCTGTACAAGCATCTACTGTCATACTGACTCAGATGCTCTCCATGACATGTACAAAGTTAGTATTGCTACGACAGAGAGTGCCATTACCTGTTGTGGTATTAGCTGAGCTGAGCCACACTTGTGTGAAAACACATGAAGCTGGCCAGCAAGTCTTTCTTGCCTAATTTCCCCTATTCACCATCACCGTGGGCGGGAGTGTACCGGGGGTAACGGCCACATGCGGTAGGCTGTTACCGTGCTGAGGCACCAGCACTGACATGCTTCTCCAGTATCATTAGCAAGAGACACTACGAGAATCCGATTCTGATGACACTATCAAACCAGCCGGCAGCTGTGGAGAAGGCTGCGAGTCCCTTGGTTCAGGGTCAGAGGCTGGAGACTGTGTGTGTGTGTGTGTGTGTGTGTGTGTGTGCGTATGTGCGTGCGTGCGTGTGTGTGTGTGTGTGTGTGTCTGTGTGTGTGTGTGTCTGTGAGATCAATGAGTAAAAGCGCACACAGTGGAACAGATGGTTGGCCTGTCGGCGATCATCTCCCCCATCATGATCACTTGTGGGTGCTCAAACAGAACGGGCCATCATTGAGCTGCAGCCCCCCACCCCCCAAACCCCCTGTGGTATTGAGTGCTTGATGAATGCTTCATGAAGACATGGGCCCTAACCTTTGAACCTGAAATGGATTGTGATGGTCCACCATAGCTCATTCCCCCCCTGCATGGGCCATTGGATGCTAAATGGTTCCCCTCTATGTACTGTGCCATCATATTCCCAAGTTAGCCCCCACGGTATAGAGCACAAAGAGAGCCTAGGTGTCAAGATCAATTGCAAGGAGTTTAACTCCCTATTCGAAGAAATCCACGGAGATTCATTAAAGAAATGACCTCAAAAGGATGCCGTCAGCATCCTTTTACGTGCGTGAATCAATAGGCACAGTGCAAGTCTTTACATTTTTCTGTTCAAATGATTTTTCTCCCTCTCCCCATCATACCCCTGTTGACATGAAGCTCCAAGGCTCCCTGCAGGGTATCGAGTGTAATTTAAATCAAGACTATCCCTCTTAATTTGATTCTGAAATGATAATCTAATGAAATATGACTAAACTGCTCTTCTGCCATATTAAAATCAATTAGTGAGATTTATATTGTCCTGTCCACATGGTTGATTAAATATGTTTTATCTTTTTTGAAAGAGTGACAAGAAATTGTCAAGCATCAAATACATATTTTTTTTCAGGGGGAAAGACGAAAAATTTGTTCCGGGGGTGAAGTGTCAGCAATTAAAAAGGGGGCTATGAAGAGGAAAATATATGGATAAAGTGATGCATTTTCTATGTGCATAAAATCTTTAAGATGTTCTGTAGCTCAGACCTGTAATTACATTTGGCAATGATGTAGTCTATTGTTGGAACTGTTCAGTTGTACATCATTTTGAGCACTTTACAGCATTTGCAGACCATTTCAGCAGACTTCAGACTTTGACATTTGCTTGCTGTACAATTTGATGGCCCAAATTTTCCCATGTTCCGCTCACCTGTCATTTCCTTTGCCTTGACAAGGCTGAGTAGTCCTGTACGATGCCTGTCCCGAAATCCAACCAAGCAATCTGTAGGTGCCAGACTAGATTGCAACTCACAAGAGTCAAAGACAGATTACAGCAGGGTACACAAAAGTGAGACCAAGCAACCGGCGTAAGCTTGTTGTTTCGGAGCCTGTCTGAGAATTCGGCTGATGAGCCAGAACCAAAGGGAATGCCTTGAACAGCCTTGTAGCGCTAATAGGCTGTAAGCTATTATTAACCTTCACATTTATGCTCGCCGCTTCTTTGCTTATGCATTTTTTCTGTCAGAAAGCTGGAAATAAAGATGAATCTGGGGATTTCACAATGCCACTGAAACATGAAATGAGCACAGTTAAGGTGCAGTGTCATGGAGAAGAGAATGCTACTCAAACTCAGTACTGTTACATTTCAGAGGGGGGGTGGGAGTGGTTGGAATTTGTCTTCATTTGACAGAGCCAGCTCCATCACTGTCCATGCGGTGATGTTTGTGAGAAGTGGACCTTGGGAACCTAACTGCCCACAAAAGCAAATAGAGCCTAGAAAAAGCCATCACTAGAAACTGGGCAATGGGTTCTGAAATCTGCCATCCCTACAAACCTGTGCCAAACTGAGATGGAGAGAGGGAGCATGAGTAGGCGAGAGAGAGAGAGAGGGAGAGAGAGAGTGAGAGAGAGAGAGAGAGAGAGAGAGAGAGAGAGGGAGAGAGGGAGAGCAAGAGGGGTAGGGAATGAAAAGGGCACTGAGAGTGTGAGAAATGCTGCCCTCCCCAAGGTCATTCTGATATATTGACTGGTGTGTCTCCACTGTGTAAGCATTGTTTAAGGCTAAGTCCACACATTTGGCTGGGGGGATGAGGCCCGTGGGCTGGCCTGTGCTGTTTGCTGAGGATGAACCTCCCCAGCACGCTCCTAATGACCCTTATCCCCAATACAGTGGACAAACAAATGCTGAGTATGATGCCTGTGTGTGTGTTTGTGTGTGCACTGAAGGACCTTTAGCTGTCGTCTCTCTTCCAGTACTCTGCTTTGTCAACCACACCAGTTCCATAAAAGTGAACCCTTCAGTAAATAATTAAAATATAATATATTATGTTTGAATGATTTACTGAAGGGTTCACTTTTATGGAAAGTTCATGTCTAACATGAGTGGGGTATGTTTGTTCTAATTTATAGAACAAATTCTGAATGTGATGCCTGTCTGTGTGTGTACGTGTGCTGAAGGACCTTTAGTTGTCATCTCTCTTCAGGCACTCTGCTTTGTCAATGACACCAGTGTGTGTTAGTGTGTATTGGATATTGGATATAATATTTGAAAGATATACTGAAGGGTTCACTTTCATGAAAAGTTCATGTCTAACATGAGTGGGGTGTGTTTGGGAGTTGGTTAGGGAGTAAAATGACAAAGACACAGGCATGGCAAAACCACACGAGGGAGAGTGGAATGAGGGAGCTTTAGACGGGAGGGAAGCAGACTGCAAAAGACCAGAGAGAAGGTTTGAGGTGCCAAAATGTAACAAAGCAAAGAGTGGAAAAGCTAGGAGAAAAAGGATAGGAGAGGAGAGGATATGAGAGAAGGGATAGGATAGGAGAGGAGAGAAGAGGGGAGGAGAGGAGAGGAGAGGAGAGGAGAGAAGAGGAAGGAAGGATAGGTTAGGAGAGGAGAGGAGAAGAAGGATAGGAGAAGATAGGATAGGAGAGGAAGGATAGGAGAGGAGAGGAGAAGAAGGATAGGAGAAGATAGGAGAGTTGAGGTTGGGTGACGTCCCTCCCATCACCTTGGGGTGAAAACATCTCCCTTGACCAGTTATGTAGTCAGAAATGTTCTACGCGTCCTATACATGCAAATATGCAAATTATGGCATTCCCATTCCCATAACGAAGACAGATGCTGTTTCTCCACGTTCATGTTCCTGTTCCCGTTCCCACATTCTAATGAGTTCTCTTGGCACAGTCATTAGCTGTTTCACAGCAGTGCTGATCCACACAGTAGCATCTGAGATCTGTCTCACAAAATGTGTCTCGCGGGCGCATGGAAGAGACCTTGGAGTTGTATCAGTGCATGAGCTGTTCTGCAACACAAGGCTGTACCTCAGTCCTCAGAGGCTCATGGGAAGACTTTTCCCCCGAGGCACATGGAGGCACGAAGGCTGCGCAGAACCATACCCACAGTAGCTATGCAGGGAGCCCATTATTCAGAGCAGCCAGTGCGGTGGGAGCCATGGCAAGAGCATGTGAAGTGTGTTGAGTCTGAGGGGGAAGGGAGCTCCTGGATGTAGAATAGGGTGCTCAGCAGCACGGAGCTCGTGGGGAACACAGCGAAGAACACAGCACGCAGGGTGAAGAACACTGTGCTCAACAGTGCGGCGCTCATGAAGAACACGGTGAAGAACACAGTGAAGAACACAGTGAAGAACACAGTGAAGAACACAGTGAAGAACACAGCACGCAGAGCGAAGAACACAGCACGCAGAGCGAAGAACACAGCACGTAGGGCGAAGAACACAGCACGTAGGGCGAAGAACACAGCACGCAGAGCGAAGAACACAGCACTCAGAGCGAAGAACACAGCACGTAGGGCGAAGAACACAGCACGTAGGGCGAAGAACAGGGTGCTCAGCAGCACGGGGCTGGCGAAGAACACAGCATGCAGGGCGGAAGCAGCAAAACGGCTAATTAGCAGCACCGAGACCAGGGAGGGGTCCTCTGAGTGAAGGTGCTGGATGCCAGGTGCACCACGCATCGCTCCCTGTCTGCAACGCACCGTGCTGCGCCGGTGTTTAATATATGAGGCACTCAGATGGTCCTCTCATCCCCCCACCCACTGGCTCCCACTAGCACTACACCACAGCACCCTCCCCCAGCACACCTGTGAGAGATCCTTACATCATCTCTCCTTGGCAGATGGGAGCTTCTGAAAGGCCCAGATGAGTCAACATGGATAGTGATCCCCACACCCGCTACTGTTTGCGCTGAGACTAACTTGTAGGTGAACAGCCAAGATCCAAGTGGCCAGTGGCCAACAAACGATTAATGTTTTTTAGAGTGCCAAACTCAAAGCAAGCAATAGACAATTGTTAAATTAGATAAGTGTTCATTGTTTCTATAAGACAAAAGAGGAGCTTAAATACCATCATAATAGCAATTGAATTACAGTACACAAAAATACAGATTTATAAGGTGGAAAGAAAAGATGTTGGGATGGTGAGGGAATACATTGTTTTGCCAGTGAGAGAAGAGTCAAGCTGCTGGCATTATTTATAGAACTCTCTAGAAGTCTGAAGTCCTTAAGGGCTGAAACTATTTCTGTTTCTGGTAGCCAAGGCACTGGCACTGCTTACTAAGGGGTCGTAGAGAACACAGTCGATGGCCTTTGGAAACACAAGTGGGGGTCCTGTTATCACTGACAGTATGTAGACTTGGAGAGGCAGGTGTTTATTATACATCCAAAGTCAACAGTATGCAGAAATGTGCTTAAATATTGTACAAACGCCATAGGGAAATGCCTCAGTTTGAAATCTGAAACTAAATCTAGTGCTTCATGAAGGTGTAGCTCAAAGTCACACCAAAGAGACAGATGCAGGTTCTAGAAAGAATATCAACATCGTAAAGTTCCCCTACCCAAACTTCAAGCTGTCTGCATAGATCTTATCTCGAGGACGACCTGTGTTTGTGTCCTTCTGTTAGCCTGCAGTTACAGGATCTGACCTGTAGAGGGCAATGTGGCTCTGATAAAATTGATTGATTTCTGCTGTCCGCGGGCAGACAATCTGATCCCTATCAAGGCAAGCCCCCCGAGAGCCTCTGCTCTTCCTCTCCTTCTGCAAGAGAGCATATTCAGTTTTCACTGCCATGTTGCACACAATGCTAAATTATTGATGGGATTCTAACAGAAAAGCCTTTGTTGTGTTGGTGGAGCAGTCACTTTGATTGAAGATCCCCTTCAGTAAGAGAGAGAGAGTGTGTGTGTGTGAGAGTGTGTGTGTGTGTGTGTGTGTGTGTGTGTGTGTGTGTGTGTGTGTGTGTGTGTGTGTGTGTGTGTGTGTGTGTGTGTGTGTGTGTTTGTGTAAAGTTTTTAAGTGCTTGCAGGTAGGTGAAAGAATGAACAGGTACAGAGTATATTTGACTGATCGCCTGAGAAACCTCAGTGCTATCCGAATCAGACTTCAGTTCCCATAGTGCTCCACAGTTGTGTCTTGCATATGATTGACCCGGGCATGATCCCCACATCCTTTTTTTGGAAGTTAGCATTAAAAAAAAAAAGATTCTGACAATAAAAGGATTTTGAATGAACATAAGTTAAGATCAGGGTTAGGTTATGCTTTTGGGTTAAGATGAAAAAGAGATTACCCTTTTGCCTGATTGTTAAGTGTGTATAAACTATAAACACAGACGGACACTCACATGGGTATAACCCGCTTACTACCAGGTCAATTCAAGCTCTGCTCTCAAACAGCACATGCAAGCAATCAAAAACACACACACTATATGAATGTCTCTTACAAACTACAGGGATTATTTATTATTACTTCTACTAAAAGGTCTTGAATTGGTTATTTCCTTGGCAACATTATTCTGGGTTACGCTTACAGGAACACACTGTCAAAACAATTCTATAATAAAAAATATCACACTGTTGCTAATTCACTCTGATGTACACACATTGTTGAATGTTTAGTCATCCCATGTGTGTATGAGAATCCTCCTCATCCTCTTTGTGCTTGTCCCTGGTTCTGGTGACCCTCTTTGGTGTCTTGCACTTTCTGCTTTGTAAAACAATTCTATAATAAAAAATATCACACTGTTGCTAATTCACTCTGATGTACACACATTGTTGAATGTTTAGTCATCCCATGTGTGTATGAGAATCCTCCTCATCCTCTTTGTGCTGGTCTCTGGTTCTGGTGACCCTCTTTGGTGTCTTGCACTTTCTGCTTTGTAGCATCCACTTTTCTCACGCATGCTGGCAAACATATATCCCTTACTCATTCAGTCTACCTTACTGATTGATGTGTTCATATCACTGATTGCATGGATTTACTTCTTGAACATTAAGTGAAAAGTGTGAATGTGTTAATGAAATGTGTGAATGTGCTTACAGTTATGAGATGTTTTTTTTCTGAGGGAACCGATTATTATATGTTAGCAATCAGGAAAAACGGTAATATAGCTGTAGTATGAGTTTTAAATGCAGCACATCCACATTATGTGGACTACATAAACGCAACGTGTGAAATGAACCTCTCATTATCTAACCACTCTCTGCTCAAATTGCAACTGCCTAGTCTTACAATATATTCACTTATCGCCTTTCCACCATTACCTAGCACAAAGTCAGCTGTGGCGAGTTTATCTAGTATAATTATCTTTGTGAAGCTTTGGCCTATATTAATTTACCTTGTCTGCTGCTAGAGTGTGTTTAATTCAATTTCACTCTCCACTTCTTTTAAACAGACTTTTATTGAAGACTCTGGAGTTTAATTTGAATTAAACAGATTCAAAGGGGAAAAAGGAGAAAGGGAAAAAAAAAAAACTCTAGCCGGGGGGTTGAGGCTGCTGCACAATGTGAGTCATGTTATCCTTAATTACACATTGTTACGAGACACATTAAGTGTTTGTTCACGACAATGATATTTATGTCTTCCAAAAACGTGCACTGGCTCCCCTTATTAGCGTCAATAGTGCCTTCACCCCCCACGCAGGCCTTCCTCAGTCGCAGCCTACTCGAGCGTGCTCTTTCTTACGGATAATTACCTCCCACAGTCCATTTCCCCAGCACCACCCGAGTCTACAGACCCCCGCCCCGCTCTGAACATGAACTAATGGACACTGGACCTTGCCTGGGTCTAAACGTGGCTGTTTGGCTTACATGCTGTGTGTGCTGTTTTTCCCCCTGCTAACCGCAGTCATGGTCGATTGCTTTTAGAGTGGCACCATTAGCGGTGGGTTTGCCAAATCCGGGGGAAGCTCACCATGCCTGCCATCATCCTCCATGAGGGTTTAATGCCCTTCCAATGATATGATGAAGCAGCCAGCTACTTAATGGTTTGGTCACTGGGTAGCTGAAACCCTGCGGAAAGTTACAGTGTGCTCTTTAACTCGACGAGTCCAGAGCTTCTCGACGCAGAGACTGTCACAATCTTAATTTTCACAGTTCTGACTCAGTGGCCACTCTGACAAAAAGAGGCATAATGCTCCACACTAACACACCTTTTAAAGCATCCCATAATAATCAATCAATTATTTCTACACGGGGCCTTTCATCATGGCATTGTGGGTTTTAATTAACAGTCTCCTGGTAATTACACAATCGCAGTGTAATTAGGAGTGCTGCATGATAAAAGTTAGCTGGCGTAATGAGGGATTAGTGAAATGCACTGGAACAGTGACTCGTCTTTGAAAACCAAAGCACAATTCTGCAGCAGTTTACTAATGGCTGCTGATTTTTGGGATGGGTGTGATGGGTGTGTGTGTGTGTGTGTGTGTGTGTGTGTGTGTGTGTGTGTGTGTGTGTGTGAGGGGGGGGGGGGTGGCTGATGAGACAAAAGAGGAGTGGGAGCATCTGGCAATTACCAGTTCAGTGCCTCTCTGAGTAAAAGCCCTTACCATCAGATTTGAATGTGAATAACACCACCGGCTCCGGGTGACACATATTTAGCGCAAGTCTAACGTGGCTCATGACGCGTCCAGGGACAGGGAGCGGAACGGAGGCTTAAAACATGTGAATCCACGGGTCTGATGTGGACTGATCTTTGACGATGCACGGCGCATATTTTTTGGGCCCCCTCCAAGTGCTACGCAGATAGGCAGAGGCTCTGAGCCGGCCTCTGTCGGCAACGGCTTCTAGGCACGTCGGAAAAATGCCGCATAAATCACTGCTCATAATTACTGCCGAAAAGCGCTTAATTGCTGCTCATGGGTGCTAGCGCCGCTCGTGCTTGTCAGGCAGAAAGATTCCCCCCATCAATTACCGCAAGGAGCTCACTAGTCATACAGTATTACCCAAAGCAAATGTGGTGTTGGTGAGAGGGGCCTCTCCTTAAGCCTCCGCTATCAGCCTCAGCCCTCCCCACAGCTCTCCCACCGTCACCAGATCTTCACTTAAAACCCATTTCTCTGACTCCTGTCCCATCTCTCTGCAGTGCAGAGTAGAACAAATCTCTGTCGCACTCTCTCTCTCATTCCTTCTCCTCCTCACACTCTGCCACTCGCTCCCCCTATCTCTTTGCATCCTCTCCTCTCTCCTCTCTATCTATCTCTCTTTTTCCATCTCTCTCTCTCCTTCCTTCCTTTCGTCCCCCCCCCCCCCCCCCCCCACTATCTCTCTCTCTCTGTAGTGTCTCTTGCTGGGACATTGCAGATCCCCTGCCATGTCCCTGTAGGGCCTGTGTTGTGTGACTCACTGATTAATTGGCCATGTTCTCCAGTGTTTTGACAACAGAGAACCAAGCTATCTTTCTCTCTCCCTCTTCCCTCTATTTATCTCTCCACTTTCACTTTGACTGCTCCTTCATTCCCTGTCCTCTCTGTTTTGGTATGGCTTTCTCTCTCTCTCTCTCTCTCACTATCTCTCTCTCTCTCGCACACACACACTGACTTCATCTCTTTCTCTCTCTCTGTCTCTCCCCCCCCCTCTTCCTCACTGTGCACCTCTTGAATCAAACTGCCTTTGAGCTCTGCACTAGAAACCTGTGAGCCCAGCTGTTATGATAAAACAGGCAGCGCATGGCGGCGTCCTGTAAGCTGTTTCTCATGGACACATCCTCCATCTTCTATTTTTATCACTCTCACTCCCTCTGCTTTATCGGCCTGGAATCCTCTGTCAGCCTCTCTGGGATTTTCTCCTTTAATGTCATACACGTGGCGGCGTGGAAATAAGCCGTTCTCCCTCTTTTTGTTGCGTCCATTATTCTAGGCCTTCCTTTCTCTCCTTCCCTCCATCTCAAGGCAGCCTTAATGCCCGCCGCTGTGCCTCCTCATCCCCCTCCTCTGTTTGGCTTTCAGAATGAGAACTCATCATTTCTGCAGCACCAGCCACCATAACCCACAACTCCAGTGTGGATGAAAGGGCCTGATGACTCAGCAGTGTCGGCATGTGAGGAAGTCTCCCTCATCTGCTAATGAAACAGTGCACTCCTAACACACACACACACTCTCTCCCTTTCTCTCACACGTATACACACACATATACGCACACTCATGCACAACTGCACGCACACACACAAACACACACACAAACACACACACACACACACACACACACACACACACAGCGTTCCTGTATTCCTCTTTCACCGAGTTAACATCATGTATGTCGTGTTGGGAACAGAAGCCCAGTGGTCAGCATTCCATACCTCCTTTCCTGCTCTTCTTTCTTTTCCTTCTCTTTTCTACATTCCCCCATCCTCTCTCTCCCTCTCTCTGGCTCCTTCGCTCCCTTCCTCCAGGACATCAGTGATTAACAGCGGACACATGAGGCCAGGGTAAAGGAGTGTGTGCTAGACCCTACACACACACAGACACTTGCCTCTGACTGCTGGCCGTGCGGAGTAACAGACCTCTCCCACGGCACCAAGGGCCACGGGGCCGGAGAGACGTCAAACTCGGCGCTCCACATGTACAGCAGCGCACGCGTCTGTCGGGCGGAGCATAATGGGCCCAACCAGGGATGACCTTCTGAGACTGACCCAGCGGGAGAGCTAGCAGACAGGCAGGCGGGCCAGCGAGTCCCCCGTCTAGAGAGTTGCCGAGCCTAAGCCTGTGTTCTGACTGCTGTCTGGGTCCAGGCTGAACACATGGCTTTGGGTCGGGGCATTATGGCTCACGGAAATCTACAACCTCTTGTGAATCCATGCTGGTGGTTTGTTTCATTGTCTGACGCCAGATATTCTTTTCTTACCAAGCATTTGTTATTTTGCAGTGAAGTTTGAAGTTGCTTTTTAAGTTTGTATAGTTTTCAATTAATGGTAAGATGTATCTAAACTAGTCAAGGTGAAGACAACAGCACATTCACACGTGTGCAGGTGTGTTTATTAAAACCTCTGAGATTCTGGGGAAATAACTGCTCCAGCTGTAAGTGGGCATGCGAACTAACATAAAAGACATTGGTGTGTGGGGATATTCACATACTAGGAAAAGAGAATACACTGAGAGAATGAATGAGGCATGCTGCTGCAGGCTACACTTCTTTGGCATATTTCAGCTGCCTGGTATTACATTTTTACAGTTATCATGGAAATAGTGTCTGTGAAATATTTACAAATCAACTCTGGCAATCTCCCAGACTCTTGCAACATCAGCCAGTAGGATTTCAGCCCGGTCCGGCTGTAGTATTCCAGGAGGGAACCACCATAGAGACAAGCATCTCTGCATGCCAACTGTTTAGCATGCATACCTCACATGGTGTAGGTGGGGTGTCGTGTCCTACGGAGGCAACACAATCACCCTTAACCTACATTTTTTGCTTTGCCATTTTTGTCCTCATCAAATAAAAATGTTTCTACTGTGCTAGGGATGTAATTAAGAGGGAACACGGGAAACAGAATGCTCCTCAATGTCCCTGAATTCTCTAGATTTTGACTGTTTTATTAGTCATGTTAATGCATTTGTTTACATTTTAAAGACCCTGAAAGATGTGAGCAAATGTAAAACAGATAAGAGAAGAAGAGTCTCATCGACTTCACAAGAGTTTGGGGAACATTCTCTTCATCATGGATTAATGGAGGATGCTGGAGCTGTCAAGTAGCTCAGTTAGATTAGATTAGGTGAGATTATACCTCTAAGGAGGAGGTGCAAGGCAGAATGCAGAATGAAAAGGACGAAATCTACAGAATAAACAACCAGATTTCTGATTTAACACAGGACTTCTCTCTGATCTCACAACAAAGGATTCACTGTTTATGATAACAGCAACCACACAAAGGGCTTCAGACAGCTGTGTAAACAGGCCCCATAATACCTGCTACTATGTCTTCTTACTAGGGGCTCCCACCTTGGTGAGGTTACACCTCTAGAACCTAATGTGCTGGTATGCTTGACGGATTGGTCGTTGCGTTTGCCAACTGTGACACCAACACAGATGCATGACCTTTTTAACGCTCGCTCTTTTTAACTCGCTGGAGTCTTCTTTTAAACGGTTGGTATTGCTGCTGAGAAAAATACCATCACAACCACTGGATGGTTAGTGGCCAGTTAGAGTGAAATGACTGTTTAACTGTATCATTATTGGGGAATAACCAGTGAAAGCAGCAATGACAAGAGATAATGTGCCGAATAGAGCACAGTGAAATAGCCAATACAGCATGACAGTCTGTCTGTATCACCAATATTAATTTGTGGAATAACCTGGATGGGTTCTAAAAGTTTCTGGTTAGTGTTGTGTTTATTGCTAATCGCCAGGAAAACTAGCCTTTTACCAAAATAAACGTAAACCTAAGTTGTTATGGTAACAAAAGATAGTGTTATGGAACAGTGTTTTTTTTCTCCTAGCGATCAGGAAAATACGTTTTGTGTGCCGAATTAGAACACAATTAGATAAACTGTAGCCTACACGACAGTTAAACAGTATCACCAATATTCATCTGTGGATTAATTGCTGGAAACAGCAATAAGAAGAGGTAATGTGCCAAATAGAGCACATTGAAATAACCTATATGGGTACAGCTTTACAATAAGACTACACTTATGAAGGATTTATAAATGATTAAGTTATATGTATGTAGATATTAGGTTGTAAACGCTTTATAAATCATTAATAAACAATTTTAAAACAAGTTATAACACAGTTTTCATACATTGATGCAGGCTCACTATTTGGAAAGATCAAGTTACTGCTTACTACTCGTTAATCTTACTAATGAGTTACTAACATTTATAACTGGCAAAATGGAGCCTTTTTGTAAACTTTACAATAAGGCTCCCTTTTGCTAGTTATAAATAGTAGTAACTCATCAATAGATGGTGATGCATATTACACTTTACAATAATACTCCCTTTTGCCAGTTATAAATGTTAGTAACTTATTAGTAAAATTAAAAAGTAGTAAGCAAGTTATTTGCCAAATTGTCAGCCTGCATCGATATATGAAAACTGTTATAACTTGTTTTGATGAAGTGTTAACAACCTTATTAATAACCTTATTATAAACCATTATATATACAACATTATATATAAATCAGTTATGAGGGTAGTCTTATTGTAAAGTGGTACCCCTATAGGAGATGGAAGTTAAACTGGATCACCAATTTTAATTTGTTGATTAAACTGGACAGGTGCTTAAAGGTTTTGATGAGTGCTTGTATTTATTGCTAGTCCCCTGCAACACTATTAAATAACATGAACTAGGTTTATATAAGTTGTTATGGTAACAAAAGACACTCCTGACTGCATTTTGGAACAGTGTTTTTTTTGTGCAGCAATGTCCATGAGTTAATGTTACTTGTGAGCACAGACTAAATGCAAACATTTCCCTTCAGGGCTTCATCAGGCAAGTAACATAAATAAAACACAAACCGTAGCACCTAAAACTATCTGTAAATGTATAACAGTCTTGAGTCTTGAATTGGAATATGGACAGTAGTCGGATCATGGTATCATTCAAATCTGAAGTCTCTGTGCATGGTTGTGCTTTTGACCAAGAGTCTCACTTTAGTCTGTTGCTTATCAGTGTCACTGACACAAAACAGGACATCCTGTGTCTTAGCTCCTGCATCATGTGATCATTTCAGTTTATTTGGTCTATTTGAAATCCAACATGTTTTTTCAATTGTTATTATTTGCAGTTCTACTGTTCCATTTGGTTTTCACCTTACATTCAGTTTGACAAGATACTTGTAACATTAAAGCTTACTGTTTATTGTATTAATAAACTGTGCATTCCATTGATATAACTCCTAGGGCCCTATCTTGCACCCAGCGCAATTGACATTGTCACCGACGCATGTATAATTCCTATCTTGCACCCGGCGCACAGCGCGATTTTCCCTCCAGAGGCGCGCTTCGAAATGAACTTGCGTCGACATGGGCGGGGGCGGAACAGAGAAGGCGTTTCTCTGGCGCAAGTGGTATTTTGCAGTTTCAAAACAACGCCGTGCGCCATTGACCAAAAAAAAGCTGGTCTAATGTGAGGCGCAATGTCTAAAGTGTGTAACGCGTATTCAGAACGCTATTTTAAGGGCGCATGTGCTTGCCCGCACAGTATAGGACCTATAGGCTACACTTTACTTCTGTCGTCTTCACGAGAGATTTACACCAATTGTTTGGCAAGCCATATATAATTACAAGGAAAATAAAGTATTTACCACATGAGGAAATCATTGTGATATCCGTATCCAAGACATTTTAAAACTAGGCATACATCTAGCGTACACAATTGACCCAAATGATTCAGGTTAATTGAAGCTGCGTGACATTTGATTTATTGTATGGCTTTGTTGCATTTATTTAATGCCAGTATTATTATAAATCTTGTAAACTCATCTTTGTGTATGTGGACTTTACGTTTATGTAACTTGGGTTTGGACAGCTGGTGCACTGGCTTGGGTGCCGATTTCCATGCCCCCAAATCCCTGCAGGCTCTCAGGCGTGAGGGTAGACGTGGCGATGTCCTCTGCTGCCGTCAGATCCTGGGTCGAGGCAGATCCACCTCCCGTGAAGGCACGAGAACGTGTGTTACCTTCCAGCTTGGATGTCCCACGTCTCCGGACGTCATTATAGCGTTTTCGGCAACGTTTTCGGGTGCCCCGTTGCAGAAACAATCACGGCAATATCTTGACATGCTTGCTTGACTTTGCTTACTTTTGGAGGGTTTCTCGCATCCCCATATATATCTATCTCCCGGCTTTTTACAAAGCCATACAATAAATCAAATGTCACGCAGCTTCAATTAACCTGAATCATTTGGGTCAATGTGTAGGCTACGCTAGATGTATGCCTATTTTTTAAATATCTTGGATATGGATATCACAATGATTTCCTCAAGTGGTAAATACTTTATTTTCCTTGTAATTATATATGGCTTGCCAAAAAATTGGTGTAAATCTCACGTCGGTCTCCTCGGCTGTGAACTTTTCCGGTCTTCCACCAGGTAATTCCGCCATCAAAATAACAAGCCGCTATGGATTATGCGCTCCTCGCTCTTAAAGGGAATGTGAAATGACGCTCGGATTGGTTTATTGCATATTACGCCCAAACCACACCTATGGCTGAGTAACCTCCTTTGGACCAACCCTTTTGACACTTGCGCTGGACGCAAGTGTGTTTTTTCCGCCGTTAAAATAGTAACTGCGCCATAGAGCCGCCCACACAGCTACTTGCGCTTGGCGCCGTCCTACTTGCGTTTCTGATCGGCAAGATAGGGCCCCCAGTGTGCCATGCCGTTAAATTTTGCTACTAGCTCATATACTGCTTGCTGCAATATTGAAAGGTAGGTCATTTACTAATTAACACTCTAAGGTCCAAGGCCTTTTAGACTTTTCTAAGTTGTCTGACATGCCTTGATGTTTTTGTAATTTTGCTTAACTAAAAACATTGATGCACAAATGGAATATATGATTCTATTCTAGAAGACCTCAGCAATAATATTAGAAAAGGGTTCAATGTTTCCGTGGTTGTTCTTTTTATGTCTCTAAGACGAAAACTCAAAAATAAAAATATCCCGGACGAGGGATACAGACCTTTTAGTGTTAAATGGAGTCAGATTAATTGTGTGTTTCTGCACCACTCTAATGCTGTCACGGAACAGATCGGGACCACGGAATGTTTCGTGAATGTTTGTTTATTTTGCGGATGGATACACAGCACAGATATACAGGGATACCGAACGGCTAAACAAGGTGCGTTCGCTCCTCGATAATAGTCCAGCCCAGGAGGGGCGCAGGCTCACAGCACTGTGTGAAATAAGGAACGGGTTCACAAGAACACGAAATCAAAACAAAGAGACAAGCTTTGAAAGTAAAAGGCGAACTAACAAAAACCAGGAGGGTAAACAAAACACGAGTCTAACTCGGTAAAGGGATAAGCTAAACTAGGACTGACACAAAACAGAAACAAAGCAGGTTATCCAAACGTGACTGAATATTCCTCTTGAGGCTGAGGTAATCCAGCGCGACACCAAACAATAACCGACACCTGAGTGCAGGGAGAGTGGGGAATATAAAGGGCAGTGACAGGTGTGGGTGATTACTAATTACCTGAGTGCAAACGGGGTGCAGGTGATCGCTGAGGCTGGTGTGAATGATGAGACCTAATGTGACTGTGAATGTGGTGGAAACGCTTACGGGTGCAGGTGTGAATGATGAAACATAATAAGAGTGCAAGTGGTGGGGGTGATTGAATCAGCTGAGTGCAAACGAGGTGCAGGTGATCGCTGAGGCTGGTGTGAATGATGAGACCTAACGTGACTGTGAAAGTGCAGTTTGGGAGAGTGATTGAGCTGAAGGGGGCGTGGCGGGAGCAGAGCTCCGCGGGAACCTGACAAATGCAGTCTACTGTCCAATAATGTTCAGACACAAATAAACCTTCAAGTTTTTATTTTTAAAACTGGAGTTTATTTTCCAGTTTTCAGTCTTCAGTAATATTTCTTATTTACAGTGGGCCCATCATCCTTTGCACCAGATTCCAATTCATTTTGGTGCACTGTTTGGATCGAATGTGAAGCTTGAGGGTTTATCCACACCAATAAAGGCGTCCTCAGTCAGTGTTTCATTGAAACTGCGTCTTAAAACAGAGAGAGTAGGGGTGGGAGGGCTGGCTGTCTCTGTTTCTACTGCAGTCCACCTGTTTTCAGTCAACTTCTTAACTGTCGTATTGGTTGGTTTTAAAAGAGTTTGGCACTACCATATTTCCCCTCAGTGTGGATTAATAGCTGGCTAAGTGTATTGACAGATGCCTCACGATTGGAGGTAAGGAGCTCCTCTAAAATTCATATTAGTCAGTTGTTTGAACAGAGCTTCCTGCCTCAAAGCAGCCATTTGTATTTCCATCATATCTATGGGAGGGAAGTCGCTTCTCTGCCTGATAAAATACCATGTCAGCTTAATGGACTGACAGAGTGTTAAGAATGGCATTTTCACCAGTGGCACGAGGAAAAGAAAGCTAATATGTGCGGGCGGCTGTCCCGAGACAGGTTATTCAAAGATTGGATTTGAAAAGAGGAACCTCCCTTGGCCTGTTCTCTCCCCCCATCCACCATTCTGTATGTTATTCCCTTGCTGTTCTTTTTCAAGCGTTCCCCTGTATCTGGCATTTTCCTGCTTTCACCTCTCTCTCCCCCCTCTCTCTCCCTCTCTTCCTCCCCCTCTCTCTCCCTCTCTTCCTCCCCCTCTCTATCTCTTTCTTTCTCCTCGTGCTGTCTGTGCCAGCCTTATCAGACCCTCTGCAGCTGTCTGGACTGCCATTCAGCCATTACTGATGACTGCGCTGGGCGTGTGCGCCTGCTACCGCCCTCTCTCCCACTGAGCCCCCCCCTGCATCCCCCACCTCTACTGCCCCCTCTCTCTCTCTCTCCCTCAGATCCATGTTCATCCCCTCTCTCATCCGCCCCTCGCCGCTCTGTTCATCTTCTGCTGTTCCCGGCCTTCACCCGTGACGACCTCCTTCAGCTGGCTGCGGTGTCGGAGAGAGAGAGAGAGAGAGAGAGAGTGGAGGAGAGAGCTAGATGTGCATGGCATGGTGCATGTGCATGGCATGGTGCTACACACACACACACACACACACACACTCACTCACCCTCTTTGAGCATGTGGAGGCAACATCCACCCTGCTTCTGAATTCTGTTTGTGTTTGGCGCATTGTGTGTCTTGTTGCAGAATGTTTCAGTTTGTGTTTGCTTGTGTTTACTGTGCTCACACCTGGGTGGCTACACGTGTAAACAGCGCCCTGGATAACTGCTGACAAAAACTCACTGCTGTTTTTTTTTCTGTTCTCATTTACATTAGTGGAGCTGAAGGGGCCATGCAAAACGCTTAGACAACTCTGGAATTAGAAGCCGTTTTATGATCATCCACATTAATCACACAGTAGTTGTTACCCTTAATGGGTGACCACCAGCCCTGAAGCCGAGTCACTCTCTCTCTCTCTCTCCTGTCTTTAATGCACTGCCGTGTACCATGTCGAACATGTGAACCACAGCATGCCTCTCAAGGACAGGCATGAGCCAAAGAACAGCACCGGCTCCCATTCAGGCATTTGACCCGCCGAGTGCCATTAATATGGAGAAGACATTTCCCTGGGTTTGGCTGTGCACAGACCGCAAATCAAAGCTTCCCCTTGGCTGCTTTGGAATGTTAATGCGGGATGTTCGCGCGTGAGAACAAAGGTGATGGAATTGCCACTATTGGGCCAATCCTGCCTCTGTCAAGTTGACTTCATTTTTTATTTTTAAAGGGTAAATGAAAAAGACAATTGGGCCGCGTCGCTGTTTGAGAGACGAGTGTAGAGGAGGGGAAGAAAGGGAGCGAGAAGAAGGAATGGATATTTAGTCTCATGCTTAGCATAAAAAAGATTTAATTCAGGCTATTCAAATGATGCGCTTTAATCACACCCACTGTCTCTTGTATTGTAGTCTTTGTCCGTCTTTGTGTCACCCCTTCATTCAATTACCTTTTTACTTTAATTAGATGAATCTGCTATCCATTGAAGAGTACAGAATTCCTTCAAAGCGCTCCTGCCTTTTAAATCGTTTGCTTGAACGCTGCCATACCAGCGATTCCAGTGGCACAGATTTTGTCTTTGTACTTCTACAGACCCAAAGGAAAACAATTTCCAGCGCTAGTAAAAGACTTGTGTCACCAGCGGGAAATGGGGTTGATCAGGCAGGGGCGCATGCAGCCTGGCCTTGAGAGGTTAGCTTTGAATCCTGAGCTTGCATGTTTTTGCTCTCAAGGACCCAGAGAGAGATAGGGAGATGGAGAGAGAGAGAGAGAGAGAGAGAGAGGGGGAGAGAGAAAGAGAGAGGGAGAGAGAGAGAGAGAGAGAGAGAAAGAGGGAGAGAGAGAGGGGGAGAAAGAGAGTGAGAGTCATGTGATGGTATCACACAGACACGTTCCTCAGCAACGTGTGCTATTTTCCGGTGGTTGTCAATGTCAGCACTGGACACATTGGTGGGAGAAGAAGCTCTACATGAGTGCATGAGCCCACATAATGCTCTGAAAGGAATCATATTTCATGTTTAAAATCAGATACCAACAAGAATGAATACAGATAGATGTATGAAAACGACTTGCCATGAACTATGCAGGCAACTGTGAAATACAGTAACATCTCGCCCTTTCTCTCTCGTTCTTTAATTCGGTCTTTTATACTCTCTCTCTCTCCCTGTCTCCTTTCATCTCATAGAACCGTCTCAATCAACCTCTCTCTGCTTGGTTCAGGTTGGCATGGGCAGACTAAATGACATCAGCAGACAAACTGGCAGCCGGACGGCGCGAGGAGCGGTGGAGAGGGTCGGCCCAGCCTCTGAGTGGGCCCGGTTTTATCGCTCGTAAATGGCCTTCTCAGAATTGCCAGCCGTTAAAAAAGGAAGAGACCGGCCCAAGGGTGGTATCAAATTAAAACATGGTCTTAATCCTCTCCTCCCGCTCCAGGTTTCTCCCTGGCTGCCACTGTGTGTGTGTGCACTGCAAAAGCACTGCAAGAGCACTTCAATGTCTTCAGTGAAATAAGAATACTGTCGATGCAAGGGAGGGAGGGAGTGAGAGTGGGAAAGTCGTGGAGATGGAGTTTGGGCCCAGCTGCCTGTTGTTATCAACACATGACCTCCATGCTATGGCAGGCCTCTGTTCCGTTCTCCTCCAGCCGTCATGGTTACGCTGCAGATAAATCAAAACATTAATCCACTTCCCCTAACTCACTCCGGGTCTGTCACACCAAAACAATTTATGGCGCCATGCTTCCTAAGCATGCGTGTTTAACAGTGAAATGGTGAGTTGGAATCAAATGAATTATAATGTCATCCATCACTTGTTTCGGGGGCACGTCATGCCTATGTAGTCCCAGCGCACAAAGGAATGGACTCCTGCTGGCAGATTTAGATTTTTTTTCTGGCCCACCGGGCGTAGTTCACCGTTAGTCACACTTTTAAACACACACACACATACACACACACACACTATATACTGTATATATGTCAGTGAAACACACAGGACACAAACTGACACACAAGCACACAAACACACACTGTGTCTGTCACACACACACACACACACACACACACACACACACAATAAAACACATACACACACACTCAGTAACACGCCGTCATACACACACAGACGGAGTGTGAAATTGATCAGTTTCTCCAGTCTATAGGACTACACCCTCAATCTTTCTCTGTCTCCTCCATGCCTTTGGCTGCATTGTGTTTAACGCAGGCTGTAACCGAATTGGACTACTGCCACTGACAGACTTTCTCAAACCCCTCTCAGCCTCTCTCTATTCCTCTCTCTCCCCCATAAGTGTGACAAGATAAGAGATTGCATTCCCTGGCTTTGGGAGAAGGTTGCAGAGGATGTGTCATGTTTTAGAAGAAGAAAGGAAATTGACGTATTCAACCTTTTGCACCGTTTTAGTAGGTTACCTATATTTCACAATCATGTCAAGAATAACTGTTGTACTGACATTTTTTTTATAAAAACGAGCCCTTTTCTAGTTATCCTGAGATTTTTGCGACAACTTGACCAGTGCACCACTTGCTGTTTTACACTGACAGGATTGTTTGGGTGAGCTCAAAGTGCAGTGTTTTTTTTTTTGTACTGCTGCAATTTCGAATGGCCTTTCCGGAAGTGTCTCATATCTATTTCCACATCCCCAGGGCTCTGCCTTACGTCTGGGGTGAGTAGACTGTCTTATCATATGCCACAGGAATAACAAAGCACCTTAATTATAAGACTTCTCTTAAAACGAACTTCAGTTATGGCTTCCTGTAGTTACGAATCTTTTCCCAAATGCTGGGGAGAGCCAATATAGAAGATGGCGCTTCGTTGTTTATCTATCTGGGTAATGTGCACGGGGAGCCGAAAACCAAACAAAATAAAAACTCTTTGACAACAATATCATTCCAGTTACACAGAGGCTCATCTCGGAGTAGGACCAGGAGCAGATGCAGGTGTAGATGTAGGAGTGTGTGTGGTGCTGTTGTGTGTGTGTGTGTGCGTGTGTGTGAGTGTTTGTGTGTGCGTGTCAGTGTGTTTGTGTGTATGTGTGTGTACGTGTCAGTGTGTGTGTGCGTGTCAGTGTCTGTGCGTGTTAGTGTCAGTGTTTTTGTGTGTATGTGTGAGTGTGTGTGTGTGTGTACGTGCCAGTGTGTGTGTGCTTTTGCGTGCCAGTGTGTGTCTGTGTGTATGTGTGCGTGTCAGTGTGTGAGTCCTCCAGCAGAGTAGTGATAAGCACTGGCAGTGAGCTGTCGCTGTCCAGAGAGGCCTCTCCTAATGACCCGCCCGCTGCTCTTCTCCACCCGCTGACTGATAGGCATCTGTTTATTTAAGTGGCTTCGCCAGAGATGCAGACTTCATCAACGACTTGTTTATCACCATGACGATATCTTCTCCACCACCAAACCCTCCAATGCCAACTTTTTCCAACTTCACCTTATCTACCCCACCCAACGTACTCTCTACTTTAAAAACTCTTAATTCATAGATTTCTGTTTTTATTTTGGTAAAACTGCTGTCGTATTCCTCGATGCCTCTGACTTATGCTTCATCAGTCATCCCTCTTGACCTTATCACTGCATCACCTTGACAATTTTGTAGCCTGCAGTCGTTCGTTCCCTCACCCTCCATCTCTGACCATTGTGGGCCACGACCAGTGCTGAAGGGATCGGACATGACATCAGACTAGCGGCATGCTGGCGACAGCTGGGACCGTTATCCGAGTGGATTAGCCCAAACAAACAGGCGCTAATGGAGGACTGAAAGGATGCTGATGAATCACGCCAGATTAATTGGGTCGCAGAGATGATGTTGTTCTGTTGACACACCAGAGAAGGTCGGTGCTCCCGCGGGGGGCTCTGGCGCTCGTCACTATTGTAGTGAGCCGTGCCGTGGCGCTCCAGTCCCGGTGCTGTGATGGTTTGTCTCTGGGCACCTATTGATACCTGTCCTGAGCGCTGTAAAGCTGATGGGGGGGATAAAACATGTCCGCCCGCTCCTGCTGTCAGCCACGGGTGATAAGGGCCTTAATCCCCCCCCTCCATCATTACTGCTCTAATTCACGCCTCAAAGGAGATGGGAGATAACATCTGCAATCATTCAAATACTTTCCCTTGCCTTCATTCACATTATGTGGAGAATATACTTCGTAAAGTTTTAAGATTTTAAGTTTACCGGATATCTTTGTTCTGTATTAGCTTTGTTTTAACACACAGTATTTTCCAGCTGTTTCATCCTCAGCACTCTATCAGCAATTGTACACACTGGTGTAATAGCAGTTGTCTTGTAGCTGATGTTATGAGGGTACTTTCTTCACATTTAAGCAAGAGACTGAACATTGCCTTCACCGCCTTCCTCATTTAATAAGTTTGTAAAGTTTGGATGAAAGTTTAGCTGAGAGAAAAGGGGAATAAGAGAAGCCAGAGGGAGAGAAAGAAAGTCTTGAAATAGAGGGGCGCAATTATGAATTGTATTTAGTTTTGTTATTAGTGTTCTTTTGACTGGGTATTATGGGGATTTGTTTTCAGGCTTTGTTTGTTGCTCAGAATATTTACAGTTAAGGAATCATTTTAAAAGTGGCAACTCTGCTCTGTACTCTTTCAGTTAAAAGTTAAAAGACTTTGGTTTCTCCTCTGCAGTGGCTAAAACATAAAATGCTTCATCACCCGTACCATGAATCCCATCTTTATGAATCAAGCGTCTGCTCATCTTTGTGAGAGCCCATTCTGTGTCTTCATAGGGGGAACATCATTGTTTATGTGCTGCTTTGTGCGAGAGGAGACAGCCAGTGAGGCGGGTAGGAGAGAGAGAAGCATCTGTCACTCACTGCCAGCCTCTTAGTTTCTGTACTCCCCCAACGAGGCGACCATAAAGTAGAAATCAGTCCTCTTGCGTAACGAGCAAATAACTAGCGGAAATGACATTTCGGAATGCCAGCATGTCGTGTTGCTCTGTGGTAGGGTTTTAGGGTGGGAGGGGGGATGTAGTTTTGTGCAATATGCCAAATACGGTGGTGCTAATCACACTGAATAAGTGGCTCATCAAGCCATGTGTGAAGCGGAGGGGACTGAAGATGACTTGTCAACACAGCACCTGCTTGTGCAGAGACGTTGCTGTCTACTGTTTGAAATACAGTTAGGTCTTCTCACACATGAAGGCACACATATTTTTTGACAAACACACTAAGAAACCAATATTCTGGACTGTGAAGCTGGTTCATGTGAATGCTAACGTTATTAGCCATCTCCATTAGTTCCGACTAGTTAGCCTCTGCATTGTTTTGGCAGATGGCACACAGAGTACCTAAGCAGAGGTGCAGACATAGAGACCACTGACTCACGACACACACTCACACAGCGAGGCAGTGAGGCTCATCTGAGGTGGCGTTTACAGCGGCCCATATTGTACCGACACACAAGAAATTGAAAAGCCTTTGGCTTTGTTTTCATGAAACGACATTGTTTTAAGTGAGTCATCTTAAAAAATCTTAATGATCTCACTCTAGGGCCTGTCTCCACTTCCTTTCTGTTCATGACACATAAATGCTATCTGATCTTACAAATGACAAAAAGTATCCATCACTGATAGAATATGGAGTCATGTCAGTTCATGACGAAGTCCTCAACACATCTAGCCTGATATATTACCCAGACCTCTGACACTAACCTTTAAAGCACTTTTTATGGATTCAAACACTCCAAAGATCTCTGCAACATGTTATCTCATCAGTGCAGTTAGCTTTGCCCACATTAGTTGAGTTCTATCTTTGAGGAGAGACTCCTTACCTTAGTGAATTCACTGCTGTGGGTTGATGCCTGGAAGCTTGTGTTCATTTACATGATGGCACTGGTGAATTATACCTGGTTCCATAGTGTTGTCTGCAAAATAAGTAGTCACATTTTATTCATGAGTAAGTAGAACTGATACGTTTCTTAGCTCATACACAAACTGAGGGGGCTTGTGGAACAAAATAGGTATAAGCAAGCTAACTAGCAATAAGCAAGATAACTAGCAATTAACCTTTTAATGGACTAACTAACAAAATCAAACAACTCAGTCTGACTTACAGTCTCAACAACAGGATATATCAATCAATCAGCCAATTACTTTTGCTACATATTTGTGACATTTGAATGTTGACTGAATACTGGATAATTGAGCATTGATGCATGGCATTTCAGTATACCTTCAGAAGGAAGAAAAATCTGGATGGGGAGGGAAAGGTTAGCAGAAAGAGAGAGAGAGAGAGAGAGAGAGAGAAAGATTGAAACTGATGTGTCAGTGAGGAACGAGGAGGGCCTTGTTGCTCACTGCACCCTGAGGCCTGGTGTCACTCAGGTGTCACACGTCATTCTTCCACCCCCTTAGTGGCAGCAGCCATGCCGCCTTTCCCACACAGGCCCACAAACACGGCAAATAAGCTTCCCGCGTGGGCGATTCTCCGGAGGTGGCTTTTGTTGCTGAAAAGAGAGAAAGAGAGAGAGAAAAAATTTATATTCATTAGCTATCAACTTGAAAGTGGGAGCGAGTTGAAAGTGCAGCAGAATGAGAAAATAATTAAACCTAGAGAAGTGCAGGGGGGAACCACACACATACGCACACAGTGCTCTTCTGGGGACTTAGAGAAGACGAATAAAACAAAGTCAAACATTCTTTCCTAATGGGGAACAAGCTTGTTAAGCACAGGCTGCCTGATAGCCTGTGTTTCCTCCATGGAGTCTCACCAGTGGGTTGGCTTTACCCCGTGTGCTTCTTCAAGAGCCACTCTCCATGGAACTGCGAAATCAATCAAAACCGCTACATCATAAAGAACATAACACCCACACACACACACCGATCAACATCACATCTTTTTCAGATGGAAATGAGATATGACCTATCAGTGCCATGCCCCTTATCTTTCATTTCGGCACATAAGGCATATTTGGACGGGTCAGGATTTCTGTGTAAAAACACGGAGTTGGCTCGTGCCGACACTACACGGCTCAACGTAATGTGAAGAGCCAGAAATGTCTGACCAGCTAAAAAACAACGTTCTCTAGAGCTGTCCCATTGTGCAGTCCCACAAAAACGCCGGCAGATTCACCTTGTGCTCATAAACTTAAGGCAGAAAATGAAATAAAAGGGAGGAATTGAATTGGAGAGTGTGCCAACGGGATTGCATTACATTGGATTAGAGGTAGGCTGAGAGAGTGGGGCGCTTAAGCCTGTGTGAAAATGCTTGCACAATGGCATTGTACAAACTGGAGGACTATTCATTAGTCTATCAGCCTCAAGGGCTTCCGCATCAGCCTGTGAACAGAGACAGAGAGAGAGAGGCAGTCAGAAAAGACAGATAGACTAGAGGTAAGGGGCAGGAGGGAAAGAGAGAAGGGGAAAAAAAGAAAACTTCAAAACTGTCATAAGTGGAGGACTGATGGACGGGAGGATAAAAACGGGAGAGTGACAAGAATGACATTGCCCCTGGATCAGAGCGGTTGCGTTCAATGCGTGCAGGGGGAAGGACTTTAAGCCACAGTGCCACTGGGCCGTGGAGCTACGGAATCAGGGAAAATTCAGACCGTAGAGCCGAGCTTTAATCCATGCCTCAGATTCACACAGATAAAACAGACTTAAATATTGGCAAAATATATTAAAACAGGGCAACTCGCTTCCTGGTTTGCTGTAGTAGTAGTGTGGAAATGCAACAACAGGACTTTCATTTCTACAACGGCTAAAAGCTTTCCTAGACAGTGTGTTTTCACAAAAAGGAAAAAAAAGGAATATTCCAAGTAGCGTTGATGGAACAAGACAACGAAGCATTCAGAGATTTCAGGAAATGCAGAATATACGTTGTCAGTAATGCAATTGGGTGATGCATAATGTAGTTATTCGTAAATCTCGGTGGATCCGTTAAACTCAGACTGCATTTCTCATGAATGTTATTGATTTTTATCTCAGGCAGTGAATGACTAGATGCTTATTATGCATCTTTCAGTGCATGTTGTACACATTATAACTGTTCAGCTACATTAAAAACAACACAAAGACGCAGCCTCTAATTCGCTATTTATATTATCCTGACTCTTCTGTTTACCTAACTCTCCTTCTGTGTATGTGGTGTGTGTGTGTGTGTGTGTGTGTGTGCAAATTACATGTGTGGCCAGTGACTGAACAGTTGTGTGGGTGTGTCAACTGTCTCTGGCAGTTTAAATGTGTCAGTATGGTCATGTTAACCTCTATCTGTGTGATCGACTGAAAGGGTTAGAGGGTCCTTTTGGCATGCACAAGCTGCAGCAGGGTAATTAATGTCTCTTTATATTAGTACAGCCACAAACAGATGTCCATGAAAGTCATCATCTGGACCATTGTACAAAGGTCACTGAGCTCAGTGATACAGTGTACTGTGAGCAAGTGTGTGTTCATATAGATGATGGTCTCAGACAGACAGGGTTCCCCCTCTGATTTTTTTAAAGTAATTATAAAATACAGTTTCCCTGAGGTAAACAGAGATGACAACAGACTGTACAACAGAGCAGTTATCGAAAGCTAATCAGTTCTGAAGGACGGGTACGATAAGTGTGTGAGGGACGGCAGGGTATGGCTGGCTACCTTGACATTAGCATTAGGATGAGCTTTTTCAATGCTGGCATTTTTCAAATTGATATCTATCTGGATTCTATGCAGCAATGGAGAGGTGTGTAGCCATGGTTTTGGTTTCTAGGGGAGCAGTTTGGCCACGGGTTACTTAGAAGGTGAGCATTTTAACAATATGGCTCACAGTCTTTTCAAATCTGTTTTCAGGCTGATCAACAACTTATAGCTCAATACAATTTCTTGAAACCTGGCAAGAACATGTGGCAAAAAGCACCCCTTTACCTTTCCTGGCTAAATTCACACCAAAAATATCTCCACCAAATCCACCAGTTTCCACCAACAGATTCAGCACTACATATACATGGCAGGGTGGGTTAGTTAGATCTTCTCACCATGTTGTTCTCTTCCGTCATGTGTGGCAGCAGTGAGACAGACACAGCTTCTGAGTCAGATAGTCAGGGGCAGGAGAGGGAGAGAGGAGCCCAACATGTGCAGCAGCTTAGCACAGCCCAACAGTGTGCATGGTAGCACTCTGAGCTGTCCGACATGCACAACATGTTATGATGTCCTCGTTAAAAACTGAGCCCCGATGAAGTGGTGAGAAATACCAGCAAACAGAGCATAGAACCACTCTGGCACGATGTGTGCAAGCTGCGCATAACAGCAAGCACAGCCAGCATGGTGCCTCAGCTTGAGACAACTGACCCATCTAAGTTTCTTGCTGTGTATCTACCTATACCCAATGTTTCAAGGGAGCATGGCCACCAGGTATGGGAAGGAAAGTGAGGGACTTACTAAAGAGCAGGTTTAGGAGAGTGGCTACATAGCGATGGGCAAAGGGTTGGTACTGTGTACAGGAAACCCTTTGGTACTTCTCCAACTTCAGGGAGTCATCACCTGTGCTTTTGTGCGCGGACATTGATGGAACATGATCTTGATTGCATAGGTCCGCTGATGGTGCTCCTGTCATGGCCTGCTGGCTATGCCGATTACTGCCTGTCTTTTTTCATCTGTGTTGTAGGATTGGCTGCAGCAGGCCGTTAGTAAAGAGTGACTACACCTGGGCCCGGTGTCTCCACGGGCCTATAACATCTACCATCTCCTGAACCAGCGGAGCTTCCGGTCTCGCCACTGCTTTCTTTTTTTACATGCAATTTAAACAATGTTAGCTACATGTAGATAGCTAGCTATGATACATTTTGTTAGCTAATCCATAACTATTGCAGGCTTGTTACTGGTCAGCTAGCTATTAGCTATAGCTTATCATGCGCTTTTACAGTGCCTGGCTACCAAGCCTCTCTTTGCACAGCGATGATCCAAGCCGTCTCCCCTCTTCTTTAGGAAACCGAAATATTTGTATTTTTGAAATGGCGTTTGTTCATGATCTCAGGTTGCACCCCAAAGCATAACAACCTGATTCCAGCGTCACTCTGCTCATCAGCTTAACTTTCACTCTGTTTGCAATGGGTGCTGGTAAACACAAACCCAATAATAAACAAACACAGTTAAATTTGGGCCAGGGGCATACCCTTGGCAACGCACGTGTGTTCGATAAAGCATGGATATTCCAGAGGATGCCAGGTCTAATATGCATCTGTGTGTGGAAGTAAAACTGGTATAGAAACGCATGACCAGGCTCTGGGGTGTGTGTGGGAGGGTGTGGGCACATGTGTGTGTTTGTGTGTGTGTGTGTGGGGTGGGGGTTGGATTAAGAGGATTAGGTTTTTTTTTTTTGGGAGGGGGGGCATCTTTTGTTGTGTTCAGTTGTAATTGCCAGTCGGCTGGTAGGTAAGCACAGGACAAGTAGCCCTGCTTGTTGTACAGAGACCCGTGGTCTCTGGAGCCAGCAGCTTAAGCGCCTCGCAAAATTAGCTGCTGACACTCCTGAGCGCTGGACACATGCTTTGTCTCGCACAAGCAGCACTCGGGTGGGGCTTTTGGGCAGCTGGCAATATCACACCTAGATTCCCCTGGGAGCTCACTGGGACGCTCTGCTTAAGTCGTCCGCCGTGCTGCCTCCTCCCCTGTGTGAGGCTAGGGTTTGTGTAAGAAATAACCTGCCTGTATTTTGCTCCACTGTATGAATACCTGTGAGACACGACAGCTTACATCCCATCCCAGCTTTGCTTGCTACAGAACAGGTGCCAATGCTAGCACTTAAAATGGAGAAAAGACTCAGTGACACACTTACCCATATATATGCTGACATGCAGTCATGAGAGAGGGAAAAAAAAAGCTGCCATTTTTTGAAGCACTTCAACGAAATTCACAAGTTGATGACGGAGTGAGAGTAGTGCAGAGGAAGCTTTTCAGAGCGGTTTCTGAGAGGGCTCCGTTTCTAAGCCATTGTGTCACTGATTATTTAAAAGAACGACTAGAGCAGCATAATTCAGACTACTAATTGCAATCAGAGGCTGAGAAAGCGGATTATATTCATGGCAGTCCTGGAGATGCTTGTGTTCTCACGCTGTTTGTCTAAAGCGCTGCCAAAGAGCTTATTGCCTAAATTAGTCAATTTTTTTCCCCTCTAAATGAATTACATGCTCTATTTGAGAAGTTAAATGAAATTAAAACATGCTGGAGAGGAGCAATCACCAAAGTTTGCGAGTTACATTTTACTTGTGTACTGTATAGTTCAGTTTATTGTTGTCTTGTTTTTCCCCCCCCTTTGTTTTGAATTGTTGAAAGTTTGAAACAGTATTTGTTGGACAAAAATCCCCAAACTTTGACATTGTGTTAAGAGTGGATTCAGTAAGCTGTAGGGGTATGGCCACCTGATAAAACTGATGCAACCAGGCCCGTATTAAGACTTCATGGTGCCCCTGGGCAACAGTGACTCTGGTGCCCACCTACCCTCACCCCGCAGAACACAGACCATATCTATCCACAGGGGCGTTTTAGTCCTTGAGTAGAAAAATACTTTCTTACTTTACTCAAGTATTATTTTTGAGTATCTGTACTTTACTTGATTGTTTTTTTTATACATACAGTACTTTATTGCATTTTCTCGCTTATATCACAGCTTACTTGCGAAAGTAATTAATGCATATGCTGTAAATTATGTTTAATGTGAACTTATGTCGCCCAGTTGCCCATATGGTTAATCCGGCCGTGGATGCAACAACCCAGTCTTACAGAAGGTCTGAGTGCCTGGAGATACGTGGCCGGTTGTGTTGTAGAGCGTTTACTGGTGTAAAATATCCGACTTTGCCACTCTGGGAATGTGAAAACATATTTACCTCAAACCAATACCAATAAACCAAAAGACATCCAGGTGCGTTATATAACGAATCAATTGACGTTTCATCTATGAAGCATCTTTATAAAGAAAAAAAGAAAAATAACAAAAAGGGAGAGACGGGGTAGTATTCAGAGCTGAGGCTTACTAATGGAGATTCAGGCTAGCTAAGGGAAGGGAGGTATCCCGAGGAAAAGCTACCCCAAATCACACATGCACACACAATGTGATAGTGATATATAGGTGACGACCGCACACAGGAAAGGGGATACCACCACCTGAAGACACCAGCCCCTCCAATTTAGGCTCTCGGCTTCTGAAAGAGACAGGGAGATAATATATAACATTTGTGGGACCACACACTCAAACAAACAAACCAAAGCACCTTCAACGCAGTTAACCAAATGCTGAGACGCTAAATGCTGGTTGTCAGCAGCTATAGAAAAGGCCCCTCTACAAGTGGTATAACACAAGATAACTACAAACACACAAAAAGGAATGAATTGAATGGACAACATGTTAAACCAATAACACTGGCTATCAGCAGCTGTAGGAAAATGGCCTCCTGCCAGTGATGAAACAAAAGAAAAAAAGAAAAGCAATATCAGCCAGCAAGCAGAGGTAGTTAGCAGCTTACACAACGAGGGGAGAAACAATCAGAGCCAGAGGCAGCTAGAAGCAAAGCTGTGATAGACAAAACAGTAGCCTAGTGCATTACTGTATGAGCTGGAGTAGCAGTCAAGCTGCCAAACACCAACTCAGGCCTACTGTCCTTGTGATACAGGAGAAAGATAACAAAAACAAGAAGAGTAAAACTAGCGCCATAAATAGGCTACATAACGATCAAGACAGCATCTATTAGCGCAGAGAAGGGGGGAGCCTATGCTGCTTATTCGGTGATACAGTAATTTCCTAAAACAAAACACTTTACTACATACGACATGTTAAAATTTCCTTGCAAAGAAATGGGAGCACATACTTCTGTGAGCAACAGCAATGGGAGCTTCTGAGGGAGAAGATCCACCATAAGAGGATCTGCTAAATCATAGGTAGCTAATTTAAACAGCAGTGTAAGCAGGAGAAACAGAGGAAGCAGAGGAACGGCGAGAAAGCTCCCATACCTGCGACATTGGCAGAAGTCAGGTATACAAGAAATGGTGCATTCACTGGGCGTCAGGCCAACACTTAGACAATAACTACCTTGCTTTATATAGAATGCCCAAGGATGATCATTGCCTGGTGCTAAGTGATTAAGAAAGCAAAGCAACACACCTGAATAGAGTAGACTGGAATACAACACATCTCCATTCTGCCACACATACAATGCTCTGCTCAACACTTCCTTGAAAAATACATAAATGTGAGGCCAGAATTTTCCTGTCATTTGTCACTTCCTGTCTTCTCCCTCTTTCTCTCTTCCTATCTCAGTTCCAGGTTGTCTCAGTAAGGTTGTGTCCAGTGATTGTCACCATTCCTTATTCATAGTGAGTCACTTCACTGTTTGCCCCCTTTGTTGACATTAGCATTTAACTTTGTTGGTGTGTGAGTTAGTGCTCTTTTAAATGGCGTTGTTTCATCCTCTAAGGAAGAGCGCAATAACCCAGCAGGGAGCTTTTCTGTTATTACCTGGTTGTATAAGGCATTCAAATAAAAAACAATGTAATCACATTTGCAAGCAAATAGGGAGAACAATATTAAGAAACAACATATCTATCTCCTGTAGTAAGAATGTAAACAAAAGGAAATTTGATGCTCGACTTATTCATGACAAATGAGACGAGATTCAATTAATGTAATATCTGAAGAGGACCTGGAGAAGGACTGAGGCAAGTTGGGAGGGGGGGGGGGTGGTAGACAGGCAAACAAGGACCGTGTCCCCACCGCCCACAGGTCTCCCCAGTGAAGACAGCTGTGGCTGGACTCGGTCAGGGGTGAAATGAGCTCTCTCTGCATTACCGGGACTAGCAGCATAGGAGGGGGCCAGGCACATCGAAACCTCTCCAGATGACTGGTGTCGACAAACTCTCCCCAGACAGTCATTAAAAAGAGCGAGAAAGAGAGAAAGACAAAGAGGTGTGACAATAGGGGGAGCTATGATGAAAACCACAAAGGAGGAAGGAACGCAACAGGAGAAGCCAAATTCATTGCAACCCCTGACAGCAACATGCACAACATTAACTCGTTACAAAACATGCACTCACTTTCAGCCGAGTGCCACAACAAACAGGGAGACATGGAGAGGTGCAGAGGAGAGGAGTGAGAGGGAGGGTGAAGAGGAGGTGGGGGGACGTGACTGGAGAAATGACTGACGGGAACGCAGGAGAGCCGTGTGTTCCGAGCAGCAGTCTTCTGTGTCAAAACGCCTGTTCGCCCGCTATCAGTGCTTTATTGATTTGTGAGTGCAGAGATCATCCTGCCTCTGCGAGGCTCGGGGATGCCCAGGAGCGCCCCACAGATGGATGGCAACGAACGTGGTTGATGGAGGGGTCTGAGGCTCCAACTTCCTCCTCCAAAGCTGCAGACACAGGCCAGTGTTTCCTATGAGCAGGGTCCCCCTGCAGAGGGAGCAAGCACACATTACACACACACCATAATGCCATTCTGCCTCTGTGGCTGCAGAAAGAGAGACAGAGAGAGAGAGGGAGGGAGAGAGAGAGACTATCGACCATGCTGAGGTGGGGAGTGGGAATAAAAAGCCTTCCCCTGCCCCTTGGCCACCGCTAGTTCATTTAGACACCCTGTTATGGGCTGGACATTCACCTGAGTAAGATGGATTGTTCCGGTCTCCTCACATTAGCCACAGGCTAGAGTCCCCCTCAGAGGCCCTGCCTCTCACCACCTGGACCAAACCTCCCTGAGAGGAGGTTGTGTGTGTGTGTGTGTGTGTGTGTGTGTGTGTGTGTGTGTGTGTGTGTGTGTGGTTGTAGGTGTGAGTGTGGGTGTGGGTGTGGGTGTGGGTGTGGGTATGGTTGTGTGCCTGTGTGTGTGTGAGGGGGTTTGTGCGTGTGGGGGGTGAGGTAGCTGCTATCTGCAGTTGGAGTCTTCCCCATGACTCAAGTTTGTCTTGGATGTGAGCTTGTCATGGCATTGTCCCAGAATGATGTGTCTGTGTCCCCTCAGCGAACTGGCATATTTGTGAAGGATGAAATCAAATCGAATGAAAGTCAAAGAGTTGAGTCCTGCCTCTCAAACACTCAGCTATAACCGCCCATAGCCCCCACCTCCACACACACACACACACACACACACACACACACACACACACACACACACACATACTTACAAATATAAAAAAAACCTGCAGATACTTAATTATATAATCTATATATACCCCATTAAACTCTCTCTCACTTTCTCTCTTCCCCCACACACATACACACACATTACTCACCAACTAAAGGGCATGTGTGATGATATATGCCTTAATGTTGTATGGTTAATCTAATTCCCTAGATTAATAATTTCCGCACATGATGGGACTTTATCACCGAGTGCCAGGAGGAGGAGAGAAAGAGACTGCTCATAATGAAGCACTAATGGTTTTATGAGCTTGAGAGGAGGGCAGGGGGCATCACTCCAGATGCCTTGTCTTTATTGAACCACTCCAACATCTTTAGTATGGTAAATAAAATAGCGCATCATGCCCTTAGGGGGGTTTTGTTTCAGAGGAGGGCACATTTTCAGTGGATGCACAGGGAGGGTGGGGGTTTTACTCTCTGCCACTATGGGTGCAGTGGTAAATCTTATGCGATACCGTGGATGTGGCGTGGCAGTTTGAAAAATGGCCACAGTCGTTTGTATGTGGCAGGTTGATGCCAGTGACGTCAATACGCCCAGCTTCTGGATCAAGTCTGAAGGAGTGTTTGTGTGTGTGTGTGGGGGGGCCGGGGGGTGGGGGGTGGGTGGTGGATAGTTGTTGGTCTGCCCGATGTGGAGCGAGGGAGTAGTGTGTGAGTGCCTGTCTGTCTGTCTGTGTGGTGGAACAGCCTAGGAGCTTACGGCTGGTGCCCGTGCGGGCCCCGGGCCTGCTTCAGTGAGTCCTGTGCAAATTGGACTGTGAAAAGGGGACTTTTTGCATAGGTTAATATGGGGGGATTAGAGCCTGGGGTGTCTCTCCACCCCTCCCGGTCCCGCTCCGTGCTCAGCATGAGGGGAGCCACTGAAGTGAAGTATGCTGGGAGCAGACATGGGTGCTGATGACGGGGAGATGTGTGTGTGTGTGTGCGTGAATGGGTGTGTGTGTGTGTGTGTGTGTGTGTGTAGGGGTGGATTGGCAAATGTATTTGTGAACATATGTGGGTGTGTGTGCATGTGTGTATAGGGGTGAATGGGCATATGTGTTTGTGAGCATGCGTATGTGTGTGTGTATGTGTTGGAATAAGCATGTGTGTGTGTGTGTGTGTGTGTGTGCGTGTGTGTGTGCTGGAAGGGTGGGAATTGTAGGGCTACGGGTGTCTGATCCCTTCCTATGTTTTAATGAGTTTGGGGAGGCGGCTCAGTCTTCTGAGGAGATAGCAGAGCTCCTCTCTGACTTCAGGATCAAGCCATTGCAACAGCACTTGCTAATCTCTTTTTCTTTCTTTCTTTTTTCTATTACTGTTTTGTGCCACACCCCGAGTCCCTTCCTCTCGCTAATCCATCTCCACCTTTACTCATCCCTTGCCGACCAGCCTGTCTCTGTCTCTGCACTTTCTCTCTCTCTGACTGACTCTTCCATTCCATTTCTCATTCTCTCAGTCCCACCAAATTCTCTATCTCTAGCTTCTCTCACAGTTCTTTCTACAAAACAGTGACTTTGTTACACAGACACACTCACACACACACAGACACACACACACACACACACACACAAACACTCACGCACACACACGCATCCACGTCTCATCCACTCCCTCTCATAAACCAATCAATCGATCAAACACAATCACATTTTATTTGACATTTCGCCCAGTGCTGTTTCTACACCATGGGCACTCTCTGAAATTAAGAGGTCTAAACATTGAATTACGTGAGCAAAGCCAATTTGAAGAGATCCTCTTTGATTTATGGATCCAATTACAGTTGAGCTACACTTCGGAACCTCTGCTCTCCAAACCTGATACGTCTAGCACACCCATGATATGTGAAGCATACTGTATATAAACTGCCCACCATTACAGGTGGCACTGATAGAAAAACACATTGACTGCCCTAGGAAGCAGGAACATTCTGGAAAGGACCATTAGCGCTTCACCAATACTCCCTACTTTAGTGATCCTTTGACCTTCTCTGAAACGTTTATTTCCACTCCTGTGGATGAATAAATCCATTTCACCATGAAAGCCTGGATCCATCCTATTGCTAGAGGAATTTTGACTACATGGCATTATTTTAAAATCATTCAGTGATGGATGAATATCTCATCACCTCTAATGCAGCCACCCCCTAAACTATTTTCCCACAAATATAAACAAAAACATTTCATCATGACCTCAATAAAGGACTCGCGCGAGCCAGCTCACACAGCACAGGCGCCTGTGTCAAGCAAGGCTTGAAAGAAATGTTGGCCCTAAAGAATCATATTTGGCTGGTTACCATGGAAATACAATTAACTCTGTGCTAAAAATGTGGCTTTAAAATCTGGCACAGAAAGAGACAGTGAGAAAGAAAGAGAAAGAGGGAATGGAGGGATGGAGGGAATGAGAGAAGGGAGGATTGTTTTTGGAACTATAATATTGTAAAAAAAAAAAAAAGGATGAAAAAAGAGATTAGTTTTGGACTCAGTACTCATGCATATTACACTTATACTGGCTGAAAGGTCTGTGGAGCATGTGTATTTATGTCCCCACACTACTCTCACGTCCACCTGCTATTTTTATATGCTTTGTGCTTTTACTCAGAGGGAAATAAATCAGTGAAAACTCAAAAATAGACCATATCCTGCCTTTATAAGGATATTACCAGGAAACAAAGCGTAGCCATTTACTGCAATATCTATTAATCCTTTGAGGTCCAAAGGATGCAAGAAAATGGTTATAACACATGTATCCAGGGTGCGATTTGCCGGGGGGGATGGGGGGGATTTACCCCCCCACTGGTTTTTACATCCCCACCTCAGCTGGATGAATTTCATACATGGGGGGGATAACCCTCAATTATAAAAAAAAACAATGAAGAAACAGACAGGTTGTGACAGCGTTTTCTTACACTTGCTTACATCGCTGGCACTAACGTTCACCTTTCCCGAACTGTCGGCATTCTCAGAATTCCCTGGCTTTGCTAATTTCCGTGTATAGGCTACTGTACAATGAATATGAAAATATTTGTTCCCTGAATTAGCGAGTTCTGTCCAAAACAGTTGCGTTTCAGTTTCAAAGTTTCAGTTTCGGTTTCAGTATTTCAACGTGAATGAGAGGGAGGCGTCTAGCAGCGATTATCATATCATGATAGACATATATGATGCATGTATATGAAGAGAATTAGGCCTATGTATTGCTTGGTTTTTTTTCATGATAAAACAAAACAAAAAACATCCCCCCCTCTGGTTTTTGGACAAATCGCACCCTGCATGTATCCATATATGAATATGAATCGACCTTTGTCGAAATACCTCTGTAATTATGATTACATTCTGACACTTGCATATGCCGCCTTCATGCATAGTACATTAGTCCTATGCATTGCTATCAGATGTATTTGATCTGTGGCCATAGTTTCAGACTGTTCCAATTTCATCATGGCTCCTCCACGCTGGTGGCTGGCCACAGCCGCCCGCACCTGTTTCAAATGGAGTAATGGCAATAAAAACCACTGGACTGTGGCAGTCAGGTCTGTGAATCTCAAACAGGACCCTAGTCAAAGTGAAGAAAATGTGTGTGCGTGTGTGTGTGTGTTTGTGTGTGTGTGTGTGTGTGTGTGTGTGTGTGTGTGTGTGTGTGTGTGTGTGTGTGTGTGTGTTGTGTTGTGTGTGTGCATGCGTTTTTCTATGTTTGGCAGAGAGAGCGAGAGACAGGGAGGGAGAGAGAGAGGGAGAGAGTGTGAGAGGGACAGGAGATGCTCCTGTGTATGTTTGTGTGTGTGTGTGTGTATGTGTGTGTGTGTGTGTACACTCTCCCCTCTCTCTCTGAGCTGATTGGATTTTGCCAACCTGTCCTTGCTGTGCATATTAATTTGGAGGAAAGGCGACCCACTGAGCTCCAGATCACATGGCGAGCCTCGTCCTTCTGGGAAAGAGAGCGAGAGAGAGAGGAGCAGAGGGATGAGTGGAGTGGGGGAGGATAGTTTTCTCCTCTTGTAGAGCCTGCAGGTGTCACTGCTGCACCATGGGCCGTGGAGGCTGAACAGCAGTGGATGTGAGCAAGGGGAAAGAGAACAAACAGATGAAAGTCTGAATTGAACACGGGGGTTGAAGCCTTATGTTGCCCTCTTTCACAATTCCCACTCTGATGACTTTGGTCTGGGTATTTGTTTAGGTGAGAGGCTCAGTAATGATGTGCAAAATGAAAGTGGAATGTCACAGAAACTAAATCCAGCATGGTGAGGTGTCGAAGCACCTTTTTTTTTCGGAAAGCCGTCAGCGTAGCTTGTTCAAGTCTCATTCAGAACTGTGCATGCATGTATATGGACATAAAGGACATTTAATTGCAGCAGTGAAACCTTGCTGTCTTGGCGTGTTTTTTTAGCAAAGGTTCTTCCTCTTTGACATCATGTAAGCCTCACCCCAGAACTCATGGAATGGCCCTGGGTTACGTGCCTGAGGGGATCCACACTTCTGCATAGAGGAGCTGTGCTAAGAGCGGGAGGAGAGTTTGAGACATAATTGCTTGCATAGGCTTAGGTATACAAACATCACACAATACAAACATTGAAAAAGGTTTTCTCCAGCTTCAGAATGCTTTTAATGTGAAACATTCCCAAGAAGAAGCACTTCTATTCTAATTTGAGGAATTACGAAGAATATAAAGGCCTCATTCTTCTTCTCCCCCAGTCCCTGGATCTGCTGGTCTTCCTTTTCTCTTTCTCCCTCAATAATGGAAGGAGTTTGGTCCTTTGTTCTGTGTGTGTCACTTGTGTTATTGAGTAGGATTGCGCAGTGGCCTGTCAGCTTTGTTTATGCATATTTTTTAGAACTCTCAAAGCATTATGTGGCAATTATATATGGCTTTTCTCTATGAATGCAGACTTTGTTTGTGTTTGTGAGAAAAGATTCCAGAAGACAGTCATGCTATGGTATTGTAGAAAGCGGTGGAAGCGAATGAGAGCGAGGTCTTTCCTTAAGAGAGTCAGCAGGTTTTTTCCACGACTGGAGTCACGCTGGGTGAAGCACATGTCCCTGTGCCTTATCCCTTTCACCCGCACCGCATGGGAGCGCTAACACAAACAGACGTGCTGCTAGGTGGAAGAAAGATGGGGGACACGGAGGAGCGAGAGGAAAATGAAAATATAAATGTCAGGCAGTAGCCACAATGAAAGAGAGAGAGGGAGAAAGAGAGAGGGAGAGAAAGAGAGAGGGGACTGAGGACATAGTGGGTCAGTGGGGAGATGATGAATGTGACTCTGTCAAAGAGGTGGAGGAAGCCACCACGTAAAAAACAGACAGACCAGGTGCAGTGGCTCTGTGCTATGGGTAGTGTGTGTGTGCGTGTGTGTGTGTGTGTGTATGTGTGTGTGTGTGTGTGTGTGTGTGTGTGTGTGTGTGTGTGGTAGTTGGGTGGTGGGCCAGGGTGTGTGAGAGCAGCATAGGGGATGGCTGAATGTAATAAGGTGACACGAGATAGGAAAAGGTTGGAGTAAAAAAAACATTTGAAAGGCAAGAGAGGAAAAATGAGAGAGGAGAGGATAGAGAGAGTAGGAGAGAGAACCAGGGGAGAGAGGAGAGGATAGAGGGAGTAGGAGAGAGAGCCAATAGAGAGAGGAGAGGATAGAGGGAGTAGGAGAGATAGCCAAGGGAGAGAGGGCATATGAGACTTCCCTCTGAGGGAAAACAAGAGCTGGAGAAGAATAGCAGCAGTGAGGTAAAGGGCTGTGGGGATGATTAATAATATAGTCTTCTCTCTGCTTATCCTGTGGAAGGTTCTCTGTTGGCAGCGGCTGGACGTATTCTTCCAGGTGACCCTTTGGCCTTCATTCCATTCCATTACTTGCTTTGAGTGAGGGTGTGTGTGTGTGTGTGTGTGTGTGTGTGTGTGTGTGTGTGTGTGTGTGAGAGAGAGAGAGAGATTGGGGATGTGAGACTATGCGGGTGTGCAGACTATGTGGGACATGAGTGGAACCAATATGGCTGCCATGATACAGCAACAATAAAAGTCATCTCCTTTATACCACATCAGTACACAAAACAAAGTTCCTGCTCTTTAACAGTCATTATTACTAGCATAACATAAATAATTCCCTAAATGGTTCTTCAAACTGTATTTTCATAATTTAGTAGTACAGCTTTCCTATATTTTACATTTCTTTTTATAGATATGTGTGTGTGTGTGTGTGTGTGTGTGTGTGTCTGTGTCTGTGTCTGTGTGTGAACACACACATACACAGAGAGCTATTGCTTTAAGTTTACACTGTGACAGACCCCAAAATGCAAACTGTATTCATAGGAAGCAAAATCAGATAAAATTCTATTTCTTGGCTCTGGCAATATAAAAATGTACAGAGGCAATTTCCTCTGTGTGCAAGAATAATAACGGGAGTCAACCATGATCAATTTTTTTTCTTCTTGCTTATTGTATTCTTTTACTGTGGCAGGTCTCTGTCCTTCATTTTACATCCCACTCTCCCTCTCTTTCTCTCTCTCTCTCTCTTACACACACACACGCACTCACACATTTACACTTTTTTATTCAGCAAAAGACATTGTCCATGTACTATAGATATCCCCATGTTGAACATGATGGCAGAGGAGATAATGCTTCAGGCTTCATTAATCATGAAAGCCATAGTCTATGCCAATTAAGGAAGCCTCTGATGCATTGAAGAGTGGATGTGTGGATGAGACACTGAGTCTTGTCAGGCAGGACCTATAGCCCTACGCTCTATAGGAGCGATGGCACTTTTGCATTAATGCGTCGCTTAATTAAAAGTTAATAAACTTGGGTCTATTCAGAGCTCACATGCTAAAACAAAATGGCCCTTGCTCGCCATTTCATCACATTGTTTGGAAAATACCCATCAGCATTTACGGAGGCCTCCGCCGTCCCGCCCATTCAGACTCCCATAAAGCTCTCACCCCCTGGCACTGATCTTATCACTGTCCCCATTTCCAGCTGTTCTTCTCAACAGGTGGAAGAATGCTGAGCACATTAGCCCACTGTCCTCCTAACACATGGCTCCTCAGAACTGAAAATGCTTCCCACAACAGTTTGGGGACCATCTTATCAACCTCACAAAGTGACAATATGTTATAATGCATTGTAAGTTGATATAGTAAACTGACGATATGCAATAATGCATTGTTAGTTGATATAGCAAACTGTACTATGTGCTATCATGCATAGTTAGTTGGTTTAGTAAACTGTACTATAGTGCACCAAACAGTGTTGAGAGAATATGTACAAAGAGCAGCGTCATGATATACTCATCACTAGTTACTTTGTTACATACATACATTCATGTACTAAGCAATGTTATAACAATGTAATATGGGCACTGTAGTATACCTTTGGTTTAACTATTTAACCTTTTTAAATATTTAACCAAACTGTCCAGTTATCAGAAGCAAATTTAAAGGATACCCATATCATAGCCATAGTGGAGTCTCGTCAGTGATAAACATGGTTGCACAAATGCCTGGTTTCCTTCACAGACTTCAGCTCAAACCTGTGTGTTCCAAGGGCACAGAGAGAGTGCATGTTTAGGGGTTAGAGGAAAGGCCTTTTGAAGTTGACCTATAACATTGTCTTTAGGAGTACAGACTCCACTATGAAGTCTATGTATGCCCATATGTGCAAAGATATATAAATGAAACTAAATTTGATTTGGAATCTTAACCCTCCTGTCATGACTTCAGTTAACAAGCTTTAAGCGGAACTTCATTAATTTCTGTGGGTACACCATTCTTGTTTATGAGAGCTTCAAACACGGGGAAGGTTGGTGCGTAGCTTAGGTAAGGGTTATTCAGTTAAGAGCTCCATGGCTCTAATGAGGGAAATGACACAACTGGTGCCGGTCCAATCGGCGTTGGGGCGGTTGAGACGGAGACATTTCACTTTAGTAGATTATGGACGGATTTTTATTGGCTATTCATTTCCACTCACCAGAGAAAGTAATGTGCCATGAAATATATACTTAAAACTATCATCAGGTGTGTCTGTAAAACAGCAATGAGTCTCTCTCTCCTCCTCTCTCCTCTTTCTTTCTTTCTGCCCTGTCTGTTTCTTTGCTACTCTGTCTTCTGGTTCAGTGTACAACACTATATCTGCGTTAATTATCCATGTCTGTCAGGCAGTACAAACATAGCATGTTCCTATTAGTTTCTTTGATTCGTTTCCTTTGCCTAGCCCCACTCTATGTGTTCAGTTGATGTTTCAGCGCTTGCTATTCTCACATTCGGTTTTTCTCAATTTGTCTGCACATGAGTAAATATGATACCAAAAACAAGTCAGAACAAGTAAGTAAAAATAAGATAGACTGTAACAATGTTTTCTGTCATTAGACAAGAACTGTTGGGAATGGTAAAAAACACAAGATGGAGGTGGCTTGGGAGGACAATACATCTGGACTGAATTGTGTTTCTTCAGCTGGTTTGCTGGACTGTGTGTCCATATCTTGGGAGCCATGCTGTCACAGAATCCAAATTAGAAATCTATGTAGAAAAATATGTACAGCATGATTGTAGTGATATTGAGATAACTTTGCCCTAATGCTTTCCTTTCCTAAAGCCAGTATTACCAGAAATATTCCCTTGGAAATATTCCGAAACTCATTCTCTATGCTTTGTTTGAGTAAAACTGTCTTCTTTGCTCTGACTTCAGAGTGTTGCTTGGTCTCTTCTCAATTGTCATCTCATCTACCCCTCTCCTGCTATCTAATCCCCCCATCTGCATCTCTTTCTTTATTCCCTCTCTCTTCTCTCTGTCTTCTCACTCTCCCTCCCCCTCTGTGTGTTGCTGTCCGTACCCATCAATCTCAGACACTCCACTCATTCCCAGACTCTGCGTAGTGTGACTATGAACAGATAATTCATTCACCCCTTTCTGTAGTCTCTAAAAGTTGATCACAGTAACTTGGTCTCATTAAGCAAATCTGCTATAAAAGACAGCAGCATGCCAATATAACACGAGGATACCTGGTTTCAATATTAGCATTTTGACTTACAGCCATTGTTTGTGATAAGCCACTGAGGCAGGGCTCCCTTTGCCAAGTATTAATCGTTGTGTGGCCTGCTAGGACAGAAGAAGACATCTAATTTCCTGGCTCCAGATGGTGTTTTTCAGTAGCGCTGCCATACTGAAAAGGAGTCTTGGGCATTTCCAAATTCCTGCAAGTGGATCAGTTTTATCTGTAGGACACCAGTCATCTGGGGCATGTCAAGGTGACAACATGGCAAACTACACAATCTCTCAGTTCCTCTCTGGTTTCTCGATTACCCTGAGATGACCTCCTCCTTTATGGTCTCTGCCATCCATTCATCTGCTTGTGTGTGTGTGTGTGTGTGTGTGTGTGGTTCTGTGTGTGTGTGTGTGTGTGTGTGTGTGTGTGTGTGTGTGTGCGTGTGTGTGTGTGTGTGTGTGTGTGAGCGTGTGTGTGTGACTCTCTCACTAATGATAGCTAATGGAGATACGAAGCTTCGGCTATACCCTCACAGACATTAATGCGTCTTTTGGTTCAGCAGTCTGCCTCGTCAATGTCAAAGCTCCTCTGTTAAGCTCTAAATCAGACTCTCTCTCTATCTGTGTGTGTGTGTGTGTGTGTTTGTGTGTGTGTGCTGGGGGATAAGAGCTCTTCCACTCCCTCCTCTGTCCAGACCCAGCTCAGTCTCTGTGTGGCAGCCATGTGGTGGCGAGTGAGGGCCCTTGTGTCACACATTAAGAAAGAGGGCCCTGCTCAATTAACTCCATTGGCTCTCTTAACAGGGACATCCTCAGCGACCATGTCCGCTCCACGCTCCAAAACCGCCGCCCACCGCCCATGTTTCTTCTCTTATTACGCTTCCCACGAATCCAGCTCCAGCCCGCAAACGCTCTCTCTTTTTTTTTTTTAACACTCTCTGTCTCTTTGTTTGGTTGTGTTTTTTCTTCTCTCTCGCTCCTGCTTTTTAATTTTTCTCCCGGCTGCCTATGTCTTTGTTATGAGTGTCTTTAATCGGCTTTTCTAGTTGGGACTGCAGTTGTTTGCTAGTTTCCTCGGCGGAGTGCTGGTGGATTATAGCCTGGCGGAGAGGCACGCTCCAGTCCCAATTCAACCCCTTGATTCCTCATTGTTGATTTCTTTTGGCTGTTTGTTTGTTTAAATTTACTCTCTCTCTCTCTCTCTCCCTCCCTCTCTCTCTTTCACTTGCATAGCCTCTCTCTCATCCCCTGATCCTCTGGAACAATTCTGTGACAATCCTGTTACGCTAACAGTCTTGCCAGAGCAGTTCAAAGGACACTATAGCCACTCTGATAGGGAGCCAAGGTCTGGCAAGTCAAGTGGTCGGGGGATGGAGGGATGGTGGATACACACTAAAGGGCACAGAGGCCCTCAGCAATCCGTCCAGTATATTGCATTCCAGGCTTGCCTGGTCTCTCTGGACAAACACAGTACCAGAGATGGTGCTCTGCATTGGCTGGAGATATGTTCCTCAGCATGATTATCAGATGTAGTTAAGAGCTGGCTGATTTAATAACCCCCAAGTGATAAGTGTCTGATTGGTGTTGCCCTTCCACCTGATGTCTACGAATCTCTGGAGGAGTTGTCTGCTTTGATTAGGCTCTTGTGGGTGGTAATGTTTAGAAGTCCCCCCGGCACTAATCAAATAGCATGTGCTGCATTGTTTAGAAAGACTTCCAAGATGGCGGATCAGTTATCTAATCTTTCAACAGTCTGACAGGAAATTAAATAAATGAATTGGAGCAGGGAGATGAGATACAACAAACAAGTAGAGGCTAGTAAACAGGTCTTTAGCTCATCAGGATATCGGACCCCTCACGGTTATGATCAAAGTTGTTTCACTCAGGAGTGAGTTGGTCTGAATTGCTATTTTAATTGAACAAGGTAATCTTGTTCATCGGTTGCTCATTCATTGAGGTCATTCTCATATTTTTGATACGATGATTTTTCTGCCATGATATAGTGATGTCAGGCTTGTTAAGAAGGGTCCCAATGTAATGTTATACACAAGATGGTATTCATGGCTTCAGTCCACAAGCATAAGAAATAATTGCAGTTCTAAAAACAAAAAAAAACTGCAGTACTGCAATACACCAAAAATGTGCTGTATCATTGACCATTCTGTAAGAGTTTAAGAATGGCAATGTCTATTCTATATTCGTGCAATCTTGTTCATCTGTTGCTGATTCATTGAGGTTATTCTCATATTTTTGATAGGAGGATTTGTCAGTCTGGACTGTGTTTGCCTCAGGAACATGGTGACGGGTGAGTTATGGTTCTGAAGATGTGAGCCCCTGGTAATGTCATAAAGTGATAAAAACGAATTCATGATCATATTTCAAAGTATATTCATGACAGAACGTTTTTTGCAGCTTGCAGGTCAGATATGGAGAACTCTGATATTCTCATCTATACTTATTACCAATGTAACTGTCAACCAATTGCAGTTGCATACATTATTTTCTATCTTGTTATAGGACTGACATTACCATGTCACAAACATGTTATAACAGATGCATTGTCCTGTTATCATGCTTGTCACTTCTGGCAGAATATGAGATCTGCTATGACATAGTGATTTCAGGCTTGTTAAGAAGGGTTCCAATAAAATGTTATCCTTGAAAATGAACTACACTCAAAGCAATAAATAAATGGTACTGCTAATACATTTGCAGTATAGTAGTAGTAACTACAAAATTGGTATTAGTAATATTTTATTTTCATGGCTTCAGTACACAAACATAAGAACAAATTGCCGTTTTAAAAACAAAAACCATACATGTGCTGTATCATCCTGTATTAGTATAAGAATGGCAACGTCAATTCTAGAGGTACTCTTACATGGTAAGTGGCACATTCAGATACGTTACTATATCCTTTATACCAGGGATTAGAAACGGTTCAAAGAACGAAAACGAAAACCGGTAAAGAACGAAATTTTGTGATGAACGTAATCGAAAACCGGAACAAAAACAATTTCAGCTGTTCCGGAGTGAAAACAATATTTTCAATTTTAAATAACCGGTTAATAACGTTATTTTTCGTTCCAAATAACCTTTCTTGAAATATTGTGGGAATAAAATAATTGTTAAAATAAATCTTGAAATAAAGTTTTATTCCGGAAGTGATGGGCTTGGCTACCTGCCCGCTAAATGTTACCCAGACCGCCTGGCTGAAGTGAAACTACTGTTGACACTAGCGAGCCGTGAGTAGCCTAACAGATCTGCAATGATTGTGCTGCCTGTGCCCGTTACCTAGGTCAGTGTAGAGCGTGCCTTTTCGCCTCTCAAATATATCCTGTCTCCTTTGCGCAGCAATCTGAAGGAGAATGTTTTGGAGGACATACTTTTCCTTAAACTGAATAAGCAATTTGGTATGTAAGCTATCTGTTGTCCATTTCAAATAGGCTAACTCTCGAGTTAATAGAAGAGAGTAGGCATAGGCCTCTAGCTATGGACATGAGTTGTGTTTATTTTGCGCGTAATGGAGAACGTTTTGTTAGAGATGCTTTCCGAATTTGAATGTAGGCCTAAATGTGACCGGCTGAGTTTGTTGTCATTTTGTTTTGAATAGCCATGGGTCTAAGCTGCTGCATTTCTTGCTTTCTTTTTTTTGAACGGACTTCAGTTCGAAAGACATGTTTGCGTTTAAATGGTCCTGCAGCCTAATTTCATGTTGCCGACTGGAAACAAATAAAATAGAACTGCAAGGTGATATAATGTTGTTTCATTATTTATGAGGCAAACTCCGTTTCCACAACGTTGGAAAAGTGCGCATTGCATTTAGCCTATAGGCTTCACGCACACACCCGAATAATGACAAACATTAGGCACGCGCACCCCCCCCCCCCATGACATTTTTGAAAAGAACGTTATTAACCGTTCTTTTATAAGGTTCTAACCGGTTAATAACATGAAGAGAAGCATAGGAACACTGGAACGGAACAGAAAAATAACGTTTCTGGTCAGAACGAAACGAAATGAAAAATATTTCGTTTTTAATCCCTGCTTTATACCATGATTGTGTTAAATACTTTATTCTGGAACCATTCAAGTATAGTCTGAAAGTTATCGAATATTTGGACACACTATAATTTCTAAAATATAGATTTTTGTCTGTTTTTGTCTGTTTGTTCATTTTCAGGGCAGCCTATCTGACTGTAAGCAGGATATATCCAGTAGTGTCCTGTCAAAAACATCCCTAGGCCACATCACTGGGGTTGAGGGAAATGGCTGGGATACGACCCGTTTTCTTCTTGTACTTCTCTCCAGGCTAAAAATAGGCCACGGCAACACGATATCAGTACTACAGACCAGACAAGCCCTCGACTTACACGTGTGAAGGTAAAGTATTCTAACTTCTTTACATTCAACACGAAAGCAGTACTACAGACCAGACAAGCCCTCGACTTACACGTTTGAAGGTAAAGTATTCTAACTCTTTACATTCAACATGATAGCAGTACTACAGACCAGACAAGCCCTTGACTTACACGTTTGAAGGTAAAGTATTCTAACTTCTTTACATTTCACGGAACTGTTCTTCATTGAGGAACGTCTTGGCACCGGATTGCATATGGCAATCAAATGATAAGTCTTTATAGTATCTTTATAGTAAGTATGTATTTTATCTTCATCAATATTTTGGTTGGATTTACTTAATTCAAATGTGAACAATGGTTGCATATGAATGAAATGTGTTAAATCAACACAGCATTTCTCTTTCAGTTTATGAAATGTATTTAGATCCCATATAAAACTATTCAAATTCAACATAACATTCACAAACGTATCCAAAGATTTCATTATTTTGATTTGTGGAACTTCAACATGAAAGTGTTATGCAGGTTTGATAAGGAGGCACATACAGAGCATAATCTTACACAGGATGTATTGCAAATATTGCAATGTCACGACAACTAGATCCATATATCACAATGTCCTTGCTTGTAGAAGTGACGTGTCCTGAATAAGTCAAGCAGCAGTATTCAGGAGCATTTGTTATATAAAAACAACAACATGGAACCACTGAGATCTTAAGCGTTATCAATATGTGACATGCTCATGGTGGGATTAAAGTATGGCACATTTAAAAAATGTGGACACAATTGGACACAGCCTATATCCAAAAATGCATTGGTAGCTGAGGACAACAATAACAAACACATGTAAACATTTTGGTAACACTCATATCTGAGCTTGATTATTTCACTGTTCTTGCAAAGGCTGATGGGAATCAATTGAACAAGAAAGCGGTGGCGGCAAGGTTCTCCATGTGATAATTTATGTTCCCTGTTGTGAACTAACTGTTTTGCTTTACACTTATCCTACATGATTAAATTGGATTAGATGAACACTGTGTATGGACTCAACACACACAACAAGTTTGTAAAATTCACATGCAATGTGGTTTAGAACATTTGACAACCCATCTTTTCCCTTTTTTCAGTCTAGTTTTATATATGGAGATGCTAGTATGTATGGAAATGCCTGAAGCTCAATATTCATTACATGCCTTTGACACAGAGTCTTTTAATGAGTATTGCTACTTTAGTGCTTTGCATAAATCATTGGCCAGCCTAAAAATATCCCTCAGCCTTAGCCTCAGCTTCTGCCACCTATTTCCATGGCACAGCTTACTGAGAATATTTGTCCTTGATAAAGGACATCTGGGATCACATCTTCACACAGAAGCACACTTCTCTTTGAACCACAACTTCACATTTAGCGGAGGAATGTTGTCAGCAATCTGCATTTTACAGTTTTCTATTTAGCTACGCAATGTCCCTTCAACCTTAAAAATTGTTCTGGGGATTACATTTTTTCCATCTCACACGCTTTCTGTGAAAATTTCAAGGTACATCCTTTCAAACACAGAACTGCTTACAAAAGGTGATAGGTCTCAAAATGCTCCACACTATAGTTACCTTCCTGGTACCTGAATGGTGTTACTAAAATGATATACAAAGCAGAAAATATTTTGAGATTTCGAAGTGGCTCTTTTTTCATTTCATTGATGTTGCAACAGTACCAACCAACCACTGCTTGGGTCCAAGTTACGGATTGCAGTGCCTCGAACATGCAGAGACCTTTGGCTAACCTAAGATGTACAACAAAGTGTCCAATATCCAAACATGAGAGGAACTTTTTCTCATGTGGTCTGCCTCGTTACCAGATACCCCCTACTTGCCATAAAATACGGAGAATGATAACAGGTAAAATTAATTTAGTGCACTGCCAGGAATTCAGAATGAGTTGTACAGATGGTTGAGCCACCTAGCAAGACAAAACAGCTTGCAATTTCCTGTTCTGATGTTAAGTATGAGGAATTCTGACAGTGTGCCTGAGAACATATGTTATAAGCACAACCGTGCTGCAGGTAATAGTCAGTTGTTCATTTTGTTGTTCTTGTGGTTTGTGCTTTGCTGTGTTGATCTTCTAACAACAAGTTAACTTTTTCAGGCCAGTCAGTGGTGTACACAGTAGACTGCAGCCTCAAGTTAAGTTTAATATTGGATTGAAAAGCCCCTGCTCACTCTCACTGTAAATATACTGTGTGCGTATACTGCATATGAGTGTTTATGTGCATGCGTATTTGTCTGTTGCAAGGTTAAAATGGATAATGGCCACACTGGCTTGTGTGTACCTTTGGGACTGAGCTCATCCAATCCACCAGCAGGCAGAGGCCATCGTACAGGTATAAATAGAAAATCTCCATTACACCATATCACCTCCTACCCTCTCAATATTCATTCGTCTCCATCAGGACCCCCTGACCACAGCTGTCAGAGCTCTCCCACCACCCTTCCGTGACCCCACGCAACATGAGCCATGCAAATATGCTGACGTCCGTCTGTAAAAACGCTTGACACTTCTTTTCACCCTGGTCTTGTTTTTTTTTTTTTACGACAGATTATTTTTGTAGTGTTGACTGTTATACAAAATCCTGACAGTCACACAACTCGGGAGGGTGTTATCCTTGACACCGAGGCGTCATTGTTTTCACAAGTGAGTGTCGGCACACACGGGCAGTGTCACTACGCAGCGATCGACCATGTTCCTGTTTGACTGTTTGAATAAGATTCTAATAAGCTCCCTTTCTTATTATCTGCCTTAATCCTATTCAAACATCTCCAAAGTAGCAAAGATGATTGAACATTCTCTCTTCCATTCATTTCACAAAAAAGGAATTATAAGAGAATTATATTCTATATTCTACTTCTGCCCATAACCCATCATTAACGGGGAGGCCTGTATTTTCCTGTCCATACACTAGTAGTGCCTGCTTTATCAGGTGCCCATTGCATTTGTCATGCCACCATTCCAGCATGTGTGGTTGTCAAGGATGTATTCTAAGAGAACATAGCTAATGCAAAGCCTGGCACTTCACAGCTCATATCCTCAGTAAAACACCACCAGCTTAAATTACATGAAAAAGGTGTGACTTGTGGTGTTACAAAGGCATGTAAGTGCATTTCTCAGTTCTTAAGAAAAGCCTCTATGTTCCAACACGTTGGGATGAAACAGATTTGTGAGAAATGATCCATTGCTTTAAGTCTGCCCTGTGTTGTGTAAACAAGCATAGCCCCGCACTGGACTCAAACTCGCAACCTCGGTAATGCATCAATAGCATCAATAGCACGTCTCTTAAGGTGTCGGTGAGTGAGGTTTACTCACTGCCCACCACTGTACACACTGGCTTCGGTTACACATATCCTGATACAAATGATTATTGGAGGAATATTGTAGAATGTCTGCTCCAATACCCTCTGGAGACACGTACTACATCTATTGTGTTTCTTCTCAATGTCCTAGGGAATTATTTAGAAATGCCATTTATATCGAGATATTTGTTATTCAAACAGTGGATAAGCCAGAAGTCAGAGCCAGAGTTAAACACTGTTTAAGAAAAGCACACTTTTTCCACAACCAATTAAAGATCATTTTTTATATAACACAGCTGCAAAACCATACATTAAATATATATAAATACATATTTTAAATTATGCAAAACAATGCAAAGTGATCTAGTGAAATATATATATATATATATAGTTTTTTAGAGAAGAGCATAAAAAGAGAGCCTAAAAAAAGATGACTCAGATAACGGATCATCACCATGAAACTCAGTATCAATTAACTATAATCATTATTTTAAGATCTAATATGTATTGGCAAACCATTATGTTCAAGGTTTTGCTTTAGCAATGATGATCTGTTAAAGCTGAACATAGTGAGGTAGTGTGCCAAGGCTACCTGATGAATAATAACCTCCTGGAGAAAGAATGTGTTAATGAACACAGAACAGGACGATATATAGTCGATCGAGAATTCATTATTTCAGGCACTTTAACTTCACGGGATCCTTAGATGTTTAAATTGAGGGATTGATTCAAAAAGCTCTGTGAATATGTTGAATGTCATCTTCACTCTGTTTGATTTTTGGCCCATAAATTTGTGTTTCCGATGAAATCTGATTACCAAAATGTAATTACCATTAATTACCATTTTTCCCTGTTATGTTTGAATTATACATAAAATCTGCAACCCAGGTTATTCCAGTGAGTGAACATTTAAAACCCTGATCACCTCTGGTATCGAGGTACTGATGATAAAAGGCTTATCAGTTATGTAAGCAAGAGCACAATGGTTAATTCCGTATACGGAATGAAAAAAAAAATCTCTGTGAGTGAAAGAAAGTGTTGCCTTCAATCTTCCATGGATGAAATATGAAGGCTTTAAAACTTTTGAAACACACAGACAAACACACACACACACATGCAACCATATAAAGATATATGAACCATACGTAAAGGAACACACATAAAGGATCAATCATCCACTCATACAAATACAAACCACTTGGAATGCCTCAGTGAACACACCGCTTAAGCTGTGAAGGGATGAATGCAGTTCCTCTTCCACAGCCTCTCCCCAAACCTGGGCTAGTTCTTTGATGTGTTTGCGTCTGGCTCTCACCTCTGCTGAGCAGGTAAAATCCACAGGAGCTTTAGAGTGTTAGCTAACGCAGGAGGCCTGTATCCGCCTGTCCGTCAGGGCTGTGTGCATGTCTGATCTCACCCAACATCAAAGGCTCCACTCTCTTACACTCCTGAAACAATCAGCCAACAGCCAGTTTGGGCTCATCATTGTTACACACTCACTTCCTGACGATTTTTTTCTGACTCTTTCTTTCTTTATCGCTCTCTTTCTTTTAATTTCTTCCTGTTTGTCTGACCCTGTTATCTATCAACTTCTCTATCTGATTTCCTGACACGGTTTAATTACAACTGTAATCCATCCCTTTAATCTGTACATTTGGTCACTAAACTGAGTGGTACCACTTTACTTAATCCCAGTATTCATAATGCATTATTGACATAAATCCACATGACTATTAATACACAGTAATGACTGCACTCACGGAGAGCTACGATGTCATAGCCTTTACAACTTATTTAACCTTTTCATAATGACACTGATGTTTGTTGTTTGTAAATGCATTTATAATGCTTTAGGGATACTATATTTAAGTAAAGTCTGACCAGTTGATTTAGTGTTAAGTATTTCTGTGTGCCGCAGTAGTGAGCTATGTGTTACAAGAATATGTTGTAGAAAACGCACAGAGCAATTAGGGTGAATTGCTTGTGAAATTGCTGGTGTCTGATAGCACTGGTCATAATGCATTGTCTTTCTTCACCTAGAATAGGAACACTTACATTCTCTGTCAGCATCAGCAATCCAGTGCAGAGTTTGGAGGACATCCAACAAGAAGGGATAAACCTGAACAGCAATATTCAGTATGGTAATAGAGGATCCAGTGCTATTCTAAGGGGGGATGTTGTGGTGTGTGTGTGTGTGTGTGTGTGTGTGTGTGTGTGTGTGTGTGTGTGTGTGTGTGTGTGTGTAATTGTGTTTGCATGTATATGTGAGTGTGTGGGGGTAAGCATTACACTTTAGTATTTTCTCAAAGAGTTATCAGCCATGAGTTGAGAACCTCATCATCTCTCCCCTCTGCCACGGTTGAATTGTTTTATAGACCTGGAATTAGTCAGCATTTCCAACTGACTCCTGACTGGATTGCTGGTGCAAACTGTCCAGCAGTTTCAGTTGATGTAGCAATTCCTAAACAAGAAGAGAGATGAGTACAAAACCACTCTTGAATTTTGACCGAGACAGATAAAACCCAATCTGATCCTCTAAAACATGACAGTAACACATAACAGTCACTGCGGCAGGTTTCTTGCTGCATCCTATTTCAGCTGCTTTACTATTCTCTGTCCTTGTCTCTACCCTTTCTGTTATATCTGACAATCAGTTAGTGTGGATATTTGTGTTATCAATGCACTATGTGTAACCACAATAAATAATAAGGTAGTGACTAATGGACCAAATGTTTGTTAACATTAATTCTGGTTGTCTGGCGACAGAAAAGGCTAACTCGCTATTTGGCCGTTCACTGGTAAAGTTACACCTTTGCTTGCTCTGGGTTCTGTGAGTGTACCCTAATTATTCGTTTTGTGAAAGCATGATTGACTGAGATGTTCTTTGCCAACGTTGGCATTGTAGCTTACCTACAATTGAAGCCAATCGCATACAGCAGGATCAGTCACCAGAGTGTGGAGAGTCTTGTTATGTAAGAGAAGCCAACTTGTAAACCACTAGACTGCTAGAACAACAAGCATCAGGCATGGAGAACAAGGCTTCACCCCTCAGCAACCATATAGTGAGAATAGGTTGGGATACAGTATATATTTGCTAATTTCATTGTCATAAAGCAGGGCTCAATCAAGCATACAATTGAGTAATTAATGGATGTGGCAATTAAGTTATTCTTTATCAGCCAATCTCAATGATTTGACCATACCTTAGTAACATTCACACAGAGCTCAGTAATTGTTCTACAGTAGAGCAAACAACTCGGTTGCGGACGGGGTGGTTTATTCCAGAGGAGATGGTTCTTACGCAGGCGGTCTGCAGGTGTTGCTTTGAATTAACCTCGCTATACATGGAACCCCTACGCCGTGTGCGGACACACCCCAGCTGCACCACCATGTTTGTGCTTAATGATTTTGCCATGGCTTAATGATTTTGCCAAATTAATACATTTGCTTTTTGGCATGTCAGGATCTTTGAGTGTTGCCTGCCACAGCCAAAGACATTTTCAGGCCAGAATTGAAAAGAAGCCTGAATACAGCCATTGTGTTCAGACATGGGCCACCATTTCCAGAAATAAATCCATCCTGGCAACAAAAATGCGGACCATTTCCTCTGTTTTCCCCAAGATTTGATCCTGCAATCTTTCTGTATACAGAGCTTTTCTCTTGGAGGGTTACGTCAGAGGAGCTATTCAGCTGTCTTTCAGATTTCCTTCTGTCACAGACAGAGTCAGATGCTCTAGTTGGCCATATCTGATTTGGATGGCATTGTAGCCAGGGAGAACACCTCAGCAATATCATGTAGGCCAGCCCAGCAATTAACACCATGCAAATTTGAGCTTGGCCTTATATAGCTTAGCCTGCGGCCTGACTCTTTTACCCCTCTTTAGATTTTTGGTTTGCGGTAGATTCTGTAATTTATCCGAATTTAATTCACACAATTATTCGCTTAATGGGTTTCCATTATTTACATACATACGGCAAACACTCTGCCATTTCTTAAGCCTTTTTAAGACTTTGGTTTCCTCACAATGTGCCTTTTGTTTGCATGTTTGTCCTGTCTTTTTGAGTTTATTTGGATGGTTAATTTTCCTTGAATCCTTTAATTGGGTAACTGCCTTATTGCTTGGAGAGTGTTTTGAGTGTTTGTGCAAGGTAATACACCACCTCGGTTTACACTGAATGGTGATATTTCTCGTTTGTAATGCTGGCTTGCTCTTCTTTGTCTTTCTGTGTTCAGGGAGATTTGGTAATTTATTGACTTGCAGAGCTTGGCTAATTATTAAGGGTGATTGATTGAAATGAACCAATTCCTATTAATTGCAGTAATACTAAAATATATACGTTGATATATAATAAGTAATAATGATAAAGTAATAATAAAAGATATATATCCTTCTTCCTAGCTTGATTCTTAAAATGAAATCATCTTAAATCAATGTTTGCTCTTGAACTTCAGAACAAGATATTTGGCCCTTTTTTATTCCTGTATAAGAATTTGTGTCAGACTGCTTGGTGTAATTCTTGCTGTGTGATCCCCCCCTCAGGCGGTGAAGTCAGGTCATTGTAGTTTGGGGCTTACACTTGCTCCGGTCACAGATAGACATGTCATTGTTTGCCACAATATCCACTGAAGGTGACAATGTGATGATTGATAATGTAATGCACTTTTAAGACTGAGTTTAAATTAATGAATTAAAAAGGTCAAAAAGTCACCTTACAGTATATCTTTTCCCCACTTGACCTCATACATGATGCATACATTGTGTCCTCTAATTCAGGCTGGCAGGACAGACAAACTCTTGCCATCAATGTTCTTGGGTATAAGTGCTTTTGTTGTGCATATCCCTCCATTCCTCTCTCTCTTTATCTATTTCCCTCTAGCCATTTTCTCTTTCTCTCTTGCTTTTTTCTCTTTCTCTCTTGCTTTTCTCTCTGTCTCTCTCTCTCCTGGCTCTCTCCCTCTTTCTGTGGAGTTGATGTAGCATTGGCAGGGCTTTTGAATGCCTTGCCATGACACAATCTGCACCACAATCTGTTCATCAGGGTCTGGGCTGAAAAAACAGGGGAAAAAACCTAACTGCCCAGTAAAGACCTTACTCCCTCTGATACCAGAGGACCCGCACACCTCCCATGGTGCCACCGCTCAAACGAGAGGAATGTCACCATCTGCCGTTAACTCCGAAACAAAGTCTCCCCTACATCTCAAACCGATCATGTTCACTGTAACCGTAACATTAATATAATTTACATCTGTCAACAGACACCCGTTTTAAATGATGCCACACTGTGGTCACCTGGTGTGAATAAGTATTTACATGCACATACAGCTTTATGACTAATAAAATGCATCGGAACGATTCATTACACAAAGGGGACATCATCCCTGTTTGCCCCCAATGCTGTTGTGGCTAAAGACCAGGCCTAAGAAGGCTCCAGCCCTGCTGCCGCTGGTGTTGTGTCAATAACGTATTAAGATTTGGCGGTGCATATAACAGTGCCAGGACACTTTTACTGCCACATAAAGACATTGTTTATCAAGAGCGCTCTCAAGCATTTTTGGGCTAATCGAATTGAGGCAAGTTTCCAAGTGCTCCCACCTTCTGTTTTGAAGGATATTTTCAGCTAATATACTGACACCTGCTGTGCTAAACACATGCACACACATACAAATGCACATTATCTCTCTCTCTCTCTCTCTCACACACACACACACACACACACACACACACACACACACACACACACACACACACACACACACACTCACACACACACACACACAAAGACACACACAGACTCACACAACAATGACTCAAAAGACTCTTGGTAAGGAACACAAGAGCCAAAGAGGGAATTTGACCTTCAACCAAAGCCAATATACCATTGAAACTTAGGCAGGCATCACTCCAAGAAAAGTGTTTTTTTTTTTTTTTTTTTCAAAGGCAGACAGTAGAGTTGGTACATGATCAGACACTGCAGTAGATTTTAGACTTTTCCTCTGCAGCGCTCACACTCAGACTATTTAGTGGCTCAGAGATGGCTGAAGGTCAAAAAGTAAAAATTGAGCTGTGGTTCTGTACTAACATGGCAGCAATAATAATATGTTTCATCACTTATCCAATTACTTGCATTAGGAAAATCAATCTAGCACTCCATTAAAGGAGAGGACCTCCCGGCCTAAGGTTAAACAATAGCAAATTACATTATCCTCCAGCCACACAGTGGAGGGACCTGGCCATGTTCGGCCTCAGCCACGTCTCTGTAGAAATAATCACAGCATATACAATTACCCTTCAGGTCTGCAGGAGCACGGGAGAGGCTCTCACACAGAATTTAGCGTGTGTCTTAATCTAGACGTTACCCCTCTAACCACAGGCCATTTTAAATTCAGATCTCTCAGGAAATATATATTGGGATCTTAGCATTTGAACAGACATCAATTAGAGAAATTGCTTTTAGCAGGATTTTTTTTTGTTTAATTGTCAGGTTTCTTTCTACTTTTTTAGTGACCCCCCCCCCCTCCTTTAGATGTTCTTGCTGCAAGTGAAATGTTGCACAAAGTTTTATCTCTGCCAGTTGTCCTTTATTTCCAATTGGTGAAAACCCCTAAATCTCTTCATCCTCCGGCCTACGAGAGGCTCCTTTTCTCAGGGAGCCGGGGCGAGAGAGCGACAGGAACCTGACCTCCAGTCTGTGGCGCATCTCTCTCTTCTATCACACTCTATTTCTTCTCACATTTCCTCTCCACAGTCGTCTTTTCCCCCTGTTCTGTCTGTTTCATTTGCATTCCATAAAGCCTCCAAAAGGCTTTGGAAACAGTTTTTCCAAATGTAAGTGGTGGCCCAGCTGAGCAGTGCCATTTATTCCCCCATCCCCTCCACTTAGTAGCTCTGGGGTTTATCCCGGGAGTGGTACATGTGCGAATCATGTCACAATGACCCTTCTTGCAATAAAGGAACATTTCATACGTCAACACATACAAGCACCAGGGGCCCTAAACTATGACAATACTTAACTAAAAGTACCCAGTTGTTTTTTACTCAGCCCCTCTCAAAAAATCCTTTTAGCCTCGAACTTTCCTGAAATGACTCTAGGAGTCAGCGAGGCCAGATCCTACTGGTTTAAGAGGAAACCCTGAAGCGCTTTAGAGGGACCAATTAGAAGTGGCACTAAAGGACTTGAAGTTACTTACCTCGAGTTAATGTTTTTGTAGCTTTATTGAGAAACTTGAAAGTAAATGTTGGATGAGCTTGAATATGAAATGCAAATTCCGGGATGTGGTGCCCTCAAGCACTTGCATTTTTATGTGTCAGGACTGGTGGCAAGAAAATATATAGCTTTCTGTCAGTCTTTGTACAATAAAAAAAAAAAACTCTTTTACACATAACCTATTGGCAGGGATGTTTATATATCCTTAAATGCAAATGTATTATATACTTTTCCAGCCATTACAGCCATTACAGTATGTCACAGGAGTCTCGGTTTATGTCTTCAACTTAACTGTGCCCTTTAACATCTATTTAGAGGAAGACATCTATTTAGAGGAAAACTTGTGCAAAGACTGACTGATTGTATAGACCTTACATGATTAAACTGGAAACTCTGCGGTGGTGATGTCCATAGTCCGCGTGATGCCTTTTGCCATAATGCCCATAGCCCAGACCTGTTCCCTGGCATGGTATGCCACCTCCCTCCCTCACTCACATGAGCATTAAACGTGCTGGCTGGTGATCAGCATGGACATAACTCCATAGTCATCATCATTGCCATTTGACTTCCCACCGTGTCCAATGGTGCTACTCTGTGCTCAATGTGTGACCGAATTGAATGGCGACCAGTAACCTAATGGAAATGTGCTGCTGCTATTAGGGGCTTGCATGACATCCAGACCTGTAGAGGTAAAACGGTTTGATCCATTTGACATGACACTCTTGTACACCCGGCTCGTGTGAAAATTGCCACGGCTACATTTGTGATCACCTTCATATGCGCCTGAATAGTTTCATAGCAGGCATGTGAAGGTATCTTAATAGCTGTGCGGGAGCCATAATGGAGACAAACTGGGAGGGATCATAATGAGGAACTTATTATAACTGTGCGTGCGTGCTTGTGTGTGTGTGTTTTTGTGTGTGCGTGTGTGTGTGTGTGTGCGGTGGGGGCACCGTACAGCACATTAACAAAGTGGTAATTTTGCTGCGTCTTTAATTAGTGGAGGAATCTATAGCCTACTTCCAATACCCTTGCATCCTGAAGGTAAATTGTGTATGGGCCATTCTACCGAATTGGTGCAAAGTCAGGTCGGAAATATTTTGATTTTTTTTATGTTTTATTCCCAAAACTTTGTCCGTATGTATATTGTAACATATCTAAAGTACACATATCTAGTAAAAGAACAGCCAATTTTTATATTGTATTTTCAGAATGTGTTGGAATGTTTTTCCTCTTCCAAAAATTGTCACTACCGAAACATCACATTTACTATAGTAAAAAAATGATTATTATTGACCTGTTCAGATTGTGTTTCCTTCCCTTCTCTGAAGAGTATTTTTACAAATATGTCTTGAAGGTTTTCACAATGAAATCCTTTAAAATGAATTTTTTACCAAATTTTCAAGTTTAATTTATACAATTCATCAAAATCTAAGTGCAATATTTCTTTGTAAAATGCAAAATACTGATCATATTGATTCCAGAGTTGTTGATTGATGAGATTGAACATACATTAATCCAATCAGTATCATAACATTTTAGTTGATTACTCCACTTAATTTTTTACAAAACATCCTGTGTTTCGGTAATGCTGCACTGTTTCGGTAGTGACATCCAGTGTTTCGGTAGTGACTGCACTGTTGGATGGATGTTCATATCTCTCCCAAAATCTTCCAAAAGGTGCTCTGGGCCGCCCTTTAGTCCACACAACACATTTATTTAAAAATGATGGGATTGAACTACTTACCATTTCATTTTGTCACTACCGAAATCATCAGGTCACTACCATATGTTTCGGTAGTGACTGTTTCGGTAGTGACAATTCTAGCTTACTTTAAGCATAAATAAAGAATTCTAGCAAGCACATGGCTTGCAAACAAATATTTGAAGAGGTGTACATAGAGGTGTACACACATACAAACATAAGATTTTGCATGAAACCCCAAAAGGTTTACTTAATTGAAGAAAACATGGGTTTCGGTAGTGACAATTCTTAAGGTTACAGGTCGATTTTCAGACTTTGGAACACATTTATATAAAAACTATGGGATGGAGCTACTTACCATTCAGCCATGAGGGACAGGGATGCAGTGTCACTGCATGGTCAAAAATGCAGGGTCGTGGCTAAAACACAGGCTCAGCCAATGGACTAAAACTCTTGTGTTTCGGTAGACATGAAAACTAGGGACATGATTTTTTGAGTATAGTTAATTGATTTAAAAATTAAACCCACAATAAATCTAAATATTCCAAGTTCTGTTTCAACCCAATCATAAAGATCTTTGAAATTAAATCATTGAAAAAAATCTAAAAAAATTGAAAAGTGTTATTTACAGGCATTGAAATTTAGATGTCAGGTTTGGGGACAGCTAGCCTGGCCATTACCAGCCTGTGACTCCATTTCATTCCGTCTTTCAGTCTGGGCCAACCCAATGCATTTTGGTTTCCGAGATCGGCGGGTGCTTATCTTGAGGTTTAAAATCATTGGAGTTCCCTTAACCAATCAGCAACGTTTAGTAAGCATTCGGTAGATTAAACTCTTCCCAAAGCCAGTTGGGAGAAGAGCTACGACGTCCTTTCCAATCATAAAACTTACAAGAAAATACTCTTGTTCTCCTTTTAATTTTCTGATGTTCTCGAGAGTTGAGACAACTTTTCCGATAGCTTTTCGTGTCTTTTCCTCCAAGGCGAGTTTTGCGTCACAGCTCTGAACTGTTCGCTGATTGGTCCGGCAAAATTTTGAGTTCTGGAGACGATTGTCAATGGGGTTGGGCCAGACTGAGTATGAGCTTGAAATCAAATCAGGCGGAAATACGTAGGCTGGTGTCACCAGGCTAGGGGACAGCTACTTCCCAATAGAAAGTACCCTATAAATGATGATTTTGTTTATATGTAGCTTATCACTATCTCATTTAATGCATTGGGTTTATATAGACCATAACATTTTCTTAATACATATCTATGCCTAAATACCTAATCGTTTTGTAAATAGTTTTTATTGTTGAGGGACTGCATATTACACAAATTCGGTAGAATTAAGCAATATAGCACGAGTGGGAGTGGGGTAGGTAAGGGATAATCCCACGGGTGGTGTTCGGCCGTAGCCACCGAGGCCGCCAGGCCGAGTGGCGTAGGCAACAACACCCGTGGGATTATCCCTTACCTACCCCACTCCCACGAGTCCAGCCAGCACTGTTCATCACTACAACATGAGGAAGCACCGTAACGCATTAACAAACACAGTAACGTAAAAAATAAAGATGATCCCTCTAAGCACATTAGCCAGTCCAGGAGAGCAGAGCATGTCTCCGTGATACACGGCTGCCTTCCGTTAGTCAAATGTTTGTAATTAGGTGAGGACAGGAGCCACTCAGTCATTATGGCAGGGCTTTCATAGTGCACTGTGCTTGTCTGTGGACACTGGTCGTGCTTCGTGCTTCAGCTTGCGTGTTTACATTTGTGTAAAGACACACACACAGAAACACAGACACACACACACACACACAAATACAGACACACACTTGTACAAACACATACACACACACACACACACACACACACACACACACACACACACGCACACACATACACATTCAAATATACACACACACACACTCACACACATATACACACACACTGCAAAGGTAGAGAGGACATATGTGTTGAAGCTAAGAGTGATGACTAGTTTTATGCTGCCCTCACACAGAGATTTAGCAGAAATAACCCCATTTTGGAGGGAATGGCATGATGTCTGCTGTAAGTGTGTATGTTTGTGTGTGTGCGTAAGTGTGCCTGGGGTGACGGTGATTGACATTTCTGTGATGGGGGAGGGGGGCATGGCAGGAGCACGGGGGAGAGATTTCAGTGGTCAGGTCAGGGTCGACTGGAGAGTGCCACGCTGTTCGCACAGACAAGCCACTGCAATTTTCCCTGTGTGATGATATCAATTTAACTGGGGATTAAGGACACGACTGAGTTTTTAAATTACAATTTAATTTAAAAAGAGAGGAGAGGAAAATAAGCACTCTGAAATGGCTGTACTGTAATATTTGTGTTGTTTGTTTTACACAGTCATGAGTGAACCTGAAGAAACAAAAGCACATTAACTGCTATAACCAGCCATATATTATGTCTCCATTTCATGCCTGGGCTAGAGTGGCGTGAACAGTTTAATTTTTTCTCTGACTACCAATTCCACATCCAGAATGAATTATTTGTATTCCTCTCTGCCTTGATCTGCATCAGTATCAATATTTCAATTTCCATAATTATCCAGCAGAATGTCCAGTTAGATCCTCATGGCAAGATCAGTGTAAAGCATCAGGCAGGGACTGCAGAGGAAATTTAAGGAAGCACTTGTGTAAATGTTTCAGTGGACAGAGACTTATCTGTGTTATGTGTCATCTGAAATAAAAAGTAACATGAAGAAGGTTTCCATTTGCTAAATATGAAATTCATATGTTCTACGATTCAAATACAAAGCCCAGAAAAAAATGATTATTTGATAGTTTGACCAGAAAAAAGGGGTCTTCAGTTGCAAGTATTTGTCTAAGTTCATATCACTACAAGACCTGTTGTGGATATGCACGTGTTTGTGTCCATGCACGTGTCACCTCCAGAGGATCCTGTATTTATAAGTTTAAGGTAGAACTCAAAGACTGATGCCCTTGTCTTCCTGCTTTCTTATCAGGGTAAGCAGTCACGCAGCCGGAGTTGTAAAGTGGTTTGAGACTCACGCTGTCTCTGTTGTCATCTCATTTTTGCTCATCATAAGGAAATAAAGACTGAGCAAGCCAAAATTAGCATCCAATTACTGTTGCCATGTAATATCCCCTTCCACACATGCACCACGTGAATCCCTTTGGAACAGGTTATCTCTAAGACACAAAGACACACAGATATATCACTCCCTGATGCACAGATGCATCAGTGTGTGTCTTAAATAAACCCCAGGCTTGCTTAAGGGTAACATCTTCTCTTGTACATACCAAGTAAACAAATCAGTCAATGGAGATAGTAACATGTTTTCAGTCCCAATTTGCACATACGGTGCAACATATGGGGCCCTATCTTGCCGATCAGAAACGCAAGTAGGACGGCGCCAAGCGCAAGTAGCTGTGTGGGCGGCTCTATGGCGCAGTTGCTATTTTAACGGCGGAAAAAACACACTTGCGTCCAGCGCAAGTGTCAAAAGGGTTGGTCCAAAGGAGGTTACTCAGCCATAGGTGTGGTTTGGGCGTAATATGCAATAAACCAATCGGAGCGTCATTTCACATTCCCTTTAAGAGCGAGAAGCGCATAGTCCATAGCGGCTTGTTATTTTGATGGCGGAATTACCTGGTGGAAGACCGGAGAAGTTCACAGCCGAGGAGACCGACGTGTGATTTACACCAATGTTTTGGCAAGCCATATATAATTACAAGGAAAATAAAGTATTTACCACTTGAGGAAATCATTGTGAAATCCATATCCAAGATATTTTAAAAATAAGCATACATGTAGCCTACACATTGACCCAAATGATTCAGGTTAATTGAAGCTGCGTGACATTTTGGATTTATTGTATGGCTTTGTAAAAAGCCGGGAGATAGATATATATTGGGATGCGAGAAACCCTCCAAAAGTAAGCAAAGTCAAGCAAGCATGTCAAGATATTGCCGTGATTGTTTCTGCAACGGGGCACCCGAAAACGTTGCCGAAAACGCTATAATGACGTCCGGAGACGTGGGACATCCAAGCTGGAAGGTAATACACGTTCTCGTGCCTTCACGGGAGGTGGATCTGCCTCGACCCAGGATCTGACGGCAGCAGAGGACATCGCCACGTCTACCCTCACGCCTGAGAGCGTGCAGGGATTTGGGGGCATGGAAATCGTCACCCAAGCCAGTGCACCAGCTGACCAAACCCAAGGTACATAAATAAAGTCCACATACACAGAGATGAGTTTACAAGATTTATAATAATACTGGCATTAAATAAATGCAACAAAGCCATACAATAAATCAAATGTCACGCAGCTTCAATTAACCTGAATAATTTGGGTCAATTGTGTACGCTAGATGTATGCCTAGTTTTTAAATGTCTTGGATACGGATATCACAATGGTTTCCTCATGTGGTAAATAATTTATTTTCCTTGTAATTATATATGGCTTGCCAAACAATTGGTGAAAATCTCTCGTGAAGACGACAGAAGTAAAGTGTAGCCTACAGGTCCTATACTGTGCAGGCAAGCACATGCGCCCTTAAAATAGCGTTCTGAATACGCGTTACAGACTTTAGACATTGCGCCTCACATTAGACCAGCTTTTTTTTGGTCAATGGCGCACGGCGCACGGCGTTGTTTTGAAACTGCAAAATACCACTTGCGCCAGAGAAACGCCTTCTCTGTTCCGCCCCCGCCCATGTCGACGCAAGTTCATTTCGAAGCGCGCCTCTGGAGGGAAAATCGCGCTGTGCGCCGGGTGCAAGATAGGAATGATACATGCGTCGGTGACAATGTCAATTGCGCTGGGTGCAAGATAGGGCCCATGATGTGGTTATTGGATTGTATCAATATTGCAAACATCATGGGCCCACTGTGTGAGCAATTTCTGCACTGTGTGAGTCACAGCAAAAACTTACCAGCAAAAAATGTCACTTATTCGGCCTGTAGTCACAAACTGTAGATACCACAAAGGGGCCACTATACACCTAATCACTGCATTGATGTGTGCCCATACAGGGTCAGAGTTCACATTCCTCCTTCCTGTTTTTCAATCATTATTGGACATCAGTACCACATGTCCTTTTGCATTGTCATGGCAACCTCTCCCTGTATCAAGATGGAGTCTAGCAGTAAAGTGGTGGAAAGACTGAGAGCCTGATGTGGCTGTCGTGGTCCTGGCAGTGACAGTCTTACGTAAGCTCCAGGAGCTGCGATGTATCCGAGGCAGCAATGGGCCCTGCCTGGGGCGTGCACCGTTCAGGGCGCGCTGCGGAGGCAGCCTGGCTCCTGGTGCCTCGCAGAGCTGGCACTATTTTTAGAGCAGCTGTCTTCCAAGCGCCGCTTCAGTGGACACCTGTGGGTCGCCGTGGCAGCGGTCGTCAGGGTGACGCGGACAGGTGACTCGCGCCGTTCTTGGTGATAATCAGCCGGGCCAAATTAGCTGCACTCGGTGCGCCACTTTCTGGCTAACTCATGCTCGCACCCACATCCAATCTCATTCAAGGGCTTTCTGAAAGGGCCTCTCGCACTGGCTCGTACTCAGCTCATCAAAATGGAGCAGGCCAAGAGACATACTGTGGAAGATCTGTTGAGTTGAAGCGTCAGGGTGTTCTACCCTGTGTGATAGAAATCCTATACTGGAAACAGCTTTCATCTGTCTATATACCTGGCTTTAGAAGAGTGTTGCCACTTTGATATCACCATGGGAAAAAAGAGCCCACTTGTAAAGAATGGTGATGGTCGTTTTACAATGTGTCAGGTCCAAAAGTGCAGTTTTCCCAAGTTTACCCAACAGATACTGTCAGATATGATGGTGAAAGTGGAGGCGTTTATTATGAAAGGTGATGTCTCATAATAAATTCTTAAATTTGTTCATGGACCACACAGTAAGACAGAGCAGAAAGACATCTAAACAGTTTGGTGCAAGTCATGATGTGTGTCTTGTGTATGTTAGACCGTTTTCAGGTTATTGCTTAATCATTTAATTCACGTCTCACATTGCTATCTTTGAAAATAAAATTATATAAATGTCTCTGGTTTTAATTGCCCCACCAGGTGAACTCATCTTAATCAGTGTACCATGTCGTGCTACAGTTATCTTCGAACAGTTATCTTCTCTTTCCCACAGTCTCAGCTCACCGTGACTGTATGGGAGGGCAGAGATAGGTGGATTAAAACAGCATGAGCTTGCCTTTGCTTGTTTACACACTGCTCCCATCCCCTCCCCTCCTCACCCTCACAAACAGAGTACTCTTCATCACCCACCCTGATTCAGATCTCAAGCATGTTTATGAAAATGCTAAATCGATTACACAACAAGACAGATTAAGAACACATCTATCAGTGTAATTGCTTTGTGTTCCTGGATATGTGGTGTCTACTGGACCAGACGCTGGTAAAACAATTGTTGTTTTGGACCGTGTTGTTGTTTACTTCACAGATTAATAAAGTAACATAAAAGTTACTAAAAGTCCTGAAGTAACTCAGCCAGGCCAGCTTTTAATAACCAATACAGGACCGTTTAGGGAACACATATTAACCATTTACACATAACAATAAGGTCTGTATTGTAAGCACTAATCATTTATTAGGCCAGTATTCATCAATTTCTTTTTCTCATTGGATAGGTAATTTATTCTTGTTATCCTTAATAACCAACTTATTGGTCTTAACCCAAGGTTGCTGATATAAAGCAAGGATGAAAATAGAAGGTTTATATTGTTTTAATATACTGTCTGAATATGTCTCTTATAATGGCAGAATATTTTTAGAATGAGGATTCCTACCTGGAAACTTTACTTTACCAGCAAAAAAACTTTACCAGGTCCATCATTAGCCTCACAAGACAGAGACATCTGTCAGATCCTGATGGAGGCTTAAGGCTTTAGGAAAGGACTGGAAAATGGAAAATGGTTACTTTCGAGGGGTGTGGTATGGTGCTTTGGATGCATGTCGTATGTTCTGAGAAATTGTCTTGTACGTTTTTATTTTCTGAATGAAATGTCAAATTCACAGAATGAATTCATCCTTTTTTTTTCGTTGTCAGAAAAACTATCAGCCTTCATTTAGAACAAGGAACCTGTTTTAAAGGAATAATGAGATCTTTTCAGTTCAATAAGGATGAATGTGTGTAGTGGAAAAGTTTTTTTTCTGAATAGAAATTTCAAACTCACAGAACGATTTCATCCTTTTTACGTTGTTATTAGAAAACTATCAGTCTACACTTTAGAACAAGGAACCTGTTTTAAAGGAATAATGAGATATTTCCAGTTCAAGGATGAATGTGTGTAATTGTAGTGGGCCATTTTCATAATTTCAGTCTGATCATATGGAAAGTAATCCTTCACTTTAAAACTTCTGCTGGATCAGTAATGATAAAGTTGTACTGAAGTGCAATCATTGCTCCTGAGCAGGTTTCCACAGGGACCCTGCCTCTCTGTCACCACTAGCAGCCTGGATGAGTACCATTACCTTTACATGGACCTGCTGTGCAATTGTCTTGAGTAATGAAGCATGTTTTGTCAGTAGAAATACCTATTCTACAATGATTCTGTCCCTGTAAGTGACATATATTGATAGTGTGTTAGAAGGCTTTTTATTGTTATTAGCATTATATATCTGTAAGCTTAGGTTGAGACTAGTGCTGTCAAACGATTCAAATATTTAATCGCGATTAATCACATTTTTGTCATAGTTAACTCAAAATGAATCGCGAATAATTGTTAATGTATTAATTGCAAATTTGTATCTATTCTAAATGTCCCTTAAATCATTTTTTTTGTAATGCTCTTATCAACAAGGGTAAAGTGGATTGGCTTGCTTTATGCAATGTTTTAGTTGATTGAAAAACAACATTGCCAAACAGGGCGGTACAAAATAAAATTATAAAATGCACATTTCAGATAAACAAGGACTCAGCCCATAGTGCAGTTAATCCATGGCTTAATATTTTCTTTTTTTCAAGTTTGCTGTGAACATAGAAGTCAGGCCTCTTATTTCAAAAACAATGAACCGTAACAGTTCTCTATTCAGAAGCTTTTTATCATCCATTTCGCCGTATCGCACTCACCATTCACTCAACGTAACGTTAGCCTACTACACAGTTTGGGAGAGCACGCCAGGGGAGGCACCCCGTCACTGCTTCACTGATTTAAAAAACCTGAAAGTTACAGGTTCGATCCCTACTAGTGGCAACCATGGCCCAAGTTGCTTAACGACTGTTAACGACTCTTAATGACATCAGAGTAAGCCTGACTCTGTATAATTACATGCCAGAAACGAATCTCAAGAACATTAAGGTGAAATTATAATATATAAGCTAGGAACATTACACATAGCCTAAGTTAAAACTTTTAAACACATACCACCATAAACATGTGAGATAATTCGACAAGAGACATTGAAAGACAGCTAACTCACTGCTTCGTCAAATAAGAGAGATCAACTATATATATATATCTGGAAACCACTTACAGATTCCGATTAGCTAAATTTGCGTCTGGATGGAAAGGTGTTATCTTTCCCCATCCCACCCATGCTAAGCCATTTCTAGCATAACATGCGATCTACCGTGGAAAACAGAAGGCAGGCGATTTTTTTTTATCAGTTCTCACCACACAACAACGTCTCATTTTTGCTCCTTGAATGTCCAGTGGTGTAGTCCAGTATACGCAGGTATACGGAGTATACCCACTTATTTTTCAGTCAGCATTGGGTATACCCACTTCTCAAAACAGGGTGTTTATCCTGTGCTGTACGAATAAATACAACGTATACCCACTTCTCCAGGGACCAATACCACTGTGAATGTCGATATGTAATGGTATGATGTTATTAAAACTTACTACGTGTAAAAAAGACTAGAAATTGAACGTTTATTATTTGAGTCTAAAGTTTCTAATGTTGCCTCGGGCGCCTTTACGTGAACATAATTGAAACGTCACATAAGTCCACTAAACAATTCCCAATTCGCACGCTCCAGTAACAGAAGAGAAATACGCCAGAGGAGGGAGGAATGATAAACCAGGTATTTGATCGCACAGACGAGCTTGATCCTTACCAGCAACGTGGCTAAGCGGTTAGACACAGGTATACAATACCATTAACCTGAAGAGGGCAGGTTGAAGCTCGCGCAAGATTTCAAAATCTACCTGAAAAGACACAGGATAGATATTCACGAGTGGCAAACATGTCCCAAGTTGCCAAATGACTATCTCAATATCAGAGTAAGCCCGACTCTGTATAATTACATGCCAAAAGTGAATCTCAAGAACATTACAGAGAGGAAGCTCCGGAATATAAGTGGAACAGCCTCCAAAGTACATTGCAACCGTCGAACTCTGAAAATGAAAGGCAAAGCAAAACAAGCATCGTGACATCCCCGAAATCAAAACCCTAAAGACAGAACTCTGAAAACGGAAGGCGAATCAAGAAATGTGATAACCCCGGACCAAAACCCTAAAGACAGAATATTGATTAAATTATTTTTAATTTCGTTTTTATGGGGCAATAGCTGTAAATGGGATGGGATAAGTTTTGTCAGTTGAAAGCTGACCTTTAGACAGAATCTCATTCCGTCTCATCACAAGACGTTTTAATTCAATTCCTTGTCGTTTTCAACCAATGGCTGCAGCAGGGTGTGTGTGGCTAGACTGCTGACAGTCAATATGCTAATAAGAGCATTTCGCACCTCTGTCAGCGGGAGGTGAGAATGCTAAACACATCGGCCCCCCTCCCCTCGCAGGTTCCTTCCCGGGAAATTCCGTCAGTATGCGGCAGACAGATATTTCGGGGGAATGTCCGCGATCAGCCAGGAATGGTGATCATTCGCGGCTGTATCACAGCGTACACGGGCCTGATAATCTTGCTTTTCGTGCAGTGAACGTGATGTGTGACTGGGAGCACCCATAAGCCTCAAGCAATATTGCAAAGATTTTTTCTGGGTTATCTCGCTCACCACTTGGCCGCAGTTTCACCTCTGCTTTTGCTTCTCCGTCTAATAAATCAAACACAAACAAGGTTTTCTCTGACTGAGACATAGGCCGTACTCCTAACGAACGTCGAGCCTCATCCATCCACTCCTCTATCTTAAGAGGGTCCTGTGCTATTTTGCCTGAAAACCTTGGACATTTTCGCTCTTGAGGCACAAACACATAGCGCCCGGCTACCAGGGGAGAGGTGGGAGCTAGAACAGGGCCCCGGTCTCCGGAGACAGAGGGTGAGTGTACTGAAACAGAGGGCTCACCCACCGCAGCAACAGGATTACTAAGGACTGGCCTCGTATTCACTTCCTCTCTAAGCTTCTCGTTATCTGACTGAAGTTTTTGAACCAGCTCAGTCAGAGCTCTCACTTGTTCAGCTAACTCCTCACCAGACATGATAATATAGCACAGAATACAAAAAAAAAGAAACAAAACAAAATCAAGACACCAATGGTCACCCAAATCCAAACTATTCAGTTACTTCCAGCCAATGCAGCAGGTTCTGGAGTCTTGGCGGTCTTCTGGCTGGAACCTGGGTGTGCACGTTCCCTCCTGCAGTTCAACCACTGTTTTCCCCCAATATGTAAAAAAAAAAAGCTACTTAAAGAGCATTTATTTACTAGTATCTATTCAGCCTCTGTCAGACCCTGCTCACAGCGCCAAATGTAACCAGTACAAGTTTCACCCTCCTGTGTACTTTTACTACTCCACAACGGTTCCCCCCCCCCCCAAGAGAGTCAATTGAAAGACTGGACAGAGGCTGATGTACCAAAATATAAAAATAGGTTTATTAATAAATACTCTTTTCTCAGCGTTAGGCAGCAAGTTAAGATAAACACTGACAAAGTCACTCACAATGTAACACACCCTGTACAATGGAAAACACAGGAAATCAATAAACCAAACAAAAGAGAAGATGGAACTGTGAGAGGCCTCTTTGATACGTATCAGCCCCGCAAACAGGGAACGTCCCCAGTACGTTAACAGGACATTCACAAGGTCCCCAATCGTCCCCAATTGGTCCCCGACACAACGTTTGCTAGAGGACGTTACCAGAACGTTTTTGAAGTTCGTAGCAAGTCTACCTTTGGTCCTTCTGTGACGTTCGCATGAGTCTTAAATATGACTTTTAGGGAACATTACAATTTGGTCTCTCAGCACACGTCCCCAGGACGTCCTTCAAAAACGTCCCTGTTACCTTTACCTGTGGTCCTCATGCGTGACGTTCGCATGAGCCTTAAAACGGACTTTTAGGGAACCTTATAATTTGGTCTGTCAGCACACGTCCCCATTACGTCCTTTAAAAACGTCCCCGTAACCTTTACCTGCAAGTCCTCCGCGTGACGTTCGCATGAGCCCTAAAACGGACTATTAGGGAACGTTATAATTTGGTCACTCAGCACACGTCCCCAAGACATCCTTTTAAAACGTCCCCGTAACCTTTATCTGCAGGTCCTCTGCGTGACGTTCGCATGAGCCTTAAATCGGACTTTTAGGGAATCTTATAATTTGGTCTGTCAGCACACGTCCCCAGGACGTCCTTTAAAACGTCCCCGTAACCTTTACCTGCAGGTCCTCTGCGTGACGTTCGCATGAGCCTTAAAGCGGACTATTAGGGAACCTTATAATTTGGTCTGTTAGCACACGTCCCCAGGACGTCCTTTAAAAACGTCCCCATAACCTTTACCTGCAGGCAGTGGTGTAGTCCAGGGAATACGCAGGTATACGGAGTATACCCACTTATTTTTCAGTCAGCATTGAGTATACCCACTTCTCAAAACAGGGCGTTTATCCTGTGCTGTATGGGCTGCTTAAGAAATTAAGAGTAGACCTATACCCACTTCTCTAGGGACCACTACACCACTGCCTGCAGGTCCTCTGCGTGACGTTCGCATGAGCCTTAAAACAGACTTTTAGGGAACGTTATTTGGTCTCTCAGCATACGTCCCCAGGACGTCCTTTAAAAACGTCCCCGTTACCTTTACCTGTGGTCCACTGCGGGACGTTCGCATGAGCCTTAAAAAGGACTTTTAGGGAACGTTCTTATTTGGTCTCTCAGCATACATCCCCAGGACGTCCTTTAAAAACGTCCCCGTAACCTCTACCTGTGGTCCTCTGCGGGATGTTCGCATTCGGTCCTTCCAAAACGTCCCCTTGACGTCCTCTGATGGTCCTCTCTGAACCAGAGGTTCCGCTAGAGAAAAATGTTTTTCATTTGCCCGACATTTTAATGATTAGCCAGCCAAATATCTATTTCTGCTTCTAAATTAGCCTATTGAAGAAAACTGACGGCCTGCGTAGCTTAAATAATAATATAATCAGGTAGTTTAGAATGCAACATGTTTATTTTCCTAAGTTTACAATGGGAAACAAAAACATTAATGTCTGATGCGCGTCCATAAGTGGCCTTAAATAGCAACCTGCTTAGGCGTTAAAATGAGCGCCGCAACATGGTCATTGCTCTGTTCAATGAGAGCAGAGATTCTTAAATGATTCGACCCTCTTGTGAATCCTTTGCGTCGCCTTTTCGCAGTGCTAACAGAACATTTTACTGTGACTATCAATTACCTCGCACCTTAGCCAAGAGAACTTGTCACTCCATAACTACATAAACGCCCGACATTTCGGCTTTTTCTCTGGTGATGCTGTTCGAACATCTAGGGCTTCAGGTATTCAGTGTTTGGAAAGAATTCAAAATTTTGAACTAAGTTCACAGCTCCAATTTTCAATATGCTGCGAGTGCGAGCTATAATTTTTCTAAATCTCTGTCTGCAATACCGCTCTCGGCTCATATATAGGCAAAGTCGGCGCGCCCACGCACGGGCATAGACATTGTGTTTGCGAGACGGGATTTTTAAGAAATTCCAATCAGACAATTTGACCGGTGAGTGTTCTGTTGCAGCATCTTTGAAGGCCTGTGGAAAGCTCAATGTTAAAGCTAGAGACTTAGACCTTCCTATGTAGCCTATGCATTGTAGGCTATTGGAATCATGCAGACATTACATTTATAGCACAGCTCAGTAGAGAAGCATTCATATTTATTTTATTTCATCATTCTTAGTTTGGCTAGTTATTCTGCCTCCCTGCCCGCACGTCCGTGACGTGCCATGGATGTTAATTAAAAAAGGAATCATTACTGAAAACCCTAAATGCGTAGTGACTGAGATCGCTACAATATGCTTTTCCTCAAACCCTCGGACAAAATGACTACGTTTGTTGGCTGTCTCACACTATGATAAACGTGTTAAAGTGACAAAATAGTAATCAGACAGTGTTAGTACAGTGGGTAGCGAAGTGGTATAGTATGAGGAAGGTTAACGGTTCAAATCCCATGCCTCGCAATCAAGTTTGTAAGCGCGTCTGTGTGTGTGTGTCTATGTATATCATATGAAATGTGTAATATAAATGAACTTGAACTTGTGTGTGTGTGCGCCATGTAAGCAAAATGATGGCTCCACGATCTATTATTATTTTATTTTATTCATTTAGCTCAGCAAAAACGGTCGTGCCTGCTACATCCGCGGTGCGTCCTTGAATAATGTCCACAGGACGTCTAAAACACGTTTTCCAAAAGTCACCACCATGCCCGCAGGACGTTCTTGCAACTTCCTGCAGAACGTCCCCAGGACCTATAGAAACACGTTTTCCAGACGTCACCGCAATGCCCTCAGGACGTGCTTGCAACGTCCTGCATAACGTCCCCAGGACCTATAGAAAACGTTTCCCAGTTGTCACCGCAACGTCCTCGGGACGGTCTTGGAACGTCGTGCAAAACGTCCTTGAGTTGTCAAGGGAACCATACACATTTACGTTTTTAGGAGTCAGCGTCACCTAACGAACAATAATGTCTTAACATGCAATGGTGATACACCCCGTGAAGGCACACTAAAATAACAGGCAAATTGTCTTAGCATGCTATGGTGAAACACCCCACAATAGGGCACACTACTGGAACAGGTTAGATGTCTTAACACACACTGGTGATACACCCCACAATGGGCACTCTGACGCTGAGCACATTAAAGCAAGGGGAAGAGGGGAAGTTCAAGAAGGGCCAGGCCTATACACTACCACCAGAGAACAGAGCCTCTGACACGGAGAGTGGGACAGGACAGGATGGCCTTATAATAGCAGAAGATACACAGTTTACAAAATAAACCAAAACAACAAACTTGGGGTGCTGTGACAGATTCAGTGGCTTTTTATGGTAGGGGAAAACAGTGATTGAACACGCTGTACCAAACAGGACTGAAGCGCGGCCTAGAACAAAACCAGCACAATATATACTTTACAATAATACATATGCATAGTAACTTGCAATGGAATACAGTATACAACACAACCTATAAATAACCACACATATGATGAGTATACACGGTACTTAAAAGCTGGCTGCACATTTAGCCAACATGAGAATTAAAAAGATTCATACCGGGAAAGTTCCACTGTCCAGTGTAGCAGTTGAGAATAAAGAGCTAGACAGTTGCTTGCCGTTCGCTGTGATCAAAAATGGAAACAGCACAAATCAACGTCTTACTCATTCTCTAACCAAGCTATAATTCCCTCCCCGCCCTGCTGCAGATATTGCACTAAACGCTTCCACTACGTGAACAATGGATGAATAAAACACATACCAGGTAGACGTGAGTGCACCAGAAACTCCGCGAAGGAAAAGATACGAGCTGCTTGTGAAAGCTAATAATCCAGGTCCAATACGAGCAGCAACGTGGACCCCAAACAATTCTTCCAGCGATCCGGTGACTTTCGCGGTGCCATTTTAAAAGGATCACGTCAGGTGCGCTACACAGCTGAGAGGGGCGGTTCAGAGAGGGGCAAGCTGGGAGATGTAGTTTTGGGCCGCACGGCCACACAAAGAAAGCGAAATGGAAAGCCCTTTCCCTGTTAGTGCTTTTTTGTTTTAGATGGATTTGGTGTGTGGGAGCAGCAGTGATGCTCAATCGAGTGAGGAGAATGAGGAAGATGGAGATGAAGGAGAGGAATGTGAAGAGCAGCCAGTGTTGTCTCTGAGAGAGAAGAGAGAGAAGACCGTGGAAGACCAGTAGGCAGAGGGAGAGGAGGAAGAAGAGGAGGAGGCAGAGTGAGAAGAGAAGGCAGAGGAAGACGCAGAGGGAGAGGAGGAGGCAGAGAGAGAGGAGCTGGTCCACTGGACTCTGAATGGACGGCAATGGTGACAGCTCCCACCATTAAGCCCTGTGACACCCAACCTGGTCCTACAACAAGCGTAACAGGAGTGCTTGAGCTGCTTCTGCAGCTGCTAAGTGTGGCTTTTTGGGGGGATATGGTAGCAAATACTAACACCTATGCTGCCGTAAACAACACCCCTCCTACCTGGTATGACACATTTCAAGAAGAAATGAAAGCCTTTGTGGGAATCAACATTCTGATGGGAGTTCACAATTTACCATCTTTAACTGATTTCTGGAGCACTGATGAATGTCTGCAGGTTGCCTACATAGCCAATAGAATGTCTAGGAACAGATTAAAACAACTTTGCTGCTTCATGCAATGTAGAGCTGCATCAGAAATTGACCATGACGATAAATTACACAAAATCAGGCCTTTTATCCAAATTCTCCAGCAAAATTTCCCCAAAATTCTAATCCCCTGGACATCACTTTCGGTTGACGAGACCATGATCAAATACGATGGACGGCTGCGCTGGAAACAGTACATGCCAAAAAAGCCAGTCAAATGGGGCATCAAAATATGGTGCCTCTGTGATTCCTCCACAGGGTACAGTTTGGCACTCCATGTCTACACAGGGAAGGATGGTGATGAGGCCAATGGGAGGGGACTAGCCCACAGAGTTGTCATGGGACTCATGAGGGGCTACCTGGGATGCAACTACCATGTTTATGCCGATAATTTGTTTTCTTCCTTACCCCTGGCTAACAATTTACTGCAATGTAGTACGTACTATTGTGGAACCATCCGCAAAACGATGAAGGGTTTCCCTAAGACCATTTTGGAAGATGTCTTGATGGTTGGTGAGAGCAGGAAGGTCACTGATGGTAATGTGATTAATGGAATAATAATAGCACGCTAAAGTTAAAGAATAGACCAGAGGCAGAGTCAGTTTCAGTTGGCTTGTATTGCAGCATGGAGACCCCTCTCGCTGTTGGTTCAAGAACGGTCTAACCTGATGCAGTATGCTATCAGGTTTTATACAAAGAGAAGTGGGTGTGGGATACAGTGAGAGGGTCACCTATGGGGGGATGGGGATGCCAGGACACAAGGCCTCTAGCAGGAAGAGGGGGGGGGAGGGTCACATGTCATTTGCATTGGATCTCAGTGAGAGACAGACGTAGTATACGTTCAGAGTGAGTTGTAGATACAGAGAAGTACATCTTTACCTATAATAATAACAATAATTCCAGTTCCATCAGTCCCCCAATTGAGCATATATATGCTCACACAATAATAACCAGGCAACAGCCAATCAGGGCAGGACACATCGAAATATGTTACAGATAGGGATGATACAATTTAACAGTGGAATATCTATTTTGCAGTTCCATCAGTAGTTATCTTGTGAACACACAGAGCCCACATGCAGAGTCCTTCTGCCATGTTTTCTGGGTGGGTAGTCTCTATCATGGCAAGACGTGCTGAATCAGGTGCTGAAACACCAAGCACGTGGATGGCCAGTTGATGAGTTCAGGTTTCCTTTGTGGTCACAGGGTTGTCAAGAGCCCTTTTGTTTAGGCTGAGTGTGTATCTCTGAGGAGAGCTGGACAGTCCATGACCTCAGCCGGAGCCAAAAACACCCGGGACACAGGGAGGTGTTAGATAGGGTGTGTTGATGGCTGCAGATGGGCAGGGGAGGGGTAGTCTTCTCCTAAAGTGTTGTGTGTGATCTCAGGGTCCGCATGAGAAACCACAACAGTATGAGGGGTTTTAGAGCCATTCAAACATTTGCATTTGACTGTGATATGGGGGAGGGGGAGGGGTGCTTGGTAAAAGGATTCTGCAAGATTACTTAAGGGGTCAAGGCACATGGCTTGGAGTAAATAAAAATAAAGGTTGAAACAAACAAAGACAAATAGCACATGACTTTGACCAAATAAAAATAAAAAGGAATACAGTTGTGACAAACAAAAGACAACATAAAATAGTGCAGATAAGTCACAACAAGCCTTCAAATCCCCTATATGATAGCTTGGAAGCTATCACCTTTGAAAAGTAAATACAAGTTAAAGCAAGGCATTGTCAGACTTAAATCATACCAGACAATAAACAAAAACAGTCAAAAGTCATATACCAGACAATAAACAAAGCAGTCAAAAGTGGTCAAAAGTATGTCAGTCTATATTCTCACTCAGTCAGTGAGTGGCATTGAAGTCCATTCATTCATCGGCTGGCCAGCCCACACACACACACACACGTACACACACGCGCGCTTGCGCAGTTGTCCGCTCGGAACACGCGTTGTCTGACTCGCGGGGAAACAAAGACAAGAGAAGTTAATAATCTGGTTACAACATGTAGGCAACACAGAACACAGAGAGTTAGCAGAAGTCTGCCTCCTCAACATTCACTGGCTTTATTTGATTACCAGACAGCGACAGATCACTTGAACACCGAGCTCATTTGATTTTACTTAAAAGGGGCATTCCAACATATTGTGGGCCCAGCTAATGTGTCTACACATTTACGTATGTTTTTCCGAAAAGGCATCTTATTTCCATGTATCTTAAACATATACACCCAGGATGAAGGCTTTGTTAAAAGTCTTCACTCCTCTCCTTCTAACTGGCTAAGTTAGATCAATTTAGACAATGGGCTAGATTGTGCTTGAGTCGCTACTGCTAGTCAAGGCTGGCCACTTTAAGAACAAAGACAACACAGATGGACGCACACAGGCTTACACAATGAACATAAAACACGGAACAGACAAACATAAAGCATGCTGAAACAAACCAACCGAAACTGACCCGTCCTGGTCCTTATAATGAATAGTAAAAGACAATTATAGCGAACGGGACTTTTTCTTTTATGTGCAAAGGTTTCTTTTGTTTGATGTGAGATCTCCCTACTTCTTCCGATTAGGTTCTTCAGGGTTAGCACCCGGTTGGAGAGGCTTTACGATAGAGGACGTCTCTGTATGTACAGCGTTACACACAGAGTCCACCGGTACTCTCGGACTCACTGTTGTCCAGACACGTGGCCACAAGTACTACAAATCCGACGCCCGCGTCTGAGACTTTGTTTGAATATATATTGGGATTTAAACCTGAATACGATGCCTTTCACTGTGCTGCAGTGTCGGGTATTTATAAAACTACTTTACTAAATGTGTGGAAAATCAAGCGCTTTCCACAACTTTATCTCACTCACTCCAAACAAAAAAAACAATTTTGCACATAGAATGAAGCGTAAGTCGCTTACCGTTCCCGTTCAAAGTTTTTGAAGCGTTGGCTTGTATTCTCTGCTGTTTCTGAGAGTTAATAACTCTCCGGCTCGAAGGACCATCTAATGGAATAATAATAGCACGCTAAAGTTAAAGAATAGACCAGAGGCAGAGTCAGTTTCAGTTGGCTTGTATTGCAGCATGGAGACCCCTCTCGCTGTTGGTTCAAGAACGGTCTAACCTGATGCAGTATGCTATCAGGTTTTATACAAAGAGAAGTGGGTGTGGGATACAGTGAGAGGGTCACCTATGGGGGGATGGGGATGCCAGGACACAAGGCCTCTAGCAGGAAGAGGGGGGGGGGAGGGTCACATGTCATTTGCATTGGATCTCAGTGAGAGACAGACGTAGTATACGTTCAGAGTGAGTTGTAGATACAGAGAAGTACATCTTTACCTATAATAATAACAATAATTCCAGTTCCATCATGATGGTTTGTCGCTGGCGTGACAAAAGGGATGTGTTCATGGTGTCCACCAATTGCTCGGGGGAAGACACACAGAAGCCCAGAACAAAATTTAGGCAGGATGAATTAATAAATGTTCCCAATGTAATAATTAATTATAACAGGAAAATGGGGGGAGTGGATCACCTGGATCAGATGAGATCCTATTACAATGTTGGGCGCACTGGCAGAAAATGGTGGAAATATGTGTTTTGGGGTATGCTCAATGTTGCCATTGTAAATGCATACATTATGTGGGTACTCCAGAAAAAAACACTCCCTAAGAACCGCAAGCCATGGTCCCTAAAAGCTTTTAAAATAAATCTGGTTCATGAACTATGCGATGGCTTTAGCTCCAGAATGCGAGGAGCAAAGGGTATTGCATCTGGTACAGTTGACAGGGTGGTTACCTGTAATCTGAAGGTGGGGCACGCTCTTGTGCGTTTTACAGGGAGGAAAAAGGGCTGTATCGGCTGTAAAAGAAGAGGTAGGAAAGCAAATAGTCGAAGATGTGTGGAAACATCATTTGGGTGCTCCACTTGTGTTGTTCCACTATGTAGGGTGGGACCGTGCTTCCATGAATTTCACGGAATGTTGTAGGTTGAGGAAAATGGTTCAGGGATTCTTGTTGGTGTTTTTGTAAGTGAAATGTGATTTTTTGGTAAATAATAAGAATACATAATATATAGATAAAAACAATTATATTGGAACTGCTTATTAAATCTCAATATTGAAAATGTAATGAATGTAAATACCCTACTCACACTAAATCCATGTATATATTTGCACTTTTTCACTGTTCGAAATCCTACTGACAAATAACAAATCTATGAAAACCATTGAGTTGCATATCATTAAAAAGTTCTGATTCTGATCTTTTAAATAAAATGAACTTGTAATTGTCAATTTTCAACTCAATTTGAGATATTCTTCATTATTTTCAGTATATAAAAAATACTCATCTTTTCTCAAAATTCTCAGGGAGCAGCAGCAGCATTCTAGAATTTTGCTGGGGTCTATAGGGTTAATCAGCTTCTTGTTGGGAAGCCATATTTCAAGCCAATTCATCTTCCTTCATAAGTCCATTGCCCTGAACTTCAGTTTCTTTTCTGAAACATAAGACAGAGCAATGAATGATTTGATTACTTTTCAAATGTACCATAAATACAGTCAATATGTTGGTGTGCATTTGGCCTACGCATACTGAATGTGAGAAAATAAATCACAGGGACAAAGCTTGTTTACAGTTCTGCGTTTCCTGCCAAATAACCTTCTCTCCCCTTAACCTCAGGTGTCAGGATCTAGCTAAAAGCTTTTGGCTTTTATCAAATACTCTCTCGATTGAAAGACCTGACAAATTTCCACACTAGAAGCCTTTATCAATTTTAAGCATGATAACATTTGTCTTGAATCCTCAACTTTGACCTGTACAATTCAACAAGTCTTTACACACTTTGATCTGTACGGTACCACTTTACAATAAGAGTCCATTATAAATGATTTATAAATGGTTTATAAATAGGTTATAAATTAGGTCGATGCAGGCTCACTATTTGGGAAGATCCCCATCTTGGCAACCCACTGTCTATCCCTTAACTTGCTCTACTAGCCCAATTGCACACTCCCTACCATTCTTGTATCTGTTACTAGAGATTAAACCCCAGGAGGGGGGGGGGGGGGGGGGGGGGTCTTAGGTTGTGAGAAGCTTTTTATCATCCATTTCGCCTTATCGCGCTCACCATTCACTCAAACGTAATGTTAGCCTACTACACAGTTTGGGAGGGCAAAAAGAATGTTCTAAAAATAAAGAAAAATAAACTTTTTTTTTTTTTTACGACGGGTTAATCGCGCAATAAAAAAATGTACGGTGTTAAAATGGGTTTGCGTTAACGCCGCTAATAACGCGTTATACTGACAGCACTAATATTTATTTGTGCGTTCTTTGTTAGCTAGTGACGTGAAGACATTGGTCAGAAGGTCACAGACCAGTGCGCCCAAGGCAAATAGGGAGATTGTGTTTTATATCTTGCCTATATGGGGGGGGGGGGGGGGGGCTTCTTGTGTTTACGTTCCGTTCCCACTCCTTTTGAACATGTTCTCCCTATGTGAATGTGATTTGTGGATGTTGTGTCTGGATGCTACTGGATGTCCTAAAATTTTCATCTGGATTAATAAAGTATCCATCCATCCAAGATCAAGTTACTGCTTACTACTCATTACACAACAAATCACCCTTTATTAATCAGTTACAAACATTTATAACTTGCAAAAGGGAGCCTTATTGAAAATCCTGGGGTTTAATCTCTAGTAACAGATACAAGAATGGAAGGGAGTGTGCAATTAGGCTGGTAGAGCAAGTTAAGGGATAGACAGTGGGTTGCCAAGATGGGGATCTTCCCAAATAGTGAGCCCGCATCAATGTATAAAAACTATGTTTATAACTCATTTATAAGGGCTTATTAATGACTTACAAAGGATTTACAACCTAATAATAACCTATTTATAAACAATTCATAAACCATTTATAATGGAGTCTTATTGAAAGTGGTACCCTGCAGGTTAATGCCATTCTGATAAACTTGATATAAGGACTTGAGAGAATTCACACTTCACGGCAACTTCAGATGTCTCGGCTACTCCTCGAGTGCAAGAGAGACCCTGGCACGAGAGGGAGGCGGGACAAAACAAAGGAATTAAGAAACCACTCTAGCCTGTGATGTACACTTCATGCACTCTCACTACCAATACTATAGACAGGCAAGAGGAAAACAAAACATAACAAAGTCTAGTCAGGCTATAAACAACACCACAATCACACCTGTAGAGAACAGCAACCTAGCATTGCTGGCTGCATTTAAACAACCCTAAAAAACAAAAACAGACAATTAGTTCATTGATCCAATTCAATTAACACATTTCATTGTCAATACATCATCAGGGCAACGAAGAGAAATTGAGCACAACCGAAGACGTACCTGCAGCTCACGTTAACGTTTTCAAAGCACTACATTTGTAGCAGGTAACCTACACCAGCCCCAAACCCAACGGGTGCTGGTGGAACATAAATACATGTTACAATCAGTCAGTTAAAAACAGTCTACGACAACAGTTATGCTGGGCGTTACATTATTGTACCTTGTATACGGAGACGGCCACGCAAACACTGGTACACCACAGTTCGATCAGCGTCTGCTCCCGCACACACACACCATTAAAACAAACATTCCTTAGAATGCTCATCACGGGGAAATCAGCATTGGTAAGGGAAACGCTTCAACATACCTTCGCCCTTCACGACAGCACCCACCATCTGGCTTCATCACACCAGTGCAAGCAGAAGACTGACAACATCCTGGTGTAAGGACCCCAGGTGACTATATATACGCCCTTTAGGTGCCCTACTAAATGCCCACTCCACCTCCCAATTAGTGACGTGATTGGCACTGGCAAAAGAGCGCACGGAGGAGAGAGACTAAAGGAACCTAATCCTAGCCTGGTACACAGGCTACAAGTCACATAGATTTTAAATACAACTTTGCAATTTGGCAACGTGTTGCAATTACTATTCCAGAATTCAACCAAATAGTTGTTTACAAAATCAGCTGAATCAGCTGAAGGCCACATGCATTACAAATTAAAAATATTGTGAACACGCGTAAAGCTATGATGCAGTCCCCCATACCAGCACTAATATTGTTTTAAGTTTAGAATATGATATTTATGAAAGGAAACCATCTTGTAAAAAATTCAGCCTAGCTCCACCTTTTGAATAAACCAATTTAAGCATTTCAATGTTTGAAACTGGTTAGAGCATAAAAAATGAAGGTGACATCTCTTTTGAACACTGATGACACCATCTATGAACATAATGGAAATTAAGATAGGGAGGTTGTGAGTCTGTAATCTCCATTTAGATTGCTGCTAGATGGATGAGCAGGGTAGAGTGATGGCTCACTGAAAATACAGACAGCAAGTTTGTACAGGGGGTTTGAGAAAGGATGGGGGGTTATCTTTGCAAACTAGGATATTTTGGAGGTATGTACACCTTTACACCACATAAACTACATTATGTAAGGGATAATCCACAATGGGGTGTGCATTTATGAGAAATAATGCACACCCATTGAAGGGAACTTGAGCCCAATTTGAATTTGGACAGTGTCAAATGTGGTGATGCTAGGCTAGAACTGCTACATCATAACAGGTTGTTTCAGCGTATACCTACATTACCAAGTACCCGAATTTTCCTTAAGCAAACGTAGCAATTTTTCCACCTCTAATCAGTTCTCTCCTCAGGTAGGCCTATACAATGCATTTGTCAGGTTAGAGCACCCACTGATCTTCAAATCACTAAATTGTCAAAAATAAAAAATGATAGTCAGAAAAGACTGTAATACTCTCATGAATGCAATGCAACGGTAATAACTTTACATGTTAATTAATAAAGATGGGCATGGGAGAAATGATTAGGTATCACCAGCATGCTAATCCTAATTCAAAGGTTATCTATAATTATAGCATAGGAAGATATGAATATGAATGATATGAGAGGAAGTAGCTGAGGAAGCTTTGGAAAAAAGCAGATGAACAGAGCGAAGGTGTTAGTGTACTGCAGGCAGATGTGAACAGATAAAAGGTTGACAGAATATTAATAAGCACGCTAAAGTTGAAGAAGGGACCGGAGGCAGAGTCAGGTTTCTGGAGTTTGTGTTTCAGCCTGGAGTCCCCCTCTCAGCTGCTACTCAGAGAAAGGCCTACCTGAAAGCAGAATGAGTTAGCATTTATACATTTCAGCCAGGTTACAGTACAGAAGGAGAGGGGAGGGCAACACCCTTTAGGTAAGAAGGGGAGACAGTGAGGGGTTCACCTATGGGGGGAGGGGGGGTGATACCAGGATACAAATGATTCAAGCAGGAAGAGGGGGAAGGGGGTTCACATGTGTTAATTTGTTCAGGTAGTGAGACAGACAGAGTACACATCCAGAATTAGTTGCAGATACAATGTCTTACTACAACAAAATAGCAATGTTTCCAGTTCCATCAGTCCCCTAAATGAGCATATATATGCTCACACAATAACAACCAGGCAACAGCCAATCAGAGCAGGAAACATCAAAATATGTTACAGATAGAAATGATACAAATGAACAGTTGAATAGCTACTGCAGTTCCATCAGTCCCCTATATGAGCATTTCTATGCTCACATAAGAACTACCATGCAAGAACATATCAGGCCAAGAAAACATCATTATGCAGTTCCATCAGTCCCCTATATGAGCCTTTCTGTACTCACACAAGAGTTATCTTGTGAACACCCAGAGCCCATATGCAGAGTCCTTCTGCCATGAAGGTCAGTATTCTGGGTGGGTAGGCTCTACCATGACAAGAAGTGCTGAATCAGGAACACCAAGCACGTGGATGGCCAGTTGAAGAGTTCAGGTGTCCATTGTGGTCATAGGGTTATCAATATTCCTTTGGTTTAGGCTGAGTGTGTGTATCTCTGAGGAAAGGTGGACAGTCCCATCACCTCAGCCAGAGCCCAAAAAGCTCCAAAGGAAACAGGAAGGTGTTAGATGCGGTGTGTTGATGGCTGTAGATGGGCAGGGGAAGGGTAATCTTCTCCTCTGAATGGACATGAAAGGTTACATGAGAAATCTCACATGAGAAAGGGGGTGTTTGGTAAAAGGAATCTGTGAGAGTACTTAAAGACAGTCAGGGCACACGGCTTGGTAAAATAAAAATAAAGGGTGGAACAAACAAAGACAATTGGCACAAGACTTTGATCAAATAAAATAAAAAGGAATACGGGTGGAACACACAAAGACAACATAAAATAGTGTAAGCACTGTCAGCAGATAAGTCACAACGAGCCTTCAAATCCCCGATATGATAGCTTGGATGCTATCACCATTGAAAATTATATACAGGTTAAAGCAAGGCATTGTCAAACTTAAATCATATCAGACAATAAACAAAACAGTCAAAAAGTCAGTGGTCAAAAGTATGTCCTGGTATATTCTCACTCAGTCGGTGAGTGGAATTGAGTCGTGTAAGTCCATTCATACAACGGCTGGCCAGCCCACACAAACATACATACATACACGCACTTGTTCGCTCAGGACAGACTGTAAAAGGTCGAGATAGCCTTTGCGCTTAGAGCCATGATGGTAAACTCATAGGAGGACTCAGGAGGGAGAAGATGTTCAAAAGATGAGGTTTTATTTCCTCAAATAAGGCACAAGGCAGCAAAACACTGACAATAATAAATCAATATAAATAATACAATTCCCAAAAGACATAGCAATAGGCAGAGCCTTAATACAAATATATACAATAAATAGTCGACTATAAAAATGACCACATTAGATGGTCTGATGAGAGCTCGTAAGGCATAGGCCTTATTAAACACGATCACTTTCATGAAACAAAAGAAAAGCAAGAAAAAGGACCATGGTTACTAGTCCATAGTGAGAGCTCCAAGGACTTACGTCCTATTACACTGGCAACTCTCTCGAACCAAGGAAAGGCGAGTTAAAGTAGCCTAGACATCAACCTCCAATTGGCTCATGCCAATTATCAATAGCAGGCGTGCTTGAGCCTGTCAGTGTGAGTGAATGGGCAACGCCCATAGTTCCTGTGATAAAGAAAAATGGATCTATCAGGATTTGTGGGGATTTCAAGGTAACAGTTAACCCTGTGTTGGAAGTGGAACAGTATCCACTTCCTTTAATTGATGATCTGTTTGCTGGCCTAGCAGGAGGGAAAAAATTCAGCAAAATTGACCTAAGCCAAGCATACCTGCAAATGCATTAACTCTACCCATAACCACACCATCTTAATATCATTATGAGACCTTCACTCGCTTGCATACAACATACACACTGACAGGCTCAAGCACGCAATCTTTTCTGTGTGGCTTCGCTCCTGAGACCACAAACAAGTCTGTCTCTTATTGATTCACTTCTCTCAGTAAACTCACAATGCTCTGCTAGCCTTTTCAAGGTAGCCACAAACATATTCACAGACTCCCCCTCCTCTTGATTTCTCTTATGGAACCGGAAACGTTCCGCTATAATCAAAGGTTGTGGAGAGAAGTGGCTTGCTAACGTTTGCACAATCACAGCGTAAGTTTTGTCACCGGGTTTCGCCGGCTGTATCAGAGTTCGCAACAGATTAAACGTTTTAGCTCCCATTACACTAAGGAACACTGGGACTACCTTGTCATCTTCAATGCTATTTGCATCGACAAAGTATCCAAAACGTTCCGTGTACGCATTCCACAGTTCAATCAGTTCATCAAATGCCCGTTGCTTCCGTTTATCCCCGCCATTGCTTTTACAGTCACGTTTCTTCACAGTTCCTTAGTTTATTTTGCAACAACTTTTCCTTCCCATGTGTTGACTTTGTGGTACTCACAATTCTTTCCTTTACCGCTCCTGTCTCGTCTCTCCTCCTCTTGTAGACTCGGTTTGAAAGCTTGCTCGCATGCTCTTCACGGTATCCACGAAAAGTTTAAGTTTTTTAGTAACTATACAAGTGGTTCAAAATGGGTTCCCGGCACAATAATTGCACAGACAGGCCCTGTGTCTTATACGGTCCAAACAGCTGAGGACATGGTCTGGAGGAGACACACAGATCAACTGCTACAGGGAACAGCACCCCCAGTGTTTTCACCACTACCACAACTACCCAATGAGGTACCTACTACCATCAGTGTGCCAGCACAAATGCCTGATGCTTCTATCGCTCTAGACCCAGTTTCTCAAACGGCTGAGTCTAGGTCATCACCATCTACACCGGTGCCATTGCCTGGCAACCCCGGTGTATCCTCACCCAAAGAATTGACTGTTCGTCGGTATCCAGCCAGGGAACATCGACCACCAAACCGTTTGAAATATGATATATGAGACATACCCAGTGCTGTGGGGCAAAATAAACCCCAGGGAAATGTCTGGGTCTGAGGCAGTCTACCCTCATTTCCACAGCATAAAAAAAAAAAAAAAAAAACACGTGGTATTGTGAAATGTTGATTCATTAAATGATTCATAAGATGGTGTGGTTATGGGTAGAGTTAACCTGTAAGTGGGGTTTGTGATTTGTAGGATTTCAAAGTGGTACGTTTCATTTAAGGGGGGAGGAGTTGTTATGTATTATAGTATTGTGTTCCTCGCGGGCTACCGTAGTTGTAGACCGCATTGCATCAGGGGAACTGTATGTATACTATGTTGTATGCAAGCGAGTGAAGTAAAAGACAGAATGAATGAACTCTGACTCTGCATGGTCTTATTCTGGATTACTACGAGCATTACCACGATACAACAACAAGGTACAAGATAGCAGAACTATTATAGGGCTACAGAATAAACACACTTAAGATTTTTGACCGGAGTCGTTTGGATCGTCAGTTTTGTTGGTTACAAGGTGTGCCCTAAAACATTTAGCCCTTGGCAAGAGGGGGGAAAGTAGGGGTTTACATGGGAGGAACTGGTCCTGGGTGTGAAAAGTGTGGGAAGGCATATGCATACGACTGCAGACAGGAAAGTGTGACTGCTCACAATAACCATTTGAATGCTAATAAACGTGACTTCATCTTTTTGGCATGGATGGGATGGAAAACATGTAATAAAATAAAATAATATAAACTAAAATATGAATTTCCTGAAGTAAATACCAGTGCATGAAATGCAAAAGTTAAGAAAGGAAGAAGAAAGGAAAAAAAGAGTGAACAAGAAAAAAAAAGAAAGGAAAGTAGAAGGAAAGAAAATGGAGTGAAGCAGAGAGATGGAGTGTAAGAAAGAGGAGTTGGAGAGGGATAGAAAAAAAACAAGTGGATGGAGATTCTACCGAGAGAAGGAATGAGTGAGAATATGAAAGAGAATGGACTGGAGAAAGAAGATGTTAGAATGATTGATGGATAAAGTGGAAGATATAGATATGGCATGGAGGAAGTAAAGGAAATGGAAGGGAGGATAGAGGACTGTAGTCAAAGTCAAAGGCTGACGAAAAATTAAAAAAAGTAGGAATTGATGGACAGAGTAATTGAAAGAAGAAAGGAAAGAAGAATTAACAGGAGTGGCTATGGATAATGAGATAAAGAGAGAGTGAAGAGACAAACTATTGAAAGAAGGAGAGAAAAATGGAGTGAAGCAGAGAGATGGAGTGTGAGAGAACGTAGACTGCGAGGTATAGAAAGAAAGATGGAGAGAAAAAAAGTAGAGTATGGAAGGTGTCTCTTAATATTCCTAGTTGAAAAATACATAGCATAAGTGTCCTTCACAAAACCTATGCAACAAAGTTCTACGTGGAGCAGTTCGAGCTGAAATAAGCCGGAAGTTGGTAAAAAGAATAAGAAGCCTAGGAAAAACAATGCAGGGCATTTCATGCACTGTAATAATGTCATTCAACAATAAACACTAAATTATTTCATGACCCAATAGCCTCAACCCAGTATTTGGGTAAAAAAAAATCAGCCCTGCTTTTTTTCATAAACAATTAATAATTGGAAATATGAATAGTAAGAAATAAAGTGTGGCACGTGAAAAATGGACAGAGATTTATAGACTTCCTATTGCAATTACAAAGAACAAAGTGATCTGCTGCTGAGGCATGGCAGACTCTTGGAGGTTAAGAAAGACCTTTGTAGCACCGTGGCAGAGAGTCTTCTTACTGGTTCACTGGATATGGACAAGGTAAGCCTCACAACCAGAGTCTGACCAAGGTTTGCTTTGTATGAAAAAGCACTGGCTAACCTAAACTCTTCATACTATATTTCCAGATAAGAGGGGCTTATTTTTTATATTTATGACCAGTTAACTATACTATCCTGACAAATAATGACCTGTAAATGTAATGATTTTATTACAACTGTATTTGTTGCTTCTGTACAGTGGTGTAGTGGTCACTGGAGAAGTGGGTACTTCATTTTTATTTTTATTTTAAGCAGCCCATACAGCACAGGATAAACGTTTTGAGAAGTGGGTATACTCAATGCTGACTAAAAAATAAGTGGGTATACTCCGTATACCTGCGTATACCCTGGACTACACCACTGCTTCTGTATAATCCACTTGTAGAAGCACTAGTTGCTTGTGGCAGCTTTAAATAATGAAATTCAGTGGTTTGTTTCGGAAGACCTTGGACCCTCTTAACCGACTGATTTGACTCAAGACTTCCTTGGAGCCGCATAATAAATCCTTTTGCCCTAGAATAGCAACATCTGTCATAAGCCACAGCTGTGTGGTGGAAATAAATGCAAGGCACATGCATGATGCAAGCCAGCAGCGCTACACAAATCTATCTGGAGCCAGCCTGAATATATTCAAGTCTATAATGTGCTCCCCAATCGGTTTTAACTCCACTTTGGCGCTAAGGGTAAATTTTGCTGGGGGAGTTCAAGGTGCAGTCCTGGCTCGATAAGCTTTCCGACTGTGCCCCTGTTTAGCAGGCAGTAAATTAAGCCCTAAGAGTGCTGACACTAATGACACACATAACCTTCAAGTCCCACACATTAGCCCAACCACGCATACCCGGTCTATGGTTAGAATTATCGAGTTCATGTGATTCTTTGACCCATCCCAGGTGTTGTCACCAGTGACAATTTGTCAAGTGCTGAAGGCACCCTTGATTTCCGCCGACGGTGCACCGGACGCATGCCAATTGCATTGAGGCAGCCTGTCAGAGAGGGACCCTGATAAAACATGCCGATGTTTGGGCTGTCAAGCGCCCTGAGCTGGAAAATGCATGAGAATGAAATCCGGTGCTGGTGATCAATCATGAAATGGCATACAGCCACCATGTCTTTTCCTCAAAGCACATTTTATGATGAGCCACAGATTTTTCATAGTTTTGAAAAAAAAAGCAAACGTGCCGGCTTTCTTCTTTTGTATTCGATTTTTCAAAATGGCGTGCTGTAGTACTATTAAGGATGTGGTACACAGTGAAATAAACAACAGGGTGGACCTGTAGTTCCAGACTATGATCAGACAGCATACACCATCTCCCAATTTGAGCTACATAAAAAGTGTTCTGTGTTTGTATGTGTGAATGTATGTGAGTGGGTGTGCACGTCTGTGTGTACTAGTGAATGTTTCTCTGTATACATTAAACTCACATATTTGTCACTGTATGTTATCTTTGTTTTTGTAGGGCTTTCGAGATTTTTGGGGGGGCGGATATACTACGACCAAAACAAAACAGCCCAGAGATTTCCTAAATTCAGATTCAGTGCACAAAATGTGGCTGGGCTGTTGTCTGGACATTTTTAGTTTGCTGTGCTCTGGTTGGCTGGACGCTGGTTCATTATCTCACACCCAGGGGATCAGAGCCACCTGCCAGTCAGCCATCTTGTCCTGTCTGCTTCGCTGAAGACAGGCTGTACTGCTAGGCAGCTGGAGAGAGCTCTGCTAAAGAGGGAGGTAGACGTGTGTAACCTCCACGAATGATGCTCACTTATTCTACATTTTGCGAAAGGTATGTAGAAAGCAGTATTCCAGTATGTGTAGTGGACTAGTATAGTGGATTCTACTATACTTTCTAAACTTGTAACACCAAGTGAATCTATTCAGTATCCCTTGAAAGTTTGTGGGACTCTGCTCATTCACCAGACAGGTATGGCAAAGAGTTGTTACATTAGTACCCATTACATTAGCTTATAGATAGACTGGATGATTTTTGTGGTTGTGTGTGGAGCTTGGGTAAATAAAGAAATGACAGGACCGTAACTTTACTTCATAAAACCTTCTACATGAGAAACAAAGCCTGCTGGGCAAAAACTCGAATCGCTTTCATGGCTAAGCTAATGAAGAATGTTTTGGAAAATGTATGATGGAGAATGCAATCATTTCAGTTGAATAAAATAAATATGCAGCTGTATTTGTGCAACATGTTATGCTAACTCACAGTTATGCAAATATATGAAAATGAAGTCAAAATATGTGGAAGATTGCATCTCTTCCTGTGTGAACCTATTGCATCTGTCAGCTGTTAAATGTCATTCCTGTATTGGACTAAGCTATATTTTCTTTGAAACATATGAACAAGGTTACTTCTTTTTGTTCTTGAATGTGTACCGGAAGAGCTATGTATGAATCGAATATTCATGCCCACAACACTTGCAGAACCCTTTTAGCAGAATGGATGTAAAGATAATGGGAGACTGCACAGGACTGTGAGAACAGGCTGGTATGACTTGTCATTATGAGCAGATGTGAGCCTTCATCATGAGCTCCTGCACCAATTGGACATGGTCCATCTCCCCCTGTCACATCAACCATTTACACGTGTGACACTTCATTGACAACTTAAAGGGCCTAGTGGGGCAATATCCCATGATTCATATCTGCTTCCTGCACATCAGACAAACACAGTGGGTGGGTTTATGGCTGTCACTGGAAGGTGTGGGGCAGCAGCACTAACTCATTCTGTTCCAGGGACTGTCTCTTGGGGCCGTTCCACAAAACATGCGCCATACCTCAGATCCGCTTTTCTCCTCACAGCAAGGACATGCTTCAGCAAAGATGAAAGTCATACTCTTGCAGGTTGGCTGATGAAGAATGGTCTTCTGTGCTGTGGGGACAACTCTGAAAGGACATTCTAGAGTGTTCGTAGTACCCTGATGTTCCTCTGTTGTCCAGGCATCTGAAACACAATCAAGTGGCTCTGCCGTTATGAAGATATGAGACTTCATAACGGAGGTTGAGGTGTTAAGTGTGAACTCTTTGAACTGCCTTTTTTTCCAGAAGTGAAATCAGAGACTGGTGTGAATCGTACTCCTCGCCCACATCTTCTGCTGTATCTTTTAAAGAGGTACTCTGCTCAGCTGTGGCAGAGTGTGCCAGTTTATCCCTTGGTGCACCCGGGGAAGATGGATCAAGAAACTTTGGGATGGAAACCTCTGTGTCCTCCAGTCATCACCCATTATTAAAGAGGACCTAAGACCAGGTTTTCTTTTTACTTTTTTTTCATTTCATTTCATCTCTGTTCATAAAAGTATTGCCGTACCTGACCCAAAGAGTCAGAGCTGTCAGATTAAAAAAAAAAGTACTGTGTCTTAATGAGGGGCTTGGGCAAAGCCCTGAGAAAATGATTAATCCAAGCCCAGGTCTTCTCCTGCTTACATTATCTTGACCCAAGTTTTTAATGCAATCTGAAATGGCTTTCATCAGGAGTTTTGAGGTTTTTAATTTTTTTTTCGAAAATGGGAGCAATCAAAGTTCTTTCTTTCTTTGCCTTGAAAGAGAATTTGGTTTGGGGAAATACTTTATATGAAAAATAAATTCCTGAATAAGACAGGCATAGACTGAAACATGCATTCTGTATTTTATGCCAGGTAGGGTTCAGATGTCAAATATTTATCAAATGGAGGGATGCATTTATTTATTTCCTCATCTTACCTTGAGGTAGCCTGAACAATCAAATATTTGATCTTGGCTTAGCTCGGAGATTTAATCCCCCGGAACGCTTAAAAGTTGCATTTAAGCAATTTCAAGTGCTGTTGCAATTCTATGGGAATGTATCTCTGCAATTCCCACACCCAGGATTAGTTTGTGCATGTGTGAAAGAAATTACTTATACCTCAAAGCAAATGTCACCCCAAAGTGTGAAAGGTTGCATTTGCAATGGATGCAAAATAATGAAAAAGAGGGGGAACGATTTCCCAGCCACAGGACTGGGGATTTATATGTGTTTTTTATCATATGAATGCTAGAATCTCCCATTGAAATGTACCTACGACCTTTCCTTCTCTACATCCTAAATGCACACAATTCTCTATGTCAGTGGAGCTGACAAATAGCATTTCTATGTTGCTATCTTTGGACTTGTTTTTGGTTTAATCTGTTGACAAACACACACACACACACCACCACACACCACACACACACACACACACACACACACACACACACACACACACACACACACACACACACACACACACACACACACACACAAACACACACACACACACACACACACACACACACACACACACACAAACACACACATACACATACTTGCTCTCATACTCACACACACAATCACTCAGTTCTCTCCCCCTGTATTTGAGCTTCAAGCACCAGCTTGAATAAAGAGGCCAGAAGAGGTTTTTCAATTATCTGTGGTGGGCACCATAGCGTATCTCTCCCATGTCAAGTGTGCCAGGTCCTGCCCCAAATTGATCTCTGAGTGAAACGAGACCGCTGCACCTTGGACACTGGGAAACCCATCAAAACACAGAATAACACAGAATAACAAACACCCTGTTGGCCTTAAATCATATCTTCTTGAATGTGACAGAGTCAGTAGTCTTTGGCCTTTACCTCAACACTAACAGTATATAATAACATTTCAAGGCAATTAACATTTACGGAGCATCATAATCTCCCTGCATTCAAGGAGTTTCATATAATACAAGTGGCATTGTTCAATGGCAACATTCAGATAAGGCTTTGGGGACGGTGTGTGTGTGATATCTTTCAAAAACTGTAGGCATTGTGATATTAAGCTAATGCCAGGTACAATGACATATGTGCCTTTAGGATATCCTCAGGCTGAACATTGACATACTTCCCTGATTGCTCTCTCGCGGGGGTGCGGCTGTGTGGATGCCCTACAGCCTTCGGTGCAGCCTCCAAATAGACGACATTCTAGCAGTGTTTACATAAGCACATCAACACAACACAATACAGTGAGAGAGAGAGAGAGAGAGAGAGAGAGAGAGAGAGAGAGAGAAATCAAAGCCATCAAGAAACCAGGACAGGACCCTGGCAAGTACACTTGAATGTTCTGCCTTGCCATAATAAGGTATTCTCCTCCCCAGTGTATTTGAATAAATCTCGCAGCGTGTTTGGCATAAGAGGATTTGGCCTCTTCCGCGGGCCTGGTAATGAGCTCAGATAAACACTCGCGGATCAGCTGCACGTTAAACAAACCCCGGGTATCACTTGCATGGGCGCCTGGAGAAACCACTACTTTAAAGGGGTCGTTTTTTTTAGGGAGGGGGTTCTGTTGAGTCTGCTAATGGGAAGGATGCACATTTCTTTCTTTCTTTATTTATTTACTCACTTATCTATTTTCCTTCGTGTTTGATTACCAGTGGAGATTTCCCAGCAGTCAGCAGGGGAGCTGGGCGGGGTGGGGGCTCCGAGGCGGTGGGTGTCGATGCGCTCCATCTGAGTGCTCCATCATTCAGGGTCTCACACTGGCGTCGTCTATTTGATCTGGCCAGTTTCACGGGGCATAAAAGACACTCTGTAATTATCCGTTCCTCACACGATTTACATTTCTTCTAAAACCCTGCACTTTTAGAGTGCAGATGTTGTGGAAGCAACGACACTGCAGTATAGTGATTGTGGCGATTTCCCCCTTGAAGCCAGCTGTGCTTTGACAGGGGTGTTTCTGTTGTTTGTCTCTCTCAGCCCTTCCACATCATTTGAAGGTGCTTAATGACGTGTGCCATGCTGTACGCTTTGGCTTCAGGGATCAAATACCTGCAACCTTGGGTCTGGGTGCGAAAAAAAAAAGAACTGGACCTGAAATCACACAGAGTTCACAAGAAAGGGCTTGTGATGGGATGCTTCCGGCGCAGGGCATGAATCATTTATGTGCTGGTTTATGTCTGTTATGTATTATTGAGATGGATTATAGACACTCACTCTGGGGGCCTCAGCCAACCAGAGGAGGAGATTGTATGTGGTGATCAAAGCAGTTTGTGATGATAATACTGACTCTCTGGTCTTGTGTAGTCATTATCACTCGACTCGAACCCCATGGAAATAAAATGGCACAGCGAGGAAAAAATTGTAGCCATTTTCTTTTCATATCCTGGTGAGGATGGTGGACATGCCAAACAGAGATGAAGCACGAACGCTGGCATGATGACATTTGAGCTCTCTCAGAAGAAATCATGAATTTGAGATGACATGAAATCCATTTAAGTCAGGCCTTGAATGATTGTGTAATGTGGCATGACTGGCAAAAAGCTCCCTTTACTCCTGCTTCTCTCTCTCTCCGGTTCAGGTTGAACGGCTTGGTTAGTTGGAAATTACTGATGGCAGTCAAGAAGTTGCCTTTGGTGCATAATGCACCCGTTTTCAAGAGCAGTTTTGCAGGTAATCGGTTCATGTAGACTTTAATTCTAAAACATGGCTGATCAATTCCCTGATCTGCTAGCCAGGCTAAATTTCCTCACCGTACTTTTTGCTGGGAATAAAGCCTGGAAACTAACATATTTTATTTTGTGCAACCAATCTGCAAAAACAGTGTTGAGTGCTTTAGGTAATAACAAAGATAGCATGTTTCCATTTGGATTGCAACTATGATGATATGGCTGCTATCGAGGGGCTTGGGGAAGATGGCGCAGTGGTGTGGTTAAAATAATGGAAAACTGAGTTGAAAATGACTGTCTGTGTGGAGGCAATAAAAGGCATAGGTCTTTCCTCTATTGGGTTTTAGTCAATTGGATTTATGAACTGTCAACATTTAGATTTGTATTGCTGTGATAAGCTGATCTAATCTCTTGCAGGATGATTTGTAAGCTATCCCCCTAGCCCAGTTGGGATCCAGTAGAACGGTCCCAGACCACAGTGAACAGGCCAGAGCTCAGCTTATGATTTATATGGGAAACATTTAATGGCAGCAAGTTCAGAGAACCAGTAATAACGCAGCAAGGACAACACCTTAACTAAACACTCAGATCCTTCGCAAGCTAAGTATGATTGCGGTCATTAAGAGGGTGTTATCTCAGAACTCATTAGACTTAGAACATCACAACATTAGAGCTGGATATTCTAGAGAGACATTACAAGCGTTACTGGGGCATGGCTGACTGGTTAGATTAGACAGAAGCAACTCTTTAGCCTTAATTGTGTTTCCTTTTATCTCTTTCCCTCCACTGTCACGTCATCCTGGGGTTTTGAGGAAGCTGTCATGAGAACATTTAACCCCGAGAGCTGCCTGTGGATGGGAGATAGGATGTATCAGAGCGAGTTGACACTCCACGGTGACCCTGGGAGGCACCGGTGCTCGCCATGTAATTACGCCCAGACAGTGGAGGCAGAAACAGGCCAGTGACATGCAGGAGGAAAAAATGCAAAAACTGACCTTTCCAGAAGGAGCGCCGAGCTCCAAGCATGCCTAATATTATTAGTCTCCCCAGTAGCCATTAGATAAATTTCATCCCCTCAAACAAGCGGCGCTGTGACAGACCAAACAGACATTGGGTGATCAGGCACCAGAGGTGGTCTGAGAGAGAGAGGAGTCGGTTACCAACCAAACACATAGAGAAGCAGAGCGAGAGAGAGTGAGACAGAGAGAGAGAGAGAGAGAGAGAGAGAGAGAGAGAGAGAGATAGAGAGAGAGAGAGCTTATGATGGGCTATGAAATGTGAGAGTAGAGGTGTGAATGCATTGTGCCTCATCCTACGAATTAAGTGAATGTTAAATGTATGGTGACATTAATAATCATAATATTATTTATTTATAGATCACTTCCACAAAATCCATGTCACAAAATCCATTCACATAGGCAGCAAAATAAACACACATAAAATCATCATATTTTAGAAGAAAAAATATAGCAATAAGGTACATAAAAACTAATACAATGGTACACAATTACAGAGTAAAACACATTTTTTAAAGGAAATTAAAACTCACGAAAGGCTCTGCTTTAAAACTGTGTTTTAAGAAGAGACCTTAATGAAGTCACTGACTCAACATGATTTCCTAATGCAGATTTTTCCAGAGCCTCGGGGCCCGGACAGCAAATGCTCTGTCCCTTTTAGATATCAGCCGGGCTACTGGTTTTGGTTACAGGCCTAGCTGCTGAATTCTGTACCGTCAGAAGCCGATTAATAGATTCTTAGTTCAGGCAAGTAAAAAGAATGTAGCAGAAATCCAGGCATGATGAGAGGAAGATGTGCAAAATGGTCTCCTGTGTCTTAAAGTTAACATAATTTTTTTATATATATACTTCTATGACAAAAACATTATTGCATGTAGCATTCATACAGGTAGACGTATGCAATACCTAGTGTAGAGTTTCTTCTTAAACACTTAAATATGATAAATGACATTTTTAGACATCCTGAAATAAACAATCTTAATCAGTCAAAGTAAATCAAGACAAGCCCAATCAGCTGATTGAAATGACTATGCCAACACAAATAACAATGTCTTAATATATTAAAGATACATTTAATTTCACATCATCCCTATGCCAACCATGCAACACTGTACAGGCAGACCCTCAAAGGGACACTACGACACTAGCGACAAAAGCACAATACTAAAGTAGCATGGCTGTATTTCAGAATTTTCCACTGAATGTTCAAATTGTGCATCAGAGGTGTTTGTGGAGTGTGATTAAAGTTCATAATGATGCACCCGAACATGAGCATATGGCAGTGTACCAGTGTGGGCACACATACTGATATCAACTGAATACGTTTGTTAGTGTTGTCAGTTCTCTTGCCAGGTAACTGACTTCAGAGACCAAATCAATTTAGAAAATGCACGCTTAAAGCCACTGAAAAGCTTCAACATTGCATTGGATTTTTAGGCACAGTTATTAACTGGCTCAGATCATAAGACAGGAGTTTTTTTCTTACCATTGGAAACCATAACTCAACACTAACATCCTTGACCTGTGGTGTCCCTCAGGGGTCAATCTAGGGGTCAACATTTATATGCTCCCACTTGGACAAATCATTAAGGAGAGATCTGCTGGTAATACCTATGGTCAGAACTATACACAGTGAAGCTGCCTTTGGCTGCTCTGCTGATCAGCTCTGGAACCAACTTCCTGATGAACTGTAGCCAGTTTCAAATTTAGACTTAAGACCCAACTGTTCTTAGATGCTTTTTGTTCACTGATCAAATGCACTTTACTTTTAATTCACTTTTTATTTATTCAGTTTTATGTACTGGAAGTAGACCTCTAGTCATTTCTGACAGGGGGGCTAGGTCTCAGGCTTACAGCTAAGCCCTATTGGCAGGCCTGTAGGTAGGTCCTGTCCACAGCAGTTTTCTTTTTCAAAATGCTTAATTACTTCTCCGTTTATTACTCCAGGGCACATTAAACCGGCATTTTCTTGCACCAAAAACAATACCATGACACTGATAAATTTTTTTGTCAGACACCACCCACAGCAAACATTTCAATTGAGTGTAGGTAAAACCCTTGGAAAACTTTATGAAAAGTATAGTGTGGATGGAGAAAGATTTGACATAAAATGAGCATTTTTAAATGTACCCTCCTTAGTGTAGACGCAGTCTTAGGCTCTATCTTCGTACTAAGTTCTATTTCACGCCTTTCTCTGTAAACGGCTCCATCTGGCTCTATTAAAGACTCCATTAAGGATTCTATTTGGGTAATTGCTCTATTTTAGGTTATTTCGGGCCTTTCTTTGATAAACAGGCTGCTTTATCAGGCTGTATTGCGGATTCTATTGGAAAGATTCTATTTGTGCTATCGCTTCATAGTTCTCTATTTTGGGTTCCGAAAGAGATTGGTCGGACCTATTTTAAGGCTCTAGTCTTGGGCTTAGCTCTACTTCGGGCCTTTATCTGAAAATGACTATCAGGCTCTAACATGGATTGTGTTATGAATTCTACTCGGGATATCTATGGCTCTCTATTTCGTGTTCTAAAGAATTACATAACCACACAGTTGGGGCTATTACCACAATCATTTTATTTTATTTTGAATAATTTGTATGTTCTTTTAATTATGTTCAGTACTTTCGTTTAGTTATATTTTTATCCTTTCACTTTGTCTTTATCTTTCCTTTGGATGTTCCTTTTGCTCTTATTTATGAAAAGCAGATTGAACTGCCTCTGTGTATGAAATGTGCTGTATAAATACACTTGACATGCCCTTGCCTTGCCTTCAACAAATAAGTATTTCAGTACATATTTGTAAAACCTGAAAAGGTTTGTTTTTGTAGCTATTTCCAAGAAATTGGCACCGTACAAAACATATTATCAACCACACCCATAGGCTGTGCTGTTTACAACCTTCTCAATAGCAGAACTCAATTCCACAAGGTCTGTGCCATCACTCCGAGGACCTGTTTAGTGTCACAAAATAGTGCGTCAGCTTAATCAAAGACACTTTAAAACAGACAAAACAAAGTGATAGAGAGAGAAACACAAAGAGAACAGAGGCTGATAACCTCTTCACTCTGTCTTACATTCCCTCTCCTCTCTTTGTCGTCATCAAACTCACTTTAAGCCCATCTTTTTTTCCCCTCCTTGACAGCCAGGCATAGATGTGGACGTATGGGACTCCCTCTCAAACCACACTTAGAAAGTCTCTTCTCTTCTCCCTCACTGGACGGAGGACGGCAGATATAAAGTGCGCACACTGTAGGGATTCGCCCAGACATTCGTCAATCCTAATTACCCGACTCGGCTCTCACAAAGGCTTCATTTCCCTCTCAGCTTTGGCCAATGTGCTCTGAAGGGTCGGTGCTGGATTTTTAAGCCTGGAAAAAAAAATGAGCAAGGCAATTACTGTCACTTCAGGGAGCGAATTAGATGCATAGGATGTGTATTTTTTTTTTTGCAGGAAGAGCAAACTTAAAAAGCAGTAATATGAGAGTAGTTCTTGGACACACGCACGCACACTGTTTCCAGGAGACGGTAACCCGGTGAGCGCAGTACACTGTACCCTCTGGCCTTAGCGTGGCGCTCTGAAAGCCGAATGGCTCAGTGGCGAAGTCAATGCCTTCTCTCCCACACAGCTGTTTCATTACAGTGAGGTGCACACCACTTGACTGAGCTGTACCAAATCACATACTTCAAATCAGGTACTGTGTTACTGTTTGAGCTCACCATTTCATGGAGGAGGTTGATATTAAAGAAACAACAAAGCTTGAAAAGAAGTGGGGATATAGGAAAAGTAGATGGTAGAACAAAAACAATAGAAACAGCATATCACTCCAGAAAAGAGCCAAACAGAAAGTAAGGCATTGTTAAATTCATTCTTGTGAGTTTCACTGATAAAGAAAAGAAGATGTTCAGACATCTCTTGGACAACTAATGATACAATATTCCTTGTTTCGTTTGTGCACCATGATGTGATCTTTACAGCATCACTCGATAACACACCCACCCACGCCATCAAAGAAAACCAAAGTAATTCCATTTCAGAACAAAGGTTGTTAGCAGGTTTAAAAGGCAATGACTTTGAATGGGACATCTTTTCAAATAGATCGACATCAAATAGAACATCTTTAAAAGGGTGTCCCATTAGTGGTCAATCCATTTTAAAAGTATTGACCTCAGTTTGACATTTTTCAAAGGCATTTGTTTTAAATGAGATCTCCTGAGATCTGTGCAAGGAAAGCATGTGGACAACAACAACTTATGTTCATCGTTAGGCTTTGAAAATGGAGTGTGTGTCTGCAAAGGTGAAAAGGAAAATAATTTGTTAAATCACATTAAACCAGCTTTTCTGTCACTGCACCATCGATAGAATCTTCTTCAGTTATAGTTCTAAACTATTATTCTAACCACCCACGCCAAAGTTCAAAGTTCTTATCCCATAAAATTTTGTTTTGTATCCTTCCATTCAAACCATCCATGGACTGTGAACAGTGCTACGCTGTTAAAGGCATTCAAAACTAAATGCTGATGTCAAAACCTGAGAATCTTTGTTGATTGCAGGGTATGATCGCTGTACCACCGTACATGAATTATCCAAACAATATATCCCTGAATATGTGAAACAGCCTTCCTTTTAACCTCTCTGTCAAATGAAATCCAGCTACTTTACAAACACATAACATGCACATGGCTTTTAAGAGAATTTAAAAAGAATAAGAGTGTAACAACAAGCTTAGAAATACGTGACCCTATTCAATGTACACAGTGATCCAAAGACGGGATTAAAGAGTGTGTCTACTGACTCACATACTCTGATAAAACAAGATTGCACAAATGTCTTTTCATGGTAAATCAATACAAATATTGGATACATACTTGAAATTCAAGGTTGCTGATTACAAGAATGACAATAGAGAACACTGCTACCGCAACCCATGTTTGCTGCCCCGCTCCTAATTCCTGTTTTTGTTTTCCGTGCATTTTTTCCTATCCTGATTGTATTACCCATCCTTCTTATGCCCTGCTCTGTCTGTGCTTCTCTGGTCAGACCGTCTAGTTTCATGTGCTCATTCAGTTTGTGGTTTCTGATCACGGACTTCTGAAGCGTCTGCCCTTTTCTTTTAAATGTCCTGTTACCTGTTTGCATTACCTGCCTGTCTGTTCTGTGGATTATTTGCCTGCCTGGACCTGTTTTTTATTTCTATGAGTCTTCCGTCATGCCTCCTTTGTCATGCATTTGGGCCCTCTCCCCTGTTAAGTCTTGACCATAATTACAACTGTAAATAATAAATAACATTTGAATAAACAGGTTGGATGCCAATTAGACCAAATGTACATAAATTACCCAATATTCTTGATAAACCTGAATGCATTGAATGTAACGGAAACTAAACCCAAACCTGAACGAGTTAGAGAATAAGATAACAAGATGAGAGGGGTAGAGATAAGGAAAAGATATAAAGAAGAGTGAGAATGAGCATAAGTGTGAGCAAAGCATCAGCCAAGAGAAGAACCCTAATGTTACAAGATGTCTGGTTTTATCCCTCAAACCCATCCTTATGCATTTGCAAAGTCAGTCCTTTAAATCCACATTGTGCCCCAGACCCCTGAAGACGACATTCTCTCATTTGGACATTCCCAAGCGTACAACATTTGGGGCCTGATTTACTAACAGGATTGCGCCCATTTCAGGCGTAAAATAGCGGTCGTAAACATAAAACGGTATTTGCTAAGGGGGCGCATTTGAGTAGGAGCGCATATTAACGCTTTATGGGTGTGTACCTGCAAACAGGTGGGATGGCACGGAAACATGGGTGGTAACCTGGGCGTGAAGCGCAATTTAATGGGAGGAGAGAAGGTAAGTGCGCCTAATGATGTATTGCGTGGTATTTACTAAAACTGCCTGGCGAGCGCACGTCTCTGATTTGCGGGCTAATTCTCCGCCTCATAAAAGCACATCTTAACCAGGAAGCGCATTTCCATTGAGTCTGAAAACGTTGATATTGCAGCAGTTATAAGAGCAAGGCGAAGAAAGAAGACAGAGACTTTTTCAACTCGTATAACACTTCTTCAGTTAAGCGATCCACAAATCATTAGACGGTACAGGTTAACCAGCCACGCAATACTTCAATTACTGGACCAGATCAGAGACGACATCGAACCCTCCACCCGGCGATCACATTCCATTCCATCAGTTGATAAACTCCTGCAAATATTGGCCTCCGGATAATTTCAAACAGTTATAGCATCTGCAGTTGTTGTCTCAGCCTTCACTCAGCCAACTATTCACCCAGGTACTCGACGCATTGCTGCGGCGCACTGGTCAATATACATTTCCCCACTACGATAGCTGAAATTAAACTTTCCGAACGTAATTGGAGCCATTGATCGCACCCACATGCAAACAGCCAATCCACGAACATGTTTACCGAAACAGAAAGCACACATATTCAATGAATGTCCAGGTCATATGTGATGCCAACATGACCATTACTTACGTGGTAGTGGTCTGTCCATGACAGTTTTATCTTCCGGAATAGTCCCATCTATCCATGATTGAGCAACGGTGATTTTGGAGAGGCCCGGCTACTTGGTAAATGTATTTGTTTCAGTGGGGATATATTGTAGTGAACCCATGTCCCTTAGAACGTATTAATCTCGCCATGTACACATCTATATTGTTATAATAGACAGTTTATGAATTAATGCCACCAATAGCATATTATTTATAATTGTGTTCTTTTAAACATCTCGCTGTAGGTGATGGCGGGCAAAACAACAATAACCCATTGAATCAGATTCAGTGATTGAGCGAACGTGAACCAATGTATCTATGTCCTCTTCGCTGAACCTTAGTTTTTTCTTCCTCGAATCTCCATGGTGGCAGTAACTTGCAGGCAATTTCTCCCGTCTTTTAACGGTGCGCTAATTAATGATTGCCCAGCGCGGATCTGGCTTGATAAATACCACGGAAAATGCGCAAAAACACCGTGCATGTGGTTGCTGTTATTGTAAACAGTGAATTCTTGTTTGTGAAGTCCTCATTTCCCTCTGGCCTGACTTTTGAAATCTGGGTGTCCATTCTGTAGATTTGATCATTTTCAGGGTGCGTTCAGCCTCACAGCATGACAACCAACCAGGAAATGATTAAGAATGGATCTGATGAATTAAGAATTTTCACAAACATTATGTAATCCCTTTACGACCGTGACACTTTCAATGGACTCAAATAAGAAATCACTAAGTATTGAGGAGAACAGATTTGTGACCTTGCAAAGTAAAAAAAATGTAACTGATACAATTTACATTTTAAACGTACAATGGCTTTCTAACCTTCTTCAGATTGAACAAACAGAGAACAAACTGATGTGGCAATGCCTTGTCATGACTAAATAAAATGATGGACATGGGACGCAGATAAATTGCATAGCCTAAATTGTCCATGTAAATGCCTGTACCTCTAAAGAGAGTCTAAACCATGAATCACAGCTTCATAGCCATCAAAGGAGGGCCTTTAGCCACATAAACAGACCTCTATCTACAGTAAAATGAAGATAGACCTACGGTGAAAACCAACAATAAACTCATCTCCACCACAGCCATTCTCCACAGCAGCTGTTTTCCCTCCCAATCAACTTAAGCAAACATCACTCTGATGGACAAGGTGTGTGTTTGTGTGTGTGTGTGTTTGTGTGTGTGTGTGAGTGAGTGAAAGAGAGAGAGAGAGAGAGAGAGAGAGAGAGGAGCAGAAGAAAGGAGAGTGAGAAATGAATCATGAGCCATTTAAACAGAGGCTATGGTGATGTATGAGAAGGACTGCGGTAATTCAATCTCACGTGTCGCTCACCTCAGTGATCATTATCCTGAAGAGAAAAAAAAGATCGAATGAATAATGAATAAACGATGCAGAAAACATGGCATATGCTTAGGTCCTGGTACAAATAAATTGATTGCTATCACAAGTCGTTTGCAATCAGATCAGGTAATAAGCTCTTTGCCACATCAGTTGGGTACCAAGCATAATTTAAGGCTTGGATTCACATGGCCAAGAAGATCGCTGTTAAAAGCACAGGTTTCCAAAATTCAATCAAGACACTTTAAAAGCTGAAAGCATGATAATGTTTTGGAAATGCAAAAACAGTTCATGTAGAAATAAATGTGTAAACTACACATCAAAATCATATACTAAAATATAATGAAAACATAATCGAATAGATAATTATAGTCCATCCTCCCATGTATCCAATTCAAATTCAAATCCTGTATACCATTTCATTACTATATCAACTTCTGATGCGTGTCCTAAGAGTTTAGGCCATAAAAGCAACACTTCCTGAAAAAAAGAAGGAGTAAAATATGTCTGTATGTCTGGAGATGTCTCCCACATCAGTATAACACAATCATGGGGGTGGATCGGTTATGTCCTGGCGAGGAGGCTCATCCTCTCGCAGGATTCGCTCTGACTTTCTCTCTTTCTCTCTCTTTCTCTCTAGCTCTCTCTAGCTCGAGACATTTCTGGCAGTGCTGGGCTAACAGCTGTTGCTTCCAAAAGATTACTAATTACATGCAAGTGCTTTATGCCTTTCATCAATAGCTGTAATTACAGAGAGGCCAGTGGTGGAGGGATGGGTCTGAGCGCGCTCCTTTTGTGCCTCTCCTCGCCTGCTCTAAAACCAGTCTGATGAAAGATTAAGATGAAATGTCAGTTATTTGAAGAGATGGGAGGAGAGTGCAGCTGTGAACCAAAACCCCGCTCCAGCACTGGAGCCCGACTGCTGAACGGTGCTGAGGAGAAGTGACCACGGTGATGCTGAGGAGAGAGGAACAAATACCAACGTTTAGACATCTGGGCATCTACTCTGGTGTATGTTTAGAGTTTAGAACAGGTGTTTCAAAGGGGAACAGTATCAATCAATCAATTAATCAATCACCAAGGGATTTTTTCAGCTTTGTATGGAAGCCTCTTATGTGCTTTGTGTCTCAGTCATATTTCAATGTCACCTGTAACTTTAAGAGCCTTGGGATCTTAATATAGGGGAAGGAAGGTGTGTCCAAAGGTACCAGCAGTATGTAGAGCATGAATAGGGGAATATAGGACAATAAGATGCTGTGGAGCAGGTAGGAAGAGGAGAAAGGTTTGACATATCATAGAAAAGTTCTTCTCCACTCACTGATGTGAGCAAAAGCGTGCAAAGAGAAAGAAAGACAGAAATTGTATGTGAAGGAAACAAAAATAGACAGAGAGATAGAGAGATGGACTCTCATTGTACTTTATCATTTAGCATAGACATATAAACAAATCAAAATAACATTAATTGATGAAAGTGTAACTTTTCATACATTATAATGACATTCGTATAACCACTTAGCCGCCTTACATGCTTTCTCATATCCTTCACATATTACACACGTGTCTATGTATATAGAATGTGCTCATATAGCAGACCTTTAAGTCAAGAGGCTCTGACTTCTCTGTATTTATAGAACACTGCTGTAGCAGGAGAACTAAGGCAGAGTATTTGGTGTGTGATTCATCTTGTCTCATGTGATGTCATACCTCACGCTCACAGGGCATGAGACATAAGGCGTGGAAGGAGGGGGTGGGGGGGGTCAACAGGTCAAGAGCAGCCTTGAGGGCTCTAAATGTTGACTCCATTCAAATTAGGGAAGTGGGTGTTTGGTCAAGGTTGTCTGGTGCTGGCGGATCAAAACCAATTGTATCAGAAAAGTCTGTTAAAACCTTTTAAATAAAGAACAATTAAATACATTGAGAACTCCCTCAATCTTTGGGTTGTGCTCAGTGTATACTTCTGCTGATACACGTGAGGTTAATTTGCTTTTGAGTTGGTGTGTGTGTGTTTACAGACAGGAAGCTCTTTTTATAGACACATGTTGCCATCTGGGGAAAAATACGAGTGAGGTGTTGACCCTCAGTGTGAGTCACTCCACTTATCTTGTAGTTTGATGTCAGCACAATGCTCCACTTATATAGATGTATCCACACACACAGTATCTGTGCAGTGGAGCATTTAAAAATAAATGAGAGAGAGAGAGAGAGAGAGAGAGAGAGAGAGAGAAAAAGAGAGAGAGTTGTCTACCATTATTTGAAAAGAAATCTGAAAATAATGCCTGCAGGGGCTACTATTCCTTTCAGGACATTTCATCTGATCTTTTTTTCCTTTTGTATTACTGTAATAATATGACTCAGCCTCCTGACGTATGCTCGTGCAGAATGTTTTTATCTGTTTTTACCACACACAGAATGGGCAGACTGAGCACTTGCCTTAGCCTTCAATGTACATGCTGAATATTTGTCATAGGCAATACACCCATAATTGACATATAACCAGATATATCTAATGCACTATGCTATTCATAGCTATCTAGCTAGCTATAGTATTATACAAAGGTAATGTGATTATAACTATATTTTACATGTTCAGTACTCCAATACCCCTTCATGTCTTTTTTATATGAAACAAACTGATAAGCTGTTAAAGGGCTTGCTTAGGTGGGTGGGAACTAAATTACTGCAGCATTGTTTAAAGGCTGTCATTTATAACTAGCTGAACCCGATCAATATTGTATACTGATGACATTCAGGTGAACAGGGACGATGTAGATTTAGTGTTGAGCTCTAGATAATTGCCTGTCATTTGATTTGGAAAGTGGGGAAAGGGTTTGAACAGAGATAGGCTGCATCTAACCCCCTGTCACTCCAGAAGAGTGTATACGTTTCATGCAAAATACAAACCCTGCAAACTACATGCAAAATAAATGATGAGGTGGATAACGTTTCACATTTATGGATTGCTTGTTAGCTCTGTGCTACTGCTGCTGTTGATGTTTGTAGTAGCGCTGATGGCTGCTGGCCTTTTCAGTTCTTTCCCAGCATGCTCAGTGCAAGACTTAATTTGCCGCCTCTGCAGATATTTGCATACCAGCAATATATAACCCAGGCCTGAAAATACAGTCTAGGCTAATCCCTGTCTCTGATGGCGACGCATAATATTCAACACTGAGGCGAATAAGGCCTCTCTCTCTAACGCCACCCATCATCATCACTTTTTTGTTTTAATTATCAACCAGAAAAAAATAAGTGAATGTCCTGATGTGCAGAAGAGCAAGGACAGAGGCGGAGAAGGTCAGTCATCTCCCTACCAAATGGATGATCCCCTCCATATCCTTGAATGGCATCACCCCTTCATGTCTCCCCCCTCCCCCCATCACCCACCCACCCACCGCGTCTAACTGGGGGGTGAGTGGAGCTCTAATAGCCTGTCAACACGCATCTCTCCGCTGCTGAGGGATGGCAGAGAGTGGGCAGCGACAATGCCACCTTGAAGGGTTTCCATTAGCGACCGCCTCCTGCCTCTGTCGAGCCATATTAATGTAAATCCCACCGTTGCTCCGCATCGCTCCGCCGCTGTCCACCCCTGTCTCTCAGGCCTGCTCCATTGCATGGTTCACTCATGGCATTTCATAGCCTAAGCTATTGGGTTGTCTTTTCCCTTCACTCTTTTACACATTCACTTCATCTCTCTCTCTCTCTGACTCATTTTCTTCCTCTCAGTCATCTCTCCCCTTCTCTCTCTCTCCCTCTTTCCTTCTCTTTCTCTCTCTCCCTCCCTCTCTCTGTCTCCATTGTCTGTTATTCACTCTTGCTTAATACGTCTTCCCATCTTTTCCGTCTTAAAGAAAGAGTCTTCCTTTGGTTCCGTTTATCAGGCTTCGCCTCAGTGTAACTTAATTTTATTTTTTTCAAAGGACAAATTACTTACCTGCAGAATAACTAAGGAAATAATTAAAGATTTTGTATGTCATTAAATGCTTCTGATTCCCGCTTTGACCACAAAAACGCTGCTCACTAATTGCAATGGACATTCACCATTTCCCTTTTAATTGAAACCCCTTTCCAAGGGTAACCGTGGGGATTTGAACTTGGCAGTGTTGTGGATGATCTAGCAGAGGGAAGGGAACAGTGAGGTGCTCTGAGGACACTCTGTTAGGAAAAGCACATTTAAAGCTTAGTTCAAATATATTATCTGCAGATGAAAAGTGCTGTGGATAAAGATGGATGTTGTCATCGAGTCATATAGTGTTGGTATTGCCTTTGGCCTTTAAAGCAGTGTAATTACAGGCTGCAGTAGTAAATATAAATCCATCCACTTCTATGTGGGGATGGATTGAGGCCTACTAAGCCTTTTAAAACAGTGGGCCCTACTTGAATAGATGTGCACCGAGGGTTCTTAGGCGTAACAAAGTAAATAAATATATTTTGATTACTGGAGCACATTCATTTGGTAATTTAATATCATGTGCACAGGCCTCAGCACCTTCGAAGTCAGACACCTCAGATGGTTGAGTCTGATCAAAAAGGAAGGCGTTTCATAAAATTGTAAATTGTTTTGAGGAAGGCGCTCTGCCACTTCCTTCTTTGAAATAACCTGCATCTTAGTTTTCCATGTCTGGCAGGTGCATCTGATGTAATCTCTACACAGTTTGACAGAATAACTTGAATCACTCAGTCACAAAATTGACGGTTACATAGTCATTTAACTTTAACTTTAAAAAATAGGTTACCAAATACTATATATGCGGTTCGCCCAACTACTCTTTGGGCCTACAGACTATGGGTCAACTTGTCCCATTCACAGCACGGCCCCAGGAGTGTTACCCTATTGTCCTCTGGAACATACACAGAACAAGCAAAAATGGCTAAGACAGTGTCTGTTACAGATATGCTAACAGAAGTGGGGTTAAACTAAGGCATTAAATGACACATAACACAGACATTTGACATATTCCAGAACAATAACATAAAAGACATTTGACATATTCCAGAACAATAACAACAACACACACAACAGTACAATGCCTGAGGCATTCCAGGGACCAACAGTTTCCCTACACCCACAGAAGTGGCACTAGCCCTTACATAACACTATTAAAACATATTGATGCAGCCTGCAATCGACCAAGTAGCCAAACAAACAAACTAGTCTGGGAACAAATAGCTTTGTCAATGAAAATGAGGAAATGTGTCAGTAGATCCGATCAATGCACATGTTGATGAGTTCTACTCTGCTCGAAGTAGCCAAGTAGCTGTTTGTTTAACCAATTTGATGTGCAATGCAAAGTTGCAGATGAGGCTGACTCAGAGGTTTAATTGAATGCCGGGTAAGACCCCCTTAGGGATAGCTTAACCCCGTAACCATAATTGTCTAGAAATGTCCCTGACTGGCGGTAATATTATTTTTAATAACTACACTGGTGAGTGGAGTGCCCATTTTTTTAGCTTGAGCACCCGCCCCCCAAAAATTAATGATTTCAGATGGATATTTAATGTATGCAACTTATGATATGTGAGTTGGAACAGTGTTGTTCTTTAGTATTTTGTGAGCAAAATTTAAGTAAAAAAAATCTATCATTTCTATCAAGTATTCATTAAGCAGACACTTTTATCCAAAGTGACTTACAGTATAGGCCCACATTTTTCATCTCTGTGTTGGTAGTACCTTGCTCTACCAGTTAAGCAACAGGAAAACATTTCTTGATGGTCTAAAATTTGTACATTGCCTGTTTCAGAAATGCACTTATTATAATTCCCTTCATGTATTTTGCTTTTGCAACAGTCAAACAAGATAAATAAATATCCACCAAAAACACCAACCCAGTACGGTGGCCCTGAGAGCTCAATGCACTGCTACTTAAGAAAATATCTGAAATAGATCAAATGCAAGCAAATTAGGAAAACATCTTTGTCAATTTGACAATGCATGTGCTGTTTTTGAAAATATGAGATGAAAATATGAAAATTAGAGCTGAGCTGTGTGAGCTCTCTTGGAAAACTGCGAAAAGCTGCGGCCATGGCTACATCATTGCAGGAGGAACTTCCTTCAGAGCGATGGATACTTTATTAATCCAGAGGGAAATGTTAGGACATCCAGTAGCTTATACATCTTGTGAAACACACAGACACAACATACACAAATCACATTCACATAGGGAGAACATGTTCGAAAGGAGTGGGGTAGTAACAGATACAAGAATGGTAGGGAGTGGGGGACGGTGTAGGGGTAGGTGTAGGTGCCCAGTAGGAAAGTGTTCTTGTGCTTGTGTGGAAAGTGCAAAGAGAGAGTGCAGAATAAAGAGTAAAAGTCTGTGCCATGGGCTAGTATAGCCAGTTAAGGGATGGACAGTTGGTATAGTAAGATGGGGATCTTGCCAAATAGTGAGCCCGCATCGATGTATGAAAACTGTGTTATAACTTGTTTATAATGGTTTATTAATTATCTATAAAGTGTCTAACCTAATTATAAACCATTTATAAACCTTTATAAAGGGGATCCCTATTGTAAAGTGGTACCACTGACACTAACATTTAAGTTGACATGTCAAAGCGAGTAGCATCGACCACATTGACCTGTTTTTGTATAAAATACAACTGGAGTAGATGTGTTCTGTGCTACGAAACACATAAATGTATTACCTATCCATGGTAACACCATCATGTATAGCGCATTAGCATTGTGCCTGCAGAATATTGGAGAGCACATTCGTTCGTGCACAGAAAAATAAAACGGATGATTCATTGTTTTTACAGTCATTGGTTTCAACTACTCCACAAAAGCTTTGTGCTAGTCTAGAATCCTCAGAGTGCATAGACGCAAATAGCAATTTCTGCTTGATCCCTCCCTTTCACATTGTCCCACGCACCACTTGTTGCAGACCTCTCTTCTTTTAAATTAGGGCCCAGCAGTGAGTTATTGGGAAATGGGAGGAGAGATGATGTGTAAAATGTTCTTTTTTAAGTGATACTTAAAAGAGGTAATACTTGACCACCTAACCATGATGTCTTTTCCACTTCTGCGATGTGCTTGGTAGGCTACAGTGTTCTCGTTAAGGGTCATAATCATTTGTAACAACACAGTATAGAGAATTTAAATGATAGAACCATTTTATTGCAAAGACTGCAGAATAGCCTAACAAGAACTAGCACTCATCCTAGCACGTAATACTAACTACTACACCTAATGCCAACGCTAATCTGATATCATTTAGAAAAGCTATGTAGCCTAGGTCATACTTCTGAGTGGGTTTAAAAGTATCCTCATCCATAAATAGAGTAGCGGTATTAGAAGGTTTACAATATTATTTGTGAAGACAAAGAGCACCAGATACTATGTGTGCAAGACATTGTAATAAACTGAACTATAAGTACACTAAAACTTACACTAAAAGGTGAATGTCATTATTTCTTCTTGGCAAAGATAAAGCATTTCCTTTATGTATAAACGTTTCTTGTGCGCACAAATCCACCTCAAAACACGTCAAAAATAGGCAATGATTTCCTCTACTTTGACATAAGTTCAAAGTCCATCTCCCTAGCTCTTTAATTGGATGATGGCATTAATAGCCAAGTACAGTAGTGGTCCTCTTAGCTCTTAGAAGTACATGCTTTAAAATGAATACAGGCATCTTAAATAAGACTACTCATCTGTCTACCTGTTTAAACCTATATATAGGGCAGCCGTGGCCTACTGGTCAGGTTTTCAGGCTGGAAACCGTAGGGTGGCCGGTTCGATCCAGTAGCCAGTAGGAAAAATGTGGGCGGGGGAAGTGATAGACCACTGCTCTCCCATGCCCACATCCACGGCTGAAGTGCCCTTGAGCAAGGCACCTAACCCCGATCACTGCTCCCCGGGTGCCGCCAATGGCAGCTCACTGCTCCGGGTTAGTGTGTAACCTCACTTCACTGTGTGTGTGTCACTTCCCTGGATGGGTTAAATGCAGAGGTAAATTTCAGAGTGTGTGTGTCTACACCACCTCTGCCATAGAGAGGACTTTCACTTTCACCTCTAAATTGGCATAACCCAACTCCTATCTGAGGACTGCCTGTGATGAATGAAAATGTACTTAGCTATCTCTCTCAATAGAATGTTGGCTAACATAGCACTGCCCACAGGCCACTTCCAACCAGACACGCTAAGGCAAATCCGTTCATTAGCAGTTATTTCAATAGCAAAGCAATGAATTGTTCTGAAGCAGCTTATTTCCAAGAGCCTTTCCCCTTACTATGCCTTTTGTACTTGTATTAAATAGAACTATGCTCTTTTGTCCTATGAAGAGTGGGGAGTGTTTGAAAGAAACTTCTCGAGAGTAGCACCTTGCATTTTAAAACCACACCACACCAGACATACATAAAAGTCTTGATTTTTTTTTTTAGAAGAGGTGAATTTTAAAATCACAGGCTGACATAAAACACTTGAACAGGGCAGATATCTCCGAGGGCCGAGATCAAAGATATGCCTACATTTTTGCACACTCATAGGCTACATCAATACTGTTTATACATAAATGAACGATGATAATGCACTTTGAGAAGCTTTCTTTGACAGATGTATACCGTGAAGTAGCTTATTTGTATTCTTCCAACCATTTGATTAAGGTAACGGAGGTTTCATGTCAAGGTTACATTTTTAAAAGATGATCTCAGTCTATGCCTCTCCAGACTATTCGCTCCCAATAAACTGTCAAGCATGTCTGCATTGGAACTTGACAGTCAGTCTCTCTCCCTCTGACAGACAGTCATGTCTGCCTCTAATAGCCCAAAGGGGTCCCATCACACTGTCACAGAGACATTTAATGCATCCTGAATGTCCCTGTAACAAAGAAGCATGTCGGTGAGAAGAAGCAGCTCATGTTCATGTAATTGATTTTTGGGACATTTGGATACTGTTAATTTATTTAAAACCTAGACCTAGATTGCCCTTGAAGGGAAATCCAAACCTCTAGTTAACTTTTACCATCCAGCACCTCTCCCTCGTCTTCTCTCAATTTATTTTGTTCAAAGAGTTATCTTCATGGGCATAGACTCTCTCCTTTGCATAGTCTCTGTGTCTTCATGCCTGAGGTAAAAAGTCATTAAAACTCAGTAAACCCACTCACCCAATCAAAAACACCACACACCCACCTCTCTTTTCATACTGTGTGCACACATGTAATACACACACTGTTGTTTCTATGCACAAGATTGGTTATGTGTGGGCTGACACACACACACACACACACACACACACACACACACACACACACATACACATGCGCAACCGTAATTCCACCGAGATTGAGAAGCCTTGTGTGTTGTCAGGGAACAGATGTGACAAAAAGGGCTGCAGTGGTGCTTCTGAGTGTTTTTGATTTAGTCTAAAATGGGATCTGCGAGGGGCTGGGGATGCCACTCATAAGGGCTTTAGTGAGAGACACACCGCATGAGGCCTTTGAATGCTTCAGGGAGCACAGGGTGAAATCTGCCGCAGTGACACAGCGCCGGGAAGAAAGGGATGCGAGACACGGCGAGAGAGTCAGAGGTAAAGTGTGCTAACAAGTAAAACAGGGGGGTAGATGGGGAGAATTGCACCAACCTTCACAGGATTGCAAGTGTGTGCTGTGCGTGTCTGCAGTGGGGAGTTGTTTGTGGGGTAGGGGATTGGGTGTGTGTGAGAGTGAGTAAGAGAGAGAGAGAGGGAGAGAGAAAATGAGAAAATGGATAGATCAAGAGAAAGAGGATAGGGAGAGAGGGAGAGAGAGAGAAATGAGGAGAGATAAATAGTGTGTGTATGAATAAATGAATAGAGAGGACAGATCGAACATGGAGCACTGTGCATCTGGGGAATGCGATTGCATTATCTGCTGTACAGGAGCTAGGCTAGAGCGCATAGCAATGGAGCAGCCCTGATGGATCAATCTTTGAAGTCCTAACTTTTTAATGAACAAAGGGGCCCTCATTTCCAATTTGCTAAACAAGCCAAGAACCTCTGATGAGTTCCAAAACAGGGCACTGATCCTTTTGAAATCTATTACCCAAAAAGGCCTGGGGAATTAGTTGCTTCAAAGTCAACTTTCCAGCCATGTCAAGTCTTGACTTTGCAAGTAACGCAAATGGACACAGGCACTCTCCACACCCACCCCACCCCTCCCTGCCTACCAGACATATGAAATATTTCTGCAGTGCTATGAGCTTGTTTGAATAGCAGACAAAGAGGACAGACAGAGAGGACACAAAAATGGCACCGCCAGTCTTACTGCTGCCACTGGTTCACATTACAAAATAATTTGATTAATTCCTGACAGTGGTATGCACTTTAATAGGTATAATGTAGATATATAAATCATTTTCATAGTTTTGTGTTTGCTGACGATATGTATTTCACTCTTTTCCTTTAATTCAGCCATGGAACCTATTTCTAGACTATGAACTGAATTCCAAATGTACAGTGAGCCTATAGATATTTAGAATGCAAATATGCAAAACCCTGACCATATTTTATTAAACAGTACAGTGTGAATAGAGAAAAGGTTTCAAAACCTAGCAAGGTTTTATTCATAGTTATGAACAGTATAATATACAGCAGGTTTGATGGATCAAGAGTTGGACTTTTACACAGCTTTGATGGCTTCTCCCGTGGGCAGTAAAGCGATCACTCACTAGCATTGCATTAATGAAAAGTATATCTGTCGCTCAGGGAGATCAATTACATGCTAAAGCAATGAAAATGATGTCTGGACAATAATATCCCCTTTTCAGTGGCTGTTAAAATTTTGTTGTAAAATTCAAAGATAAAATAAAAGTATTTCTGAAGTAATTGCTTTTAGGTTTAAAACCTGACCATCTCAAAATGCTCGAAGCACTGTTTAATACACTCAACAACAAAAAAAAAAAAATAGATTTTGAATAGAATGGTATGGTATAGGTATTCTATTTGTAAAGAATGGTATGGTATAGTTAAGCAATAAGGTTCGAGAGGCAGTACGGTATCGTCAATAATGTATACATTATTGACGATACCGTACTGACTCGAGTACCTTATTGCTTTTATAACACAGTTGCCTGCGACTTTATAAATATGAAGGAAAATTTATTTATAAACAGTAAGCTGCCTTTCAGCACAAAAAAGTTCTAGTCACCAAACATTGTGTATCGCATTTCAGTAGCCAAGAGAAAATAGTCCCCCTTTGTGTGGCTGTTGCTATGCAACAGACAAATAGCATTGGGAACTTCACGTCTGTTAGCCTAGCACAAAAAGTTTGTTCATGATTAGCTAGGAGATCGACACTGATCTCGCACCATTTTGTTCATTCACATTGCTCATTTTATAAAGTTGCCATTAAAATAACAAAAACTACAATGGGACACTTTCAACTTTGTTAATATTTGTTTATATTGATTTGGATATCGCCACTAACTTGCGTGTGAGAGCTACGTTATACTTATTAGCAGCGAGGCTAGCTAGCTAGCTACTATCTGTTTCAATGGATTTTTGGTCTAAGCGTTAGCAGGCACCTACAAATAATATTCGAGACTTTCAGTTAAGACTTACAATACTCTGCAACATTCGTGTAGCACAGAAACAACTAACCGAGTCAATGTAGATATATAAAAAGTCGTGTAGATGGCTTAATTCACATGAAACATTCCCCACTACATTCCCCACAACACGCCACCATCTTGGTTCGTTTTTTTAGATTAAACAGGTCGTACAGTTACTATATCGCTGATTAAGGCACACCCCGGAACTCACTCTCAGAATGGTTGATTTCAGCTACCCGTGTTATAAGTATTCTATTTGTATAGAATGAAATGGTAAAGGTATTCTATTTGTATAGAATGGAATGGTATACATGCTTTTGTAAACAATCTATTGGACCCTTGCAGAGGTTTTTCTCATGGCGTTCATCAACAGCAGCCTACTGCTCAACAGAGCCTCTAAGCTTGGAATTGAACCCAAACTATCTTAAAGATCTATAATGCTTCAATCCACATTGATCTCAATATGAGTACATTTACAACATGTTAATGTATATGTGATTGTACAAACATATGACACATGCACTTTAAATATTATAGCTCAGGTTGTGCTGTAAATGGAAACACATATGATTTTGGAGCCACTGTTTAATTCAAGTTTTCAAAACTATCAGAGCATGTCAAAATCTTGACCTCCCCCCCTCGACTCCAAAAGGTTAAGCTTACCTAATCTACCCCTTTGCTCACCAACTGATAAAAAAAAGGTTTGACAGACCTAACCCTAGTGATTAATCATGTAGATTATTATTTCTTTTGAAGACAATTGTTTGTTTGGATCCCTTTTTTAAGTAAACATGTATACACTAAGCCCAACTCCTCTAACTGTCCTTTGTTCTGAAGTGGTTGTCATATCTTTGCTACTCTTCTGTGGCCTGTATCTTTTTCACATGAGGATTTGGGTCTGCCTGTGCTGTACTCCTTCTGAACTCCCACTATTCCATTTTCCTTTGATCAGATCACGTTTGCAGAACAAAAAAAAATGGCCTTTTCTGAACTCTGCAGGCAGATCACAAAACAAAGGCTTTGATGACATCAGTGTGTGTTTCCTGTAAGGCTATTTTATGCTGCGTCAAATTTGGCAATCCAAGAAAGTCTCCACTATGCTTCTTAGTTGTATGATATTTGGATCACCACAATAAAAGACATGGATAAAAGTATCCTTATGTCCTCACGGACACCTAATTTGTCATTAATCACAACAAATCCAAAGAAGATTGTAATGCTTGACGCAGGCCTAAAGTTGACCGCAATTTCTTAAGTATGGATGACAAGTAATTGACTCACTCTTTAAAGACCAGACTGACTGCTCCCCTGCTAAGTCTAAAATCTTTTCAGCTTGAAGTTCACAAATACTGAATTGTAGTGTGCTGCAAGCCATAATCAGGATTCAAAGGTTCAAGTAGGCCCTCCTCCTGCAAAGAGTACTCTAATGAGTGATAGCAAGAGTGCCCTCTTTTACTCAATGGCCTGTAAGGGGCCGAAGTTCTCTTCACTATAGATGTTATCTAAAGCATCATTACAACTGTCCAGAGCTGCTGAAGCTTCGACTGGCACTGTCAGATTCCTCCATTACATCGGCATCAGGATGCCATAATGTAGTAGTGTTCTAAACTGCAAGTCCTACCAACAAAAATGAACTGATTGGAGTTGGAGAAGTAATTCAGACATCAGATTCCCTGGGTTACAGCAAATGCCCAGAACACCTGTTTGGTGTGGATTACAGCAACATGGATTTGCTTTTAAAATTCTATTGAAGTCTGTGAATGAAGCATATGATGGTTGTGAGTAATGCAAAATTACTTTCTGTTTTATGCTGCAATATAATTGGCTGGACCCAAGTGCATGACATGACAAGACACAACAATCACATCAAAAAGGCAACTTCACTTACAAGGCATGTACAAACAAGAGCAGGAATAAATGGTGTTGCGGAACAGCGTGATCCTCTGATACAAGCAACACCTGACAAAGAACTGAACAATATCAGTTCAAATACCAGGTTAAATTAACCAGAGGAAACAGATAATTGAATACATAAATGAGGGACAGGTGAAACCAAGATACCAAGAGCAAGCTGAGGGGCGGAGACAGAGACACATGCACATGACTAACAGGAAGTAATACAAAACAAAACATTGCAACTAGAGAACAGAGCGTGACATCTACAAGCAGTCCAAGAATGTAACACATATTATGACCATAACGTGGTTCCCAGATTTGCTGATTTTCTTTTTCTTCCACAAAAGCAGGATACTGGTAATACATGCTACTTGATATTTACTTTCACCTTTGTGTCAGTTAACTCATGTCATTGATGTTTCCCTCATCAGACATGCTTCCATTATTAGGAGTGAACTTAATATGTACGGGAGTATGAGAGGACCAAGATCACCTAATATTGTACACTCACAACAGAATTGTTATTAAAAGTTTACAGGAAGGTCTTTGTGTTTGGGTGAAGCATAGCTCTTACAACTTACTGTTGCATTGGCATTGGATTTTTTACTACTCATTTGTTTATACACATACAGCATTTAAGATATAGTTGTTTTCATACAATGTGCATACATCTATTACTGATATGTTTTAATAGCCATGATACTCTAAATACTGGTAGTGATTGTCTAAAAGTTTTTTTGAAGGGTTACTAAATGAAAAACCAGTGCTGTCTTTCCTGACGTGTTTCACTGACGGAACAAGAGTGTTAACAACAACTGGTTCAGGACAACATAAATAAGGCCTTTCATGGCCGACTGCAAACATTTATTGTGTGTGTTTTACAAGGATGGTGAAATATTGTCAGCGTGAGTAAATGTAAACACACACACACACACACACACACACACACACACACACTCACACACTCACACAGATACCCACATGACTGAACAGATTGGCTCTCCCACACATTGTTTACCTTGTTTGTGCAATCTGTACATACAAACCTTTAAATTGGAAGCTCTAAACATTATGTTCCCTGTCACTGAACAGAGATATGTGGAGCAGCCTTCCCTGCATGCACCTGTGTCACAACCATTCTTCAACCCAAGAAGAGCTTTATGTGACTTCAGCATGACCTTGTCTTTAGACTGGAGTCACGCTTCACGCACTAAAGAAAACCAAGAGGCCATTGAGGATTTTAGCAGCTCAGATGGAGAGGGTTAGGGAGAGAGAGAGGAGGGGGTGGGGGGGGGGGGGGGGGGGGGGGGTCAAAATAGGAAAAGTGGGAAAGTGGGGAATGAGAAAAGTAAAGGCTTAAGTAGTGCCCCAGAGCAGTGTGCTAATCTCCTGTGATGTTAGCGCAGAGCACTGATGGAAGAGGAGGATTTCAAAATATTGTCAGTTTTAAAAGCCTAGTGTTTATGACAACCAAAAGCAGAGCTTCTTAAAACCTTGCCTCTACGCACACCCTGGCCCTTGGCTGCTCTCAGATGTAGAATGTTCCGGTTCCTTTGTGACGCCCGAGTTCTTTCAGATGCTTGGCTTAGTGTGTGGGGGACTGAGGAGACGTTGTGACACCAGAAGGTCTAGCATTTTCCGCACAGACAAACGTGTCTCCCAATCCTCTGTATGGATGACGGGGGTTCCACTGGTAAGCTCACTATCACCTGGGTTTCAGAAGCTGTGGGGTGTAATATTTCGCAGTAGAAAAAATGGAAGCAAATATACAACAAAGAGAAAAAAAAAATCAAGAATCAAGTAAGCAAGTAAACTAAGTCACCCTCAGCATTTTGCCTTCTCAAAGTGACTGAGCCTCATGCTACGCAGCAGCAAGTAGGGATTATTCTTGATTTAAACTGTGGAAGTGCTGAGAGCGACATTTCTTCTCGGTGGGTTGTGTTGGTGTGCTGTTTATATGCAAGCCTACAGAGTCCTCTGAATATAGAAGATGATGAGAAGAAGATGCAGGCGGGAAAGAGAGAGAGGAAGAGAGAGAGAGAAAGAGAGCGAGAGTGAGAGAGAGAACAAGTGAGCACATATGAGTCTTATGACTGCCATCCAAGCCATGGGTGAGCTCACTTTTCTTCAGGTAAGCAGGCTTACCATTATAGCAGAGAGCATTTCCCTTAGCCACAGAGATGAGATAAGGCAGAAAGAGTGACCTAAGGCCTCCCTCACAGGAACAGCACATAGGACCCAGCCATCTCCCTCCTGGCCATGAATACAAACACACACACACACACACGCACGGACGGACGGACGGACGGACGGACGGACGGACGGACGGACGCACGCACGCACGCACGCGCGCACGCACGCACACGCACAAATACACACACGCACGCACGCACACACACACACACACACACACATACATGCACAGGATCTCGCAAAACACACAAGCAAAACACACAAGAAGGAAGTGAGATGAATGCAATCATGATGAAATGGAAACACAGACAATGTAATAGTATAAATATCTTTATCTGATATATATTACTGCATTTGTTAATCTATTACAATGACTACACAAATATCTCAGGACCATCACTTTTGTTTGCACCACTGGGAAAGAAAGGGGATCTATGATATTCTACATTTGAAAATGTCCCTCAGCTTGAAAATGAGAACATTTTCTTCATATCAGAACATACACTTTATCTCACTTTATTTTGTTAGTGGCCAGAGCCATCCGCTCTCTCCATCTCTCTCCCTCTCTCTCTCTCTTTACTTCTCTCTCTCTTTCACTCTCTCTCTCTCTCTCCCTTGTGCCACCAGAGCTTGGCGAGGGAACACAAAACTTGAGCATGTTTGTTATTCTCTCTGATTGTGTCTTAGAAACATGACGCTGTCCATGCCAAGAGGCTGTCGGTCGTAGCCCACATCTCATCTGACGCTATTCACAGAGGAGAAGACCAGGTTCTGCTGCCATGTCTCTCGCTGCGTATTGAACTGTTTGGAAAATGAATTATGAAGGCTGAAGCCTCAGAAGGCTGAACATCACTGCCAACCTGCCTGTCCCTAACCCAGAGCTGGACTAGTTTCTGCTAAGTGAACAGAGGGCAAAAAGTTCTCTGACTTCTTGAGCTCTCCTTCTCTTTTATAATCGGCCATATTATTTATTGCTAGAGCATGTGCTGATTTATTCCCGTGGAGTTAATGTTCAACTGTTCAGCAATGATATCCAACTCTCAAATAACTGTGAAGGTGAACATGGGCCGTTTTTGAAAACACTTTCTTTTTCTATTCTAGTAACAACAAGCACTTAATACTTGCTATGTCATCTAGTTGCAATGTTAACTTTCAAGTACGTTTACTGTGCAGAATTCAAATATGCATTTTGAAAGTAGTTACCATGTCTTAATAGTTTTCAGATACCATTTGTTTGCCCTTGAGGTTGATTGCACTTTTGTGTCCTTTACCACAATTCAAACTCTTTGTGTGTGTGTGTATGTCTGTGCGTATACATGTGCGTGCATGTGTGTGTGTGGCAAGTCTGTTTAGTCACGCACCATTCATTTCAAGGGAATAGATTGGAAGTCTCAGGCCCCTCATGGGAGGTCCACAGCCATCCATCAGTGGCCCTCCGGACTGACAGGTGCCTGCTCTCCGCACCTCACCTGGCCTGAAAGGATGGCAGGGTGGGGGAAATGTTATTCATAACTGTCAGAGGCACCGAACCACCTGTCGCCCTTAAAGTTGCTCTCATATTTCCTCTTTGACAAATAACACACAGAGCCAAAGTCCAATTTCACCTTTGAGAGGGTCTTTTTTATTTAACACAGCAGGGAAAGAATATTGTAACACATCAAATTAATGCTATATTTTGTAACCACATTCTGTTTGATGCCTTTAGTTGTACTTAGTCGTGGCTATTTTAGCGATGATGGTGTATACATTAATGATTATGACTATTATACCTCAAACCTTATACATATCTATTTGTGATATATGTGCCACCGCAGAGAATAACTACCCCTGGATTGACAGGACTCTCTCTCAACTCTCAAATGCTGCATCACTGAAAGCTTGAAAAGAGGTTTTCTGTTGAGGTATCGTCTACTTGCCAGTCAACAAAAAGAGCAAACAGTTTAACTGCACTGTCATTTGGATGAGAAGTAAAGAACGCAGCTGTTTGCCTTCCTGGCTGTTGAATCCTCTCCCATGCATGTGTAATTGAGCTGCGTTTGGAGGGATCTGTTGAACCTTAGCAGAGCCCCTGCTGGGAGCTGGGAGAACAGAGAGAAACGGAACAGATGTATGGTGTGCTATATGACTCCCATGACAAGCATGGCGGAGAGAGACACAGGAAATACATATGGACCTGACAAACTGTCTGCATCCATGCTCTCGCAGACGTGCACAACACGGAGGCTTTGTCCCTTATTCCCTGTCAGTGATTTGAAAAAATATTTTGATATCCAAGCGATGCTTGAATAATCAGAAATCCCATCAATATCTAATGTCAGTGGGTATACATTTTTTTGTCAGTATTCTCTATGCACGTTGTTAGAGTTGGCTGTATCTCAAATTGACTAAGAAATAAACAGAACTGGAAATAACTGGAACTAGAATGTACTAGAATACGTGAGCAAGTCGATGTGCTGGAAAAATTATGAGTAGAAGATGTTGCAAATGTCTAATGAGCTTAATTCTTTATAGATGACAACCACGTCTCACATAAAAAAGGTGGAGAGTTCACAGATAGGCTTCATGAAAGGAAAACAATGCAGATGCTGGTCCCCTTCCTGCTCTTACTAAGAGTCTCTAAACTGCTGTTAGAAAGTGCATTAGAAAACATCTGTCTTGTAACAAATACTTTGTTAACATGCAAACAAATACCTTATTTGTTATCAAATACCTTGCATGAAAATGAGAAATCAGTTAATATATGACATCAGACAAATTGATAATCCTGATGTAACAGCGCTGACAAGTATACTGGTGCATATTTGATGTCATATTTGCATTGCTACTTTAGAGAGAATGTAGTCCTTTCATTTCTCTGCAAGGTTGTTGTGTGAATTCAGCTCAGCCTTTTTAAAATGCTATTAATACCATATTTTATGTACATGCTGAAAAGACTCGAGTGTATTATCCTTTTGGCTGCAGTCCTGCACTATTTACGTTGAGATGTCTGCTTATTTGTATACGTTTCAAGTTGGTTTCTTCACACCCCGCTACTCACTTGGGATTTGAAAGTGGACTAACAGCAGTCAACAGACAGGAGCCCTCAAAGCCACTTGGCACACCCTTACCAGATGAAATTCCCAAGCAAAGGTATTAGAATGATAGCATCAGAGAGAATGACTGATTGTTCCGTGTTTATCTGATAATCGAGGGAATGGATTATTCTGACGCCACACCGCAACTGTCTGTGGATGCCAAGAGTGAGAAAACTCATTCCCCCTGATTCCAGGAGATACCCGCTTCTGTGGTCAGACAAAACTCCCGCTGAAAATACATTAAAGGAAAGATGGTGTACCTCTGGAACAAAAAGAAATGCAATTTGGTTAGGGATTGTTGATGTGCATCGAATGTTGTGCAGGAGAAATAAAACTAAGCTTAGCCGTAATCTAAGGCCTGCATAGTGGTGAGAACGGTCGTTCAGGAAGTTGTCAGTATTCATGAGTAATTCCTGTGTTCTCTTTCCATTTCCATCTCAGAAGCATGTTTATCATTCAAATACAGACTACACACTAACAGCACCATTAAGGGGCCTTTTAGAAGACATCTACACAAATTTGAACACATGATTCCATGACTGCGTAGATAAAATTACATTGATTGGTTGCATTTAAAAAGTTCAATTTTTTCAAATGGCACAAATCAGCTATTTCAACCCCAAAAAAAGCTAAACACAGTCAGATTGCCACAGTGGAACATCTGTTTTCCACCAAATGACCCATGATTGACTGAAGATGGTGAACTTGCTGCTATAAAGGAAATTGCTCCCCATGCTGTTGATTTTAACACTCAGTCATAAAAATATGGCAGGCCTGCCGTGGTCCTCTGGATGGGGCATGCTGAGATGCAGGGTTGGGGGAGGTCATGGGGTGTAAGGCTAGAGTACAATCCACTTTAATTAATAACTGTATGGCTTTGGATGCCTGCCCGGGATGCAGTGATCACAGCAGCACTCTGTTCCTCTGAACAGCCACAGGAGGTGGCTGCATACCTCGAGTCAGGATTCATCTCTGAAGCTAATCCAAGTAGCTGTTAAGAAATTAAGTTGACCCGTGTGGGATTTTAATGTCCCCCTAATGCAAGGTGATGTATAATTCGCAAAAGCGCGACCAGAGGACGTTTCCCTCGCAATCTCTAAGTGACCAAAGAAAGATAACGTTTTGGAATATAATTTCTAAGCTTGAAATGTCAGTGGATGTTTTGATTGTGTGTTATGCCAATACTCAGCATCATGAATTGCTCAGTTGATTTGCCTTCATTGTTATCTCTTGCTGGTCGACCTACCGACCTTATTGACTGGTGCTACAAGTTTTTAATAGATTCGATTCATATCTACTAGACAGATATTGTCTCACCTTAAGGCATCAGCTTGACAATGTGAATTTCAGAGGACTGTGTGGTAGCTTTGATGACGAATGGAACAGTATTCTACATTGCTTGGTATCCATGTATGTAAAGGATATAGTCAGGTGTGTCAGGATGCACTGGCAATAACATAACATATGAACATACAAGTACTAAAAGCAATTGAGATATGAACCTATTTATTTAATTTAACAACATCAAGTGTAATATATAGCTCCAATACAAGAAATATAATGATATACAATCATTCTGCTCTTTGGGTTCTGAGGCCACACCGGTCAGTGTGGTCAGGCTCTAAGATAATTACACAAAAGAAGTAATTTCAAGTGCTGACTGACTGAACACTGAACACAAAAACATTTAAAACACAACCAAAGGTAGCCACTGGCGAGTTTTTCTTCCATAGAGAAATGCTGTATCTTGAACTTTTGATTTAGATTTTAAAACAGCGGGATCGTCATAGTCATACTAAGTGTCTTTGCATGTGTGTCAATGTTGTCATAAGTACAGCATGTCAGCTTGAGCCTGTGTGTATTTCCTTGTGTTAGTGGTCTAAATAGAGAGAGGAGCTGGAGCACTCAGTAGAACACTGAGGCCATGAAGATTTAGCTTCCTCCTTCCTCAGCCGGCACTGAAGCATTCCACACCTCACTCTGAGGTGCTGTCTGAGAGGCTTACCTGCCACTGTGTGTCTGAGGGCGTGTCCCTCTCTGAGGCCATGCTGGTTCACTTTGTATCCAAATTGGCATTTTATGGGTTGAAAATTACTCAACACAACATCTACTCTGAACCGATGCTGACGTACAGAATTTGGTACACGTCCACGTCATGAAATGACACAGGCATACAAATGCAGCTTGTTGCTAAATTATTTTTACTTATACTCAGGGCTGTCTGAATCACTCAAATACACACACAAAAAGCCGATAAAGTGAGGCACAATGAAGGAATATGTTTCATCCAGACAGGCTGACTACTCCCAGTGGGACGTGTATGTCCGGCACCAGACATTATAATTACCCTGGGGACAGTTAGTGCACCAGTCTTATCAAGTTATTTACACTGGGGCAATGAATGCCAAATCCCAGGCATGCTTCCCATCCACGGGTCAGTCACGTGTCACACTTACGCGCACCCTAGAGAGGGGTAATATCAAAGCAAATCTGCTCAGTCCTCCTGGGGGACTCTTAACATCTCAATCAAATTAACCGCCCCAGGCAGGGGCACAAGGGGGAGAAATGCCACCCCTCTGAAAGGGACCCTCCTTTCTAATATAATGTCCACTAGAGGCATTTACTGGCTGACCTCTGCAGTATTCCCTTCACGTGGTTTCAAACCTCACAGCAGTGCTTTTGGCAGAGCCATTTTCCACTCCTTCTGCCAACAATGATAATGCCAAAAGGAATGGCCAATTAAGGTGCCATATTGGTAGGCCTACGCATCACCTGTTAAAGTCTTGGAGTGCCAATGATGGAGTCAGCTTGCTCTGACTTGGTTGTATCATCCCTCAGGTATTGACAAGAGGTCTCGTGTTTATCGGCCTCTGATCTCGCTAATGAAACTGGGATCTGACTCAATGTAGAGTTCCGCTCTGCACTATCAGTTGGGATTTTGAAAATAAATAACTTGTCTTAATGTTGCTGGTTAAACGTGGCACTGTTTCTGTTTGCAACTGCACTGGCAGTTCGGGGTCTGCCGTCATGAGGCATTGGATTGGAAATGTTTAGCGATCACTTCATACCTTTAATGAAAATTAACAAAACTTTGTTTGTATTGATATTAGTGCCAATTCGAACTATGCCTGTCTTTGAGGGATAGTGTACATGTCTGTGTCATTTCATACCTTATATCTGCTAGGCCATGTTGTAAATCCAATGTTGTGAAAGGTGAATTGTTAAATATAACTACTTTAGCTGCTTTAACAGTTTGCAAATGTGTTCCTGCTTACTATAAACCTGAACTTGTGTAGGTATTGATACAAATAACCACCCCAGAACTTGATAATTACATGTGGGGAGATAGACAGACAGACAGACAGATAGATTTGCCCTAAGAGGTACAAAAGATTTTTCATCCATGTGCCCACTCTTCTCAGAAAGATATCTATTCAAAATTTTCCTGAAGGAAATGGCCTTTTCAGTTACATTTGGGTGCAGGTGCTGGGAGGGGGATTATCTCTGCACTTTGAAAATCATTTCATTTCACGCAAGCCCCTCGGCCAACTCTACCTCCAAAACACACAATAAAGCTAACAAGGCAATTGACAGGCACAATATGAGTGCTATTTTCAGCTTGTCACCCTGCTAATGTTAAACTATGCAATAATCAACATTTCAGTCGAGCACCTTCCCCATGTGGTCTCATTTTTTGCTCCCCACACATTTAATGCAGAGAGATTGGATTTCCTAATGCTCTCGTCTCATTCAGTGCCTTCTTACCTGAAGAGGCGAGGGAGTGAGTGAGAGAAAGAGAGAGGGAGAGAAACTGTTTAGATGAGCCCTCCATTCTAATCTGAAATATGCGGTGGTGAAATGAAATTCCCTTTCCACCACCCTTAACAGAGAGCATAAATTCTGGCATGACTGCTGTTTTTTATTACATCAATTGCCCGACAATGGGCACAATTTCTCTGCCACCGAGAGAAAACAGGAGCGGAGGACAAGAGGGAGAGGGAGAGACGGGAAAAGGATGTAGGGATTTTAATGGCAAATTGAGAGCAGGTTGGGAGGAGAGACGCTCTAAACTAAGTGAAGTACACACTGCCTGCTCCACGCTGCATGCTGAGGTGCGCCCTGAGTCTTCCTCCTAGGTATGTAAATGACGCAGCAGAAGTTGTGGTTATGCAACATCAGATTGCATGGAAGCAGACTTTCATTCCAGGATATTGTTTGGGGGAAAAACGTACATATTATTAAAATTGTCTGAAAGCTACCTTCATACAGGTTAGAAACGGCATCTTGTTAGCTGCGGCCAACACTGTTTTGAATGCATGAAGCACCTAACATGTGATTTGGGGGATATGCTTATTAGTTCCAGGTACACATACCTGTAGCTGGCTGCTAAGTGAATGTGGAACAGAATGACGAACGAGAGCCCATTAAGGGTGAATGCCCCTTATCTGTGGTGTTAAATAGTCTCTGTACTGATTGGTTCCAGATTCTACGTGAAGAAAACCATTAAGGAGCTGATTGCATGCTGCTATTTAACCGGATTAAGACTCATTTCGCTCCCAGACGCTCGGTGCCCTGTCCTCCTCATTTGTCACCCTCGCTTTCTTTCCCACACTCTTTCATCCTCCCTTCATCGTCCTCCCCCTATCGCCTCTGTGTTGTCAATCAGGGCCGCGCCCCAGTCAGCCGACATGTCAGATTGAGAACAGCAGTGCAGTCTGCTTAACTGTTTCTGTATACAACAGAGAGGCTATAGCGCACATTAAGGGGAAAGGCTGTATAATGAGTTAATACAAAGACCCACAGCTAATTTTCTGTAATAGGACTCAAATGAAAAAAAATGTGTTGATAGCTAAAATTGGAGAAAGTGATTTTGCATCTTAATTACCTCAAAATGTGAAATTGCTTTCAGTTAGATAAAAGCGCCAAACAGTCGAAAAGACATTATAGGTTTTTTGTTCATAGATTGGTAGAGGGGAAGATTCCTTATGTGAATGTGTGTGTGTGTGTGTGTGTGTGTGTGTGTGTGTGTGTGTGTGTGTATGTGTGTGTGTAGAGGGAGATTACCCATTTGAAATTGATGTAACAGTCTGAGTGCTCACTCGATTTTTACTAATTTATAGAAGCAGGTCCAGACCAAAAGCTCATTGAAGTAAAATCCATCTTAGAACAGCTACAGGCTAAAATATGGTTTAAGTGACTTTAGCATCTCAAACTCAAATACCTCACCCATCATAGTAGCTGTAATCCCCCTGTTTGCTTCAGTCTAATTCAACATTGTGTTCACGATTATATTGTGCTTTTTGTTTGAAGAACTTAATCAATGTTCCTTAACTTAAGAGCTCTTGGATTTGTGTAGTTTTCATTGGCAATATTGAGGAGCCACCATATTGTGTGCTTCCAACAACACACTCCAATACAACAGAAGCATCAGCAGGAGTCATAAGTCATTATTAGTGTTTCAAACATTTGATGAAAATTACAGTGTATCTCTCACACTGAGGTAAAGTTAAAGTAAAAGTTTGAAGAGAAGGGCATCATTATATTGAATGACTACTTCAGTGAATACAAATAAATGGAGTGAGTGTTTGTCTGTGCTGCTTCGGCTGATAATCACTTTTCAGTGATGCTCAAAGGTTTATTTTAGATGAAAGCCATCGTTGCTGTTTTTTCTACCAGAAGCCTGGCCGTGCCGAAAATGGAAATAACATATTTTATTGTTTACAGGTGCAAAAACAGCATCTTTTATAGCTCATTACTCCACTGAAAAGAGCTGAACAATACATTCGGTTAATGAGCCACTGTGAAATAGTCTTTTGAATATATCACTGTCAAATCCCCCCGAAAATGTTCATTGAATCTGGGATTTCACTGGATTGGAAAATACAAACATGAAACAATTTGCCAATGACTTGTGCAAAATAGTAAGCCTATGAAACAGCACAATAAATGCAAATTGATCTTTTGAAGCACACTAATGAAAACCAAGTTGATGATTTATTGTGGAAAGCATCTATTAATAATGCAACCTTAATGTTCTCTCGTTTCTCTTTGTGTATAAATAAAACGCTTTCAGTGTGTATTTCTTTCTATGTTCTTGTTTATTTCTGACTGCGGACCTGGCAGTTGGAGTTGTGTTGCTGTGTTTGCAGCGCGAGTGTGGGTCTCCCCCAAGGCTTTCTCTGGGCTGCGTGGGAAGGTGTGGATTGGTTCCACGGCGATGCTACCCACAGCCACGGGCTGGGACCCTACGCCGTCTGCCGTCATCCAAGTGTCGAACAGATGGTGCTCACACTATGCCATGTGAGCGGCACCAGCTACCTGGCACAGTAAGCCTGGAGGTGGGGCCTGTAAAGGTCCTGCCGAAAAGGAAAACACTGTCTCGTTTCAACGCGGCTGAGTGCTGCGAGACGTGTTCTAGGTTGATCAGAGGTCAGCCCCTAAACACGTATGAATGGTAATTCTTTCATCAAGGTTGGGCACAGTGATGTCGCATATGAATTAATTTGACGTCTCACATCACAACACCAAAACATGTCTGGTAATCAGTACAGTATATAATGTATGTATGTAATATGCATACTGCTTGACCGGATACATGGAGTGTTGTGAAAAATGTAAAGTGACAAAATAAATCATCATTCATAGCTCTATAGGCTCCACCTTATGCAAATAAGGTTCTGTTATGTATCCAATCATATTCTTTGACCAGAAGCAGTCCTCCTCCTAAAAAGACAACTCCATGCATAACAACGAATATATACAGACATGGCCTTGCCAGGACAGGCATTATGCCATGACCTTGTCACAAGGGCTGAGTCAAATGAAGTCGTACTGCAGCAATCAGTGTAGCATCGTCTGTCATTACATTTGCATTCAGGACCCTCTGTACTGTATAAATCTCTGAGGCTTGATTCAAAGGCAATTTGTTAGTGGTAAAAGGGAAAAAAAGAAGGAAAGAAAGAAAATGAATGATGTTTGTGCATAAGAAATGAAAATGAACCATAAAGAGCTACACAATGTTTTTGCCCAGACGAAAGGATACATCAGTGTGAAGGGGGCCGTGCGGCGTCTGTGTATGTGTTTGTGTGAATGAGAGAGTTTACTCACACAAAGCAGCTCGCTGAGCACTATGGAAAAAAAAGGCCCCCAGTTAACGCAAGCTGTGTTGGAGCTGTGTGAGAGGCTGTAATAGAGCAGGCTGGATAGATGCTCCCTTGTTTTTCAATAGCGGAGCTCACTCAGTAGGCACCAGCCACCCACTCACACATCCCCAGGGCAAGGCAGAGCGCAGCGGCCCTTCCAGCCTGCAGCGGGGGGGCCTACGGCAGGGAGAGGAGAGGAGATGAGCTGGCGTACAGACTGCACAGAGGCTGGGAGCTGCAGGAGGATGTGTGCTGCATTGCTGGAAGGAGTGACTGGAGATGTAAACAAGCAGAGGAGGAGAACTGTGCTCTGGAGATGTGCATCTCTGTCTACCCCAAGGTGGTGCTGTGCCATTAATAATGTGGCATAATGTGTGTGTGTGTGTGTGTGTGTGTTACTGTAATGCGTAGAAAGTGTGGGCTTGGGACTGTGTCTAAGTATTCTGTGTGTATACAGACAAGACAAGAGCTGGAGTACCCAGACATATCACTATTTTTCACTTTCATTGGCAGAGAGGGCTGGGCTTGATCGTTCCTCACTCTAAGATGCTGTGGACGAGGCGTCTGAGGGCGTGTCCCTCTCTGAGGCCAGCCTGGTTCAGTGCTGAGCAGGTAGCTCACAGACTCTAAACACAAAGCAGGCATCATGTCCATGCCCGTCGGCATCATCACCTGTCATCTGAAGTACACGTTTCTGGGGCAGCATGATTGCAGGGAGAGCAGGATCAGTGGGCACCACTGACGTACATCTGCGGCTGCCCCAAGGTTGCTCTGCACTTATAATAACGGGCTATATTTTGTGTGGCTGTGTGTCTAGGTGTATGCGTGTGTAGGTGTATGGGTGAATGAATGTGTGCATGTTCTGTGTGCTGGTGTACATTTGCATGTCTATGCAAGTAGAGTTTCACAGATTTCATTATTGCTAATGTGTTTAAGTAGGTAGAGGTACTATGGTACTATGTCAGCTCAGCACAAAGAGAGTGTACTTGCACTCTGATTGAGACGGGGGGAATACATTCTTTTGGGGAAGTTTATATCTAGCAGCTCGTGATAAATGTATCATTATTTGACATTTACAAATGTCATGCAGGAGTATGGAGATTGTGCAAGGGTTTGTGCATTTGTATGTGTCTGAGTGTTTGTCTCTGTGCATGTGTGTGTATTTGTGTGTGTGTGTGTGTGTGTGTGTGTGAGTGTGTGTGTGTGTTTCTGCAGTCTTGCAAATGTGACGAGCAGATGGAGCTCACTGAAAATGTCATATGAATGTTAGATTGCAGCTCGTCAAACCATCTGAGTAGATGCTGAGATGCTACTGTGTATGGCTTTATATTCTCCACACATGGAGAATGCCAAGAGGCATCCATACATCTGAACCTTAATGACGATTTGCCACAGACTGAGCTGTGTGTGTGTGTGTGTGTGTGTGTGTGTTCCACACACCCATGAAAGCCATGAAAGCCATAAACCAACACAATGAGTTCTGAGAAAGGACACAGTTGGGAGTGTCTCGCCCACAACAGTCACACTGCTCTCACATGATGCATGCATGTCATCAGAGTCAGAGGAAAACTCACAATTATGCAGCTCTGTTGGCATCAGTCACAAATCCACATATTCTCCCGGCAATGAAACAAATGCATGTGGCACACTTGGGAAACCGTTATGTGTGTGTATATGGGGTGAAGATTATGCATGTGGGGTAGGGTTTGAAGGAAATATGGCACCGCATGTGAACCATAACGGCCCGCAGGGATTTGCGTAGTGCGGACTGGGATGACACATGATGAACAATACTGTGTGGTATTGGCACTTAATGTGACTGTGTTTCATTGGGGGAGAAGCAGGAGGATGGGCAACTCTGATTTGTAGAATCACATAGAGAATGTTAAGTATGCACAGGAGACACACAGGGAGGGGGCCACAAAAAGAGAGATGGTATCCTCAGTGTTCACCCAGAAATGTAGCATAGCCTTAAACAGACAGAGGATCTGCTTCACACACTATGGGGCAGATGTCCATTAACAGTCGGCAGTCTTCAGAAAGTGCACGTTGCACTTTTTCGTTTTACGTTGAATGGACTTAACCTGCGGCTCAATGCGTAATCAACACGTCACCTCTAACTGCAATTTGTGGCGCCCACAACTCATCAGAGTCATTCAATTGCCAGTGCAATTGCATGGAATCATGGACCAGTGACTGCCATTAAAAGCAGTGACTGACATTAAAAGCAGTCAGATGTTTAGTAATCGGGAAATACATATACATGTGTCATCAAACAGAGCAGTTAATCTACACTACTCAAAAAAAAAAAAATCCTACTATTTGTGCAACTCTAACAAACACATTCAACAGTGTAGCATGCATCTTCACATAGGGAACTGGATGAAGTGAAAAAGTGAGGGCATAACAAGGCAGACATAAGTAAAGTTGGTACAAATGTGCAAAACTGGTGCTCAGAATACTGATTACATTGTTTCTGGAAGTTTCTCCTGTTTACACATCTAACTCACAACCTGGGATCCGCCTCTCCTCCCATACTTCTGCCCAAAACTCCCTCTTCTCCCACAACCCTCCCACCGATGCATATGCATGACTCAGAAGAGTGCAACTTGCCATTCTGCACTCCTGTAGCAAGCAGAGTGCAGTTTTAGCCATGTGTGGTTTGTTCAAACCATGTTTTAAGCCACTCATTGCCTCAAAACAATGCCTAAAATAGGCACTAGCACTGCCCCTGTGTGCATGTGTGTGTATTTGTGTAAGAGTTTGTGTGTGTGCATGTGAGAGACTATGTCTATGTCTTCCGTGTAAGAGGCTGCGATAACGTGGTGAGTGGGCAAGCCAGTGAACATCCAGCAACACGAGAATGGGAGTGAGCCCAGACAAGACATGGAGGAGAGATTATGGTGGAGGGGGTACGATAGGAAAGTCCTGTGCGCAGCGTTATGGCTCAGGGAATATCCGCGAGATATGCCCCAACAGACAGTCACGATATGATTTGAATGGGACCGATAGCTGCCACAGGCTGTTATGAGGACTGTTTGAGGATATTGTGGGGAAACATGGCACTAAAGAGAGATAGCACACAGGGACAGTGGGAGAGGTAGGTGAGCAGATTTGGCCAGGCTGGATGATCCATGACTCAATTAGTGGAAAGATATGAATTTAATTTCACATGCGGAGGCCACAGTGGACATAGTGAAGCAGTGTTGAGTGGGTAGGTGTGGAAAGCTAAGGCACTATAGGGAGGAAGATGGAGTATTCATAAGGGAGCAGGTGGAGGGGGAAGGTCCAGAATGGAGAGTCTCACCGTGGCCAACAGAGTCATTATGTGAATTAGCATCCGGAAGGACAAATTTGATAGAAGTAAATAATGTCTTCTTTTACCACACGATATCTGAAACCTGTTTTATGGTTTAAAAAAATAAATGGAAATGCAAGCTAGAGGCCTGCAGGGGATTTTCAATCCCACTCCTGCAAATAATATTTGGTCCCGCGCCTGCTTGCGTCTTTCACGTTTGCCCCGTTCCCTGCACCAGTTTATATAAAACAAAGGTTATTTCCTGCTGCTCTCACATTAACATGGATAACATTGTTTTTTTTTTACTTTTAGAACAATCTACTTAATTTCATTTTATACCTATATTTATATTTTGCGGATGACCAAGCATTTCTTTCTTCCTGCCCACACCCTGCACTCTGAAATCAAAATGACTCCAGTGGCACTCTCTTTTGTCCTGGGTCCTATGGCACAACTGTGGAAGTAAACCACGGCTCGGTACACAATTCAGTGTTTCCTTGCATAATTTTCAATGCCTTGACTGAATCTGAAATGTGATCTATTGCATAATCTTTGTGATCAACATCCTTTGCTAATAGCCATGCCCATATTGCGCTCTCAGCTGTAAAAGGTCAAATAATGTGTTAGTTCAGTGGCCAGATTCGGCTGACCTTTGGGTCTGGTTAATTGCTCATTATTAAGCACAGCGCTCTCGCACAAGTCGGTTGAATGTGTTAGTATTTAAAACTGAGACGGGGGCCGAGCCATTCACCACACATGCCGCGTACTGTTCTAAATGTCTGCCTGGCAACTTAGCACACAATCAATCTCTAATGAATGCAATTTAAACATATATACAAGGAAAGACACCTGCTCAAGTGTGTTTTTTAGCCCAGTTAGCCCAAGGAGATGCAGTGATCCCACATCCCAAAGATGTTTTTGTCTGAACAGCCTCATGCCACTAGCCTGGTGACACCAGCCTACGTATTTCCGCCTGAATTGATTTCAAGCTCATACTCAGTCTGGCCCAACCCCGTTGACAATCGTCTCCAGGACTCAAAATCCAACCGCACCAATCAGCGAACAGTTCAGAGCTGTGACGCAAAACTCACCTTGGAGGAAGAGACACGAAAAGCTATCGGGAAAGTTGTCTCAACTCTCGAGAACATCAGAAAATTAAAAGGAGAACAAGAGTATTGTCTTGTAAGTTTTATGATTGGAAAGGACGTTGTAGCTCTTCTCCCAACTGGCTTTGGGAAGAGTTTAATCTACCGCTTAATCTATGCTTACCAAACGTTGCTGATTGGTTAAGGGAACTCCAATGATTTTAAACCTCAAGCTAAGCACCCGCCCATCTCGGAAAATGAACGGGGTTAGGCCAGACTGACTGACGGAAAAAAATGGAGTCACAGGCTGGTAATGGCCAGGCTATCATGCCACAGGGAGTTCGTGGAAATGATGTAGCTTCATACAAGTAAAGGTAATGCAGTGATTAAGAATGAAAGATTTGTGGGTTAGGTGTACAAGACTTTCCTCTTGAAGATAATATCAACCATAATACTGCCATTATCATTTGCTGTGCATCGATGGTGGCAATTACTTTAATATACTGAAGTATTTTTTTTGTATGATATTAATGTTTAACATTATCCAGTGATGCAAGGTAATGTGCGGTAGAAAAAAAGAGTGTCTTTGTTCCATGTCAGTTGAAGTGTCGTTGCTAAATAATATATTTGCACATGTGACGTAATGGAAAATGAAACCACATATCTCAGTTCCGCTAGCTTAACTGGTAGGGCAAGTTGTTTGTAAGGTAGTGGAGGTTTTAGTTCCTAGGCTGTCCCTTATTTGTTCTCTCAGTTGTTTTTGTTCTCCTAAATTAGAGACTGACGAAGTTAGTTTGCTGCTAGTACTTGCAAATATATTTTACAAAATGAATGCTTGGTGCTAACTCCAAGGTTCCCTAATTTACTGAAGCTTGATTGATGTTGTTCCTCACTTAGGTCGCTTTGGAAAAGAACCTTTGCCAAATGAATACATGTAAATGGAAGCTAATCTAGGTGGTGAGCTCATAGCTAAGTGGTACTTCTATATTCCCCAGCCCTCAGTTTCACAAAAGAGAGTTGGAGATTCACCTGTTTCCCTGATATGGCTCTGTGCCTTGTTTTCACCTGAGTGTAAGCGAGGCATGATGCTGTAAGTCCGTGGGCCTGTGGCTGTGCGACTTGAAGCTGTGATTGAATCAAAGGAGGAGACCGAAGCAGCGGTCCTGTGAAGACTAACTGGTGAAGGCTCACTGGATCTCCATTTCCCATTCGCTCCTGTTGTGTGAAGAGGCCAAGAGCCATCCATTTTTAATAGCCTGAGATCAATTATTAAACCCCGAGATCTTATCCCCTACTCTGGTGTGAAACATCTAATAGGACAGGACACATCTCCCTCCCTCCCTCTTCCCCTCCTCTTTTCATTTCTTTCGGTCCTGCGGCGAGGAGAGATTAGAGATGCTCTGCTTCCAGTCCCCGCCACATTGCTTCCAGCCCTGCGAGCCTCCCTACCTTTGTGCCATCACTGGGGCTGAAAAGCATGATTGTGACCCCTTCCCATGGGCCTCCCTAAACTCACGGTCTAAAATGAGTTTGGTTGTTGGGAGTGGGGTAGGTGTCTGGGTTTGAGCAGACCACATGTAGGAGAGAAATTAACTACTAGGAGACCAAGCTGTTTTATCTAATTGATTCAATTTATCCAAATATTTCTTGGTTACACTTCAGTTGAAGGCGACCTGAATAACGATTTTATAACACATTCAAAAGTATTGAATAACATGTCAACTACTTTATTTGGCATTTTCTTCTCGGGGAGACTCCTAGAGGCTTGAAATCCAGAGGGGTCTGCAGAGCTTTGAAGAACAACAGCTGCTTTAGTGGAATGAAAAGAGGAACTGCAGACGTACAGGAAGCCAGGAAAATGTGCAATTAAGATATGTCATGTTTTCTTAAAGTGTTAAAAAGTCATGCTATATGTTATTATCAAAATGTAAAGAGCATAACGTCTCTTCCAGATCACTGAAAGATGTGTGCTACAAATGATCTCCTGCCTCTCCCCTATGGGGCCACTGAAGTAGAACTGAAATCACATGTAAACAGATGCTTCAAAGATATAGATGATTTAGCCACCAGAACCACTACAGAGATTTATCACTGTGATAGAGTACGTGCCAGTGGAGGTAACGCAAAGGCAAGGTGATTAACAGTGCATGAAAAATAATGACTGTGAATAATATGAAATACAAATTGGAGATACATATATAAATAAAATATTAATATAAAACATAAGTATAAATAAATATAAAACAAATTAAAAAATGTGCGTAAGGGCTAACATATCACATCACACATAACCGACACTCCAGCAGCCTAATGACAGATTGCAGAGGAGAGGCATCATCATGCCCAATAGTCAATTCCGTTGCTGGGAGGAGCTGAATAGCCATTTGGCCGGGGGAACAAAAGACTTCCTCAGTCCATCTTTTTAGCAGGAGTACGGCAGCAGTCACAATAACCTACACTCCTTCTAGATCTTCTAGTCCCTAACCAGGGCAGCCAGCTTGGATGTCTTGTTGGCCAGCGAGTTCAAATTCCCCATCACTACCGATCAGTGTTGGGAGTAACGCGTTACAAAGTAGTATTCGGGCAACTTATAAGCAAAATACCTGTTATTAATGGAGGCTTGGGGCAAATGTGCAGGAAGACGGTTTCCAGTTATTTAGGCCGAGAGTATGAGAAAATGCACATTTGAGGGGTTACAACAAATATCTACCACAGCAGACATCTGGATTGCTTACAACAAAAGCTTACTGCACATTGGATTAATCCCAACAACATGCTACGTGGGAAATCAGCCCTGGCATGCCAAAGATTTAAGGGCTGACATACGTATGACATTATTGCAACCGAAATAGACAACATCCACTCATTCTATGGTCTATCTTTCAAAGTGACAGCAACTGTTACTGACAATGGCTCTAGTTTTGTCAAGGCGTTTCAAATGTACCAGCCACCTGGTCAGACACTGGAGATCATTTTGAGGAGGACGAGGCGACTTTTACCAACGTTGGGGATGTGCTAGATAATGCTGTCGATGTCAATGACGTGGTTTTACAGATGCGCATTGCATACATTACACCTCATCTCATGCACTGATGTCGATAAGTGGCTAATGTCAAAACCGGAAACGAAATCTATCTACAGAAATGCTACCACAAAATGCGCAGGTCTGTGGAACAAGGCAACTCGGTCAACGGTGGCGTCGGAGATTGTCAACAACGTTTTTGCTAAGAAGCTGCTTGTACCTTGCACCAACAGGTGGAATTCGTTCTATGATGCGGTAGCTCGAATTTCTGAGATACCTGTGGCCGAATTGAATACAATATCCTCCCAACTTCAAATGAAATGAAAATCAGTGAAAGGGAACATCAGGTCCTTAAAGAGTATTGTGTTGTGATGAAGCCACTTACTGTGGCTCTGGACATTCTGCAAAGAGAGGACAATTGTTTTTACGGAACACTCTTGCCCACTCTGGAGACGTTGATGTCTAAGACTGGATTAAAAAAAAAAACCTTGCCATCCTGGATGGCCTACCAGAGGCAATTGTCCAGGTAAGAGCTGCTATTTAATTTTGCAATTATATTTATCCAGTCAATAGCTCAGTTGCATTTATTTGTGTCTAGATAATGTGAAGTATTTATAAGTGCAGGTCAATTTAGTGACTGCTCAGTAGTCAGATTTGTGCTATATGCCAAATATGCACATTGTATGATACACTTGTTTTTAAGACTTGTTTTAATACTCTTGTTATGTCTTTTGTGTCATGTATTACAGGCAATCAAAACAAGATTTGTACGTGTTCTTGAGAATAATGATGCTCTTCTGGCTGCTGAAACCCTACCCAAGTTCAAGTTACGTTGGCTGCGTGACCAGGAGAGGAAGGACTTGGTAAAAGCAAGTTTAGTAGCAGAATGCAGAAAATCTGTCCCAGAACAGGATGAGCACCCAGGGCAAACCCCAACAACACAGCGCCGGCCATCTACCAAAGAGGATGAATTCTTTAGTTTTGATGAAAGTGAGGCAGTGTCGGAAATTAACGAGGGCAAAGGGCAAAACTGCCCCTAACAAATATAGTTTTGCCCCTAAAATGACTAGGAGAGGGGCAAAAAATGCTCCCATAATTTTGTGTAATAATAATTTGATGAACGTGTCAAGCATCGTAGCCTATATGACACGGTCAGTTGCCATTAAATGTTTTGATTTTCGACTTGACTGATTGCGTGAAGAACCGAACGTTCTAACAAAAAATATTTCGAGCGCTTCCTAATCAGACCTGTGACTGCGAAAGTGAAGAGAAATGAGGATCAGCGTATTCTCTGTCACCATCTCAGGTTCTAAAAGATAAAATTCACACACCCAGCGACTGTCAAAAAATTAAAGCTAGATTGGCCTGGGGTGGAGGATGACGACGACGACGACGAGAAAAAGACCTGATTTTTTTTTTTCAAGGCGTGTCGGACTTGTGGACAACGAGTTGCCCAAATCGTTGTTAATCCAGCACAGGCAAATATTTCTGCTGAATTCATCAAGGGGAACGAAAACATACAGAAATACATGGCCTTTCGTCACCAGGCGCCAAGCAACACGCCATCGCCTACGGTGAATGATAACTGGTAATAATATTTTTAGAAATGATTTAATTAAGCTAGTTTAATGTTAGTTAGCTAACGTTAGCTATTTTTGATAGTGCGTTAGCTACATTCTATTACTGTCAGCTGGGCTGTTGGTGGTGGTTGCAAGGTTTTTGCATGCCTTTTAGGTAGTTAGCGTACTAGTTTTGGAACAGAACTCTGTATTGCTGCTTTAAGCCTAAATAAGTGTGTTTATTATTTTGAACAAAGGTTAAATGATTTTCACAAGTTTCTGAAAGTGCCCCCAATTTTTTGTGAAATGCCCCTGGATTTCAGTAAGTGGGGGCAAAAATTGCCCCCTAAAAGATATGTAAATTTCCCACCCTGCAGTGAGGAGGATGCCTTTTTGTCTGTTGAAAATGAAGTAGCTGATTACTTTAAATCAGAAGCCACAGGGATGGATGCTCTGAATCAGTTTCCCATGATAAAGAAAGTATCACTTAAATATAATGCAGCCACTCCATCCAGCTACTGGTCAGAGGTGAGAGATGAGACTTGTTAGCCCATTTTAACGTTTGTTGAGAATCATATCTCTTATCTCTATTTAGCTTTGCCTTATGAGGCATGTTAGTTAAACCATTTTCAATTATATGCAGCACCTCAAGGCACCTTGGTTTTTTCTTTTATTTTGTTTTAATACTGTAGGCCAATAACTTTTTTTATTTCATTGGGCCTAATGCGTTAAAAAAAAAAAAACATTGTTAAATTAATGAGACATTTATTTTGTATTCATTTAAGTGTTTGACTATTCAGTTCTGTTCATATTCATTACATGTAAAAAGCAGACATAAAAGTAACTTAAAAGTTACTTTCCCTAGTAACTAGTTACTTTTGATATACAGTAACTGGTGACGTAATTCAATTACCTTTAAAAAAAGTAACTAGTAACTGTAACTAATTACTAATTTTCAGTAACTTGCCCAACACTACTACCGATTGGAAAAGAGAGCTTTGACCTCCACTGTTTAGCCATTATCTTATCCTAAAGCTCAGCAGCCCTGATATCTGTGCCTCAGTTGCTTCAGTATGAAGTAAACAGTGACGGTGTGCCCAATTGTTTGGAGTTAAAGTTACTGTTGCCTTAAACCAACAAGGTTTCGCCCGCCACCTTGCAGATAACAAAAGGCCATATCCGTAGGATAGAATGAGAATCGACACAATTTGTGCAGTGGAAAATGTTAAAAGTGGTCAAAAGTTGAAAAACAAGAACAAGAAAACAGTTCACAGACAAATGCAACTCGTCAGAGCCGGAAGAATAACCTGACCTTACATGTACTGACATTCCTAGGATAGAAGACTTCAGTCTCTGGGAACCTTGAATTTAGTGACCTTCCATCACTCCCTCATTTCTCTCAGTTTTTCTGATAGGTGGATTGGGCGCCCTTTGTTCCTTTCAGTTCAGGATTTAACTCTCTGTCTCTCACTTTTTATTTATGCATTTGTGTGTGTATGTATTCTAGTGTGTTTGAGTATGTTTGAATGTGTATACTTTACCATAGATCTTACACACATACACACATAAAATGCATGAAGGCACATGCACAGCTCATTCACTAAAGAAAATAATGTCCACTTCATTATGTAAAAAATCCTCCAGAGCTTTCAAGCCTGGGACTTTGGGACAAACTGTGCAGAAAATGCCGTATACTGCCCTTCTAGGAATCTTCCAGTCGAGGCAGAGGAATGTGACATAGTGCAAGGCTTCTCTGTTGTGGATACTGGTATTAGGTGGGATGATGAGGGCTGCCTTAAGTTGCCAAGCAACAGCCGTAGGGTTTAAAAAAAAAGAATGATGGGGAAAAAAACAACAATCCAAATTTCTGTCCCCTGCTGTTCTATCACTTAACTCTAATGAGAGGGGAAGATTGAGAGAGGGGCGGGGACTGGCAGACAAACATTATGATGATGCCAATCAAACAACAAACATTTCAATTACGTTTAGGATGGCACCGTGAATCAAAGTAAGTAAGAATCAAGGGCAGGGTTGGCATAGACAGAAGCACAAATTAGTAAACAAATTAGCATCGAAAAGCCATTCAGCAGATTTAGATGGCTCTGTCGTTTTAGCCAAAATGTTACTATAATCAGGTAGCTTTTTACACCTAAAAGTCCAAATGAACACACATCTGCTAAGTCGTTTAACCCTTCAAACACTAAGGAAAGTTCCTGTGAGATTCTCCTCATACTGGTATTTATGATTAACGTTTGAACAACCTTCCTTGAGGGCAAGTGATTTCAATCTCCTTATGCTCTCCTTATGCTGCTCCATAGATTGACAGAAAAGATGAAAGCAGAACATTCTCATTCTGAATGAGTCTCAGCAGATACCAAAGAGGAAGCGCTTTCACTGGTTTTGAGATGTTTCCACTAGCCTACGTCTCACCGGGAAGGCATCAGCTTCAAAGGAACAAGTATGAGGTATCATGATATTTTGGAGCAATCCAGTATTTATGCCTTGTGAACTGACCATCACAGCATATGTGGGTTCAGAAATACCATTGATTCTCTTCGATAGCTTGGGGTGAAGAGAACTGATAAAAGTACAACATTGTCCTATGTGCGAGCCTGACAAGAAACAATGAGAATGTGAAAACAAATCTTTTCTTAAATATTTTATACTGAGAACTACAAAGGTTCCTGCAGTTAAGATTAGGAGGGATTCCCAAAACTAGAAATTGTGGAATACTGTACAGTTTGACATACAAATGAGCATCTTCAAAGACTTCCCTTCAAGAAACTGTCAGCCCGAGATGCTTTATATGAGCATGCTCATATGAAGCTCTGATTTCTTTTACTCCGTGGCAAAACCCTCCTGATTGGTCCCAGAGCAGAAGGATGACAAGGTCTGTACTAGTCTGGTGTGCATTTTTTTTATTATGTGTTCATCTAACTAATTTACTGACTACGTTAGGTTTGACAAACTGTAGGAATGAGTTTGTGGAATTAAGCACTCTGCCAATTGTAATTTAGCAAAGGGCACCTATTTTTCTTGTCTGGAATTTGCAGTTTTTCTAAATCCTGGCTACATGCTATTCCAAAACACTTTAATTATGGAACAACATCCATGCTTGTCTCTTCTATCCCATACACACATCTGTGCCCTAGGCTGTGTCAAGCTAAAAAGGCACCTGATGCCTAAAAGAGCCCGGGTGATGTAATATTGACATTGGAACGACTCTTGAGTGACAGTTGCTATGCCAACGCCAATACGTCACCCGGGCTCTTTTATTCCTCATAACGCGATTTACTTCAGAGCATCTCGCATTGAACTTCGCTACCTGAGACCGGCTTGCTTGTATTTGACCTACAATAAACCAACCAAAACAACCATGTGCTTGATGTTTGACTTTGGTAGGAAAGTTGTTGATTCGCTAGTTTATTATAGTATCAAAGTAAGCACATTCCATCAGCTAGCTCGTGCTAGTGTAACGAGCTATCTTGTTAGCTTGAAGCTATTCATCTGTTGTTGTGCTTAAATTAAGAAAGTCCTTAATGTGTTGTGATTTTTAGACATATCTGACGGCACCCACAATTACATTTGAACAAAACAGGGCATTGTTTGCACAAAATTTTACTAAAGAACAACGGGGGATTGCTAGCTTTGATATGCTAGCGGACATTGCTAACTTACAGAATACCAGCAGGCAGGTGTAGCTAAAACTTTTAAGTCGCTTAATATTGTGCCTAAACGGACACTATGTACCCCGACACTTTTTGGCTATCAGTCAGAGAGTCTCAAGAGTTGTTCGAAAGCCATCAGCTACTTTTTAGTCGCTAAATATTGTCGCACAAAAGGAGGAATTGCTATTAGCAATATAGATGCTAGCGGCGAAACCTGTTGATGTGTGCTTACTTACAAAAGACCGGCAGCCAATATTAAGCGGCTAAAAAGTACCTGATGGCTTTCGAACTACTCTTGAGACTCTCTGACTGATAGCTAAAAAGTGTCCAGGTGCGTAGTGTCCGTTTAGACACAATATTAAGCGACTAAAAAGTAGCTGATGGCTTTCGAACGACTCTTGAGACTTAAAGCTAATAAGCGGCCGGGCTACGTTCGAAAGTCAACATTACGTCACCCGGGCTCTTTTAGGCATCCGGTGCCTTCTTAGCTTGACAGCTGCACTTCATAGATCAACCTTTTGATTAGGTCAGATGAGTTCACAGAGAGGACCATAGGAGGTCAGATACAGTTTTAAGTGGTATTTAGGAAGATTGAGATCCTGAGGATGGATTGCTAAATAGATTGATCGATAGATAGATAGGTATATACCGTAAATCCTCAAATAAAGGCCGGGATTCAATTAGAAGCCGGGCTTCAGATAGTAGCCGGGGTCGTGGTCCATACGGACAAATAAAGGCCGGGCCCCGAATACAAGCCGGGGGGTAAAATGAAGTAGCCTATATTACTGTAGCCTACCAGCATCAGTCCGTCGGCTCAAAGTAGACATCACAATTTAATTGAATGCATTTCACAAATACATGTTCTCCTCGTGTTTAATATTATATTATATAATATTGTTGGCTAATTTCATGGGCTGTTTGCAATAAAAAAGGAATACCCCCACGTAGGACTACTAGGCGAATTTGTTATTGTTTAGCCTAAATGTACGTATCGTATAGCCTACTGTTGTTTATCTGTAACGTTTTAGTTGGCTAGGTTACTTTTTCCATAAGGGATCATAAAGCAGTAGTAGACTTATGTAACTTTGATATTAAATTCAAAGAGATGGTGTATGCTGATTGCTGAAGAACATTCGGGAGAGAAAGCAGCAAAGAAGTTTGACATTGACCCGAGACGAATGCGATAGGCTACGACTAGCAGGTGGAGGTAGAAAGAAAGTTAGGCTGGATATCAAACCTGCTCGTTGAATACATTTTTTCAGTCCGCGATGAGCATAATAGATTGTCTAGAAAAATGATTAAAATCAAGGCTTTGGAAATCCTTTCCTCCGTGACTGACACTGCATGAAATGTGGGATTTACGACAGTCTCCGACCCTGTGTATTGCCGTAGAAGCCCACATTGGTGTGAAAGCCCCCCCACCCCTTCCCCTTGGCCAGGCCTAGGTTTTGTTATGTTAATTGAATTGACCTGGATTGAACACAACAGCTCCTTGAATGTCCAGTGGTGTAGTCCAGTGTATACGCAGGTATACGGAGTATACCCACTCATTTTTCAGTCAGCATTGGGTATACCCACTTCTCAAAACAGGGTGTTTATCCTGTGCTGTATGAATAAATAAAGAGTATACCCACTTCTCCAGGGACCACTACACCACTATGAATGTCGATACGTAATGGTATGGTGTTATTGAAACTTACTACGTGTAAAAAAGACTAGAAATTGAACGTTTATTATTTCAGGTAGGCGCATACCTACGTGACAAAAAAACTGTTTCTGTTTCTGACTCGAGTCTAAAGTTTCTAATGTTGCCTCGGGCGCCTTTACGTGAACATAATTAAAACGTCACATAAGTCCACTAAACAATTCCCGATTCGCACGCTCCAGTAACAGAAGAGAAATACCCCAGAGGAGGGAGGAATGATAAACCAGGTACTTGGTCGCACCGACGAGCTAGAACATTACCAGCAAAGGTGGCTAAGCGGTTAGCAACAGCACCATTAGGTACAAAGTACCACTAACCTGAAGAGCGCAGGTTCAAATCTCGAGAAGCTCGCGTAAAATCTACCTGAAAAGTCACAGGTTAGATATTTACAAGTGGCAAACATGTCCCAAGTTGCGAAATGACTCAATATCTCGATGATCTCGATATCAGAGTAAGCCCGACTCTGTATAATCACATGCCAAAAGTGAATCTCAAGAACATTACAGAGAGGAAGCTCCGGAATATGAGTGGAACAGCCTCGAAAGTACATTGCAACCCCCGAACTCTGAAAATGAAAGGCAAAGCAAGAATCGTGAAATCCCCGAAATCAAAACCCTAAAGACAGAACTCTGAAAACGGTGAGCAAATCAAGAAATGTGATAACCCCGGAGCAAAACCCCAAAGACAGAACATTAATTAAATTATTATCGTGTAGCCTACATTTTAATTTCGTTTTTATGGGGCAATAGCTGTAAATGGGAGGGGATACGTTTTGTCAGTTGAAAGCTGACCTATAGACAGAATCTCATTCCGTCTCATCACAAGACGTTTTAATTCAATTCCTTCTCGTTTTCAACCAATGGCTGCAGCAGGGTGTGTGTGGCTAGACTGCTGACAGTCAATATGCTAATAAGAGCATTTTGCACCTCTGTCAGCGGGAGGTGAGAATGCTAAACACATCGGCCCCCCTCCCCTCGCAGGTTCCTTCCCGGGAATTTCCGTTCGTATGCGGCAGACGGATATTTCGGGGGAATGTACGCGATCAGCCAGGAATGGTGATCATTCGCGGCTGTATCACAGCGTTTACGGGCCCGATAATCTTGCTTTTTGTGCAGTGTGACAGTGGAGACCATGGGCCGTATTCACAAAGAATCTTAGGGCTAAAAGTAGCTCATAAGTGGTGGATTAAGGAGAAACTCCTAAAAATAATGGGCGTGTCAGTCTTAAATGTAGGACTCCTAATTTTCTTTACTAAGAGCAATTCACAAAATATTTTATCCCTAAAAGTAGCACCTAAGTCTAGGACAGCTTAAAACTCCTCATGAGGACTCCTAAGTCACTAAGACCTATTCACAAAAAGTCTTAAAATGGCTGAAGCCAGACGCAACGTGTTGGAGACACTTGACCGACTCTGAATTGTTGAGAAGATATCGCTTAAACCATGAAGGAATCAACATTTTACTAGAATTAGTGCGGGATGCAATCACGTCTCCAACTAACCGAAACAACCCAATCAGTCCGGAAGTTAAATGTTTGATAACATTAAGATTTTTGGCTACGGGGAAAATGCAACTTTGCAACGCAGACGACTTCAGAATGTCGCAATCATCAGTAAGCCGATTCATTCATCAAACAATCACCGCACTCTGTAGACCACACATTGTACAACAGTTTATCCGGTTCCCTTTGGACAATCGCCTACTTCAAAGGATCAAGGTCAATTTCATGGCGATTGCAGGAATGCCCGGTGGGTGCCAGAACACACATTAAAATAATTGCTCCATCCAGATATTAGGACGTCTTTGTAAACCGCAAAAAGGTACATTCAATTAATACACAGATAGTGTTTGATCCAAATTTCACAATCATGGATATTGTTGCGAAGTGGCCTGGATCTACTCACGATTCGCGCATTTTAATGGAGAGCGGTCTGCGCCAGCTTTTTGAGCGGCACCATGTACCTGCTAGATGCCACTTGTTGGGTGACAGTGGCTATCCATGCAAGACATGGCTTTTGACACCCTTCCTCAATCCACAACCGGGAGCACAGTTGAACTACAACATGTAATTATACGCATGAGGCCTATTTATTTCCATGAATTGTAGAGCGCACAAGAATACACGCAATGTTGTGGAAAGAGGAATCGGGCAGCTGAAACGCCGCTTTCATGTCCTGCATGGGGAAATGAGGCTTAGCCCAGACAGGGCCAGTGCCGTAATCACTTCGTGCGCAATTCTGGGGAATGAAGCATTTATGTTAAAGGACCCATCGTATGCCCATTTTACCACAAGTTGAAATGGTTCCTTGGGGTCTTTATGAAATGCCAGTAACATATTTTGGTCAAAATACCACAAGAATAATTTTATACAGCACCCTTTTCACCCTGTCAAAACAGCTCCCTACAGATTGACCTGTATTGAGTGCCTGTTCCTTTAAATGCTAATGAGCCAGCTCACTCCTCCCCCTCCTCCAAGAGTTGCGCTCGCATAGCTTGAACAGCTAACTACAATATAGAAAGATGGCTACTGCAGAAGACAGAATCGTACAACCGTATCTGTTTGAGCCAGAGTCAGACCCAGAAGCAGAACAAGAGGCTCCCGAACATATTCAAGAAGTTAGGGCTCACCAAACGTTTCTGAATGGTAAGTAAACTACATTTAAATCTACATTTAATTTTTTGTTTTAACTTTGGCTAAGGTCATATGGTCAGGTTGATGGTGACGAGAGCATTGCACTGCTAGTAAATAGTTTGTACATGTGAGTAATATGAAATAAATACAGTGTGTTTTATGTAAGTTACTGTTTGTGAAAAGGCTGTTTTTCTAGGCATTTAAATCAACCAGATGGCTTGCAGGATAGATAGATATCTTAGCATAAGTGGTGCAAAGCAAAAAACACGGGTAAAGCTCGAGCTGTAAAGTAAAATATTATCTAACAGTAATGGACAAAGCAGGTGTAGAACATAACGTAACGAGTTTACCTCCGTTTATTAGCGCTCAAACCTTGTTTTCGTTGTATTTGTCGACTTATGTCTGTAACTGTAACTAAACATTCAAATACACTTTACCTATAATGTTGTCACTTTTTAAAACTCTTTATCTATACAGGTGTATTTGTGCCAATTGTGAGCAAATGCCTAGAGCCTGAGAATGTATGCTGCATGGAGATACCACATGTAGAATTCTTTGTGAATGACATGACATCTTTGTGAATGACATGACATCTTTGTGAATTATGCAGTCATCTTCTGTTTTATATTCAATGATACTTACACTTTCAATATTCAAGGTAACAAGAAGACTATGCAACCAACCATCCGGGCATTCTACCTGTGTGCTTCCCTCTCGAAGCGTCCTTGAGCACGACATGTGAACCCCTTATTGCTCCTGATGTGCAGTGTGCCATCAGTGAAAAATGTAAAATGTGTCACATCCTTGTAAGGCGCTATGGATAAAAGCGTCTGCTAAATGATGAAATGTAAATGCTTGAATGTGTTTTCACTACAGAATGCATTCAACATCTATAGAGCAGACTATGGGCCTTATGTCTAAGGGGAATATAGCAGTAAGTTGTTTTTTATGCATGAGTCATCAGTTATTTTTTACAATACAAACATAACTGGGCAAGATCGTTTAATCTTCCCTTGGTCTTACTTTGCTTACTGCTCATCTCATATGTGTCAACTGTTGACATGTTACATACCAAAACTGTTTCTTTAGACTTTTTAAACATAGTTATTAAATGTATTGGCTAGTACATGGGTAATACAAACAGAAATACCACTTATAATAAAAACACTTTGTGCCATCAGTAGCCATACTGTTACCAAAGGACGACTCAATAGATGTGTATATCACCATTTATTCTCTAAATACAATGTAATCTTTGCTCAGAAGTTACAAGTATTTTGTGTACAGAAGCTTTGTTAGCTGGTTTTGGGGCTTTCTGGGACAGAGAATCTGGGTGCCCTCCTGCGTGGTGCTCCAGATATGCATCTTTGGAGGATCTGTATGACACATGTAGCCTTGGACACTGTTCAGATGTTCTTCCTTAACAACAAAAGAAGCAATGTTATGCATGATTTTTCCTGAATGCAATAAAAGGACTCAATACTCCATACTGTAAATGAAATGTCATCTCATTGACCATTATCCTTGCACTGCCATGCATACAACATGAACTAAAAGCATTTGAAGAAATGTTGTATTCCACCAACCTAATATAATTTTCCCAACACAGAAGAGTAGGTACAATAACATTGGCATACTATGCATGCTCTACGTACATTTTTCTCATAAATCATTATGAAATAATCGTACATTGAATAGGTAATGGGTTTGGTAACTGCAGGTGAGTCTTAGCTGCTAATCACGTAGTTCATGAATGGGTAATGCCCATTTAACATGTATGTCTCCCGTCTTTGTAAAAAAAAAAAAAAAAAAAAAATCCTTAGCGATTGCTATACACAAGCTGCATAAAAGCACACCGCAAAACAAAAGTGCCCTTTTAGCAAAATGACATCCAAATTAACTTCTGTACACGTTAGCATAGATCATACAGGCTAAGGCTGTGTTCACGACTGACTTATTTTTAATTAGAAAAAAAGCTCTGCCTTCAGCGCCTATTTAGTGCGAAAATTCTGTAACCTTAACAACGGGAATCATACATTAATATCCGTTAATTATCAACTACTATCATTAGCAAGCTATCGATACTATGGCGAATGAAATGCATCTACTTGAATACGCGTTTGAGGAGGAGGAGGAGGGTGAGAAGAAAAGGCGCCTTCTGTGGGTGCAGGAAGCTATTTTAGTCTCCTGAGCCAGCTACAGTTCAAATAGCTAGCAAGCTGCTTATGGTCACAACCCACAGAAAGTTCAAAATGCCCAGGATATGTTGTGCTGTTGGTTGCGACAACAGACACCAAAGAAACCTAGATGTACAATTGATACAATCGTGAATAATTGCTGTGTCTTCTCTCTGCAAAACTCCCCTGGGCAAGCTAGAGTGCTAATAGCTAGCGAACTGTTTAGCGAAAAGCTTAGGGCTCTAGCTACAACTAAGACACCGCACTTATTCACGTTTGTATCAATTAACCACCACTAAAAAAACACGGTGGATAATTGCTGTTTGAATAAGTTATACAGCAAACAGAGAAAATCAACACACTGACAACATTGTTAGCTAGTGCACTGCTGCAGCAAATGGCGTTGAGGCTACAACATGCTAACGTCGCAAACCACCACACTGAATGGGCAAGTAACAGAATATTTTTTTTAAATACTTACATTTCCCTCGTCTGCAGTTCATTCCAAGACATTGCCTTCAAATATGAATTCAATCCATTTCTCTCGTGTCTTCTGAGGCTGGGAGGTGATGTAGAGATCTGTACAGCCTACCACAGCACATCTTGAGTAATAAATTTGCTTCATGCTGCTAGCAAGCTAGTCCAAGTTCATATCATATAATAATGAGTGTAGGGGGGGCGGGGGGATGAGATGGGGGGACGGGCCCAAATCAAACTGACGACACTTTGATAAGGAAGTTCATTGGCAGTCACACAAGCATGTCGTTTCTGACGTCCAAGAACAATAACAGATCGCGGGATTAGTTTTTTTCCAGACTTTTTGGGTCAGTAGACATGCCAGCAGTGACGTGCAGTCAGGGTAGGCAAGGTAGGCACTGCCTACCCTGACAAAATTCAAACGTAAAAATGTTTATTAAATCATTTCATTTAATAAACTTGTATTTGTATTTGTACCGAGTATTCTTGTGATTTATATATGCAATACATACGTTATTCCAATTGTTTAGACGTTACGATGACAATTGTATCAGTTACGCATAAACAAATAAAAAAAACCGGTAGAATAAGCAGTGCCTTTACTGCCCATTCATTTTGAACGGCAACAAAAAAGTCATATCGCGCATGCGCACTTCGATTCTGTATTCTTTAATATGTACGTCGAAAGGCACAACTGTCCTGTGCCTTTGCACGTAAATATGTTATGCCAGTAATCATCTACGTTACGTATCAAACATGGACCAATTAAAATCGAGATATTACTGGACATTTGCGCAGCTGACGTCATTACACCAGCTAAACGTAATCCCCGCGAAAATCAAAGTAAAAATGACAACAGCGGTATCTACCGATATTGTGGAACTTAGACATTTCTCTAAACTCGACTTTAATAGAAAAAAGCAGTAACTGGCAAGAGGGAGGCCTAGTCCAACACTAAATGAACTTCTGCAGAAAAAGGGACCAAAAATTGTTGTTTCAAACGGACTGCTATGACAAAAAAGATTGGCATTGTGGCTGTGCTAGTCAGGTGAGTTAGAAACAATTTTGAGCTAAATTTTGAAATGACAAGTGTGGGGTTGAATTAATGCCGACTGCAAGCCATTTGCTTTCATATTCAATTGAGCAGTGTGTGTTCTCATTGCTGCTGACTGACATACATAATTGGCCGCTGTGCAATTAAGGATAAAGATGGTTGCATTCTGATGATGGACATTAACTGGTGTGTGCGTGTGCGAGACTGAGAGTAGTAGCCTAGGCCACACGATATGTTATCGTGATTGGATTTCTTTTTAAATATATCGATCGACTGTGCCTGCGTGCCGCACTTGTACCTACTGTTGTGACGTAGCCTATTAGCCTAAACAATAAAGTAATCTGGCTTTCATAACTCAGTGCCTACCCTCGTACTGACTTCACCGCACGTCACTGCATGCCAGATACCCAAATCAACGTGTAGAAGCACTAAAAAGGTGGAATTTTCATAATATGGCCCCTTTAACACATATGTCCTCCCATGCCTCACGCTTCTTTTTTGTGGTCACCCCACAGCCAAATTTAGCTTTTATAACCCCCCTCCTCTCCAGCACACACTGGGCCAACAGGAGCCGTTGGTCCTGGGACCAGTTCGGCTTTCTCTTACGTCTCGCCCTCGTTTCGTCCATTACGACAGGAGGACTTAAAGAGCCGTATGGACTGATATTTGAAGTGTTTAAGGGCTGGAAATATGCTGATTACCTAATAGTTTGCAGGGTGCTTTAATTATTACTTCCTTGATTCCATGCAATTTCCGTGTTTTTTTCGGCAATTTCTCTTTCTCTTAACTTGCAAAGCGTCATTCTCGTTGGATGCACAAACTTGTCATCATGCGTGTGCATTCTGCTTAGTGCACTGTCCATTAATATTTAATATGACTTAATTTGAAGCCTAGGTTATTCTCTTATTTTCTGTTGATTTAGTGGGATCGTTAGGGGGATGTTAGGACTGAGTTTTGAATGAGAGCGCCTGTCAGCAACCAATCACCGTGCGCACCGCTTCTAAACTCGTGCATGAGAGTTGACGTCTTCCATAGCAACGGAGTTTTTATTTTAAGCTTAGGAGTTGGTATTATCCTTAGTATGAGTAGGTCTCAGAGGCGTTGTGAATCACTTTTAAGAAATTACTCATACGTAAAATGTTTTAGCGCGAGTTAGGAGCACTCCTAGTGGTAAGATAAAAGGCTTTGTGAATACGGCCCCATAACTCTGATGTTTATTTTTTACGTTGACACTGCACCTAAAGCGCTACGCGATGTGCAGGAAGTGTTGAACGCTATGAAATGAATTATATTAGCCTACTGCAATGATGCCCATTATTTAAATAATACAATTATATAACAGAAGATAAGTAAGAAATAAAGGCCTTCCCCTAATACAAGCCTGCCCCAAATAAAGGCCGGTGCGCTATGCAGCCTAAGTAAATACAAGCCCCAGCCACAATTTGAGGATTTACGGTATATATATAGATATAGATAGATAGATAGATAGGTCTATAAATATCAATGTTAAATGTGTGTGTGTATGTGTGAGTCCTTATTAGACGTAGAAAACTGTCCAATGTCTTGTGTGGCAGTACAGCAGTGCCCTTATCTCTGATGATGGCTTTAGATTTGCTTGTTTACAGTGACCTCAGAAAATAACATAGACAGAACCCCCAGCTGTGTGTGCACCGTGTAAGTAAAATGAGCCATAACAAAGAGCACCAGCGCTAACAGGATCCAGAACATTTACCATAGGAGGCCCTTCTTAGCACACCCTCACTCCCACACAAAGTGGGCAAAACACAACAAAGACAAAAAGTTTCTCTCCATGCGACACACAAAAAATAAGCCCCTGTTTTACTATAACCCAGCTCTAAACAATTCTTCCTTCATAGTCTTATTTTATTACAAAGATGGTTTACAAGACACCATGGTTATGCCTTAAATACTGAATTAGGACTCCAACTCTCTTTCCTCCTCTCCTTCTGCCTTCCTCTCTCTCTTTCACTGGCTCCCTCTCTCTCTCTCTCACTTTTCATAGCACAGTCTCAGACCTCATTACCACCAGTAGCTGGCAGTGGGTGGCTTTAGTGTTCAAATGATTTATTTTTGCAATAAATACCCTCTCACCTTCACTCCGCTCCCAGAACACACCGCTGCCGACTGGAACAGTTTCACAGAGGTGACTTTGATTTCGAAGGCCGTTAATGTTTTAAAGCCCCTGCATGACTTCCACCATCTCCTTTTCTATTAGAGAGGATTGTCTCAGGCATGGGATATCAAGCTCGCGTAACGTACATGCGTCAGTGGCAGACATCTTATGTCTGCCATACCAATGAGTTGGCGCTGTATCAATGGTTTGTTTGGTTTGGTTGCGATGACCTTCACTAATCTGAGATCTATGAAAATGAAGTTTTTAAACCAAGCCACGGTCACCACAGGCTTCCTCTGTGGGGTTTAAGGACAGGGCTCCATAAATTCAGAAACATCTCACGTTGACTTTCTCTGAGCAACCAATATTGCTTTTAACCCTCATGTTGTGTCCGCAACATGGTTATACTTTTGGCAGTAGTGACCGGCCTGACATGAATGTTAATAATGCTTTTTGTAAGTATTTGATTTGATCTCTTTTGATTTAAACCTTTCTTAAGATACAAGTATTTGTTGTATGTCTTTACAAAAAATATATGTTATTTCTAGTTTTTTACTATAATGATGATGCACCATTTGTTTCATTCAAAATAAGTGAAATTCACAAAATATTTTACCAAACATACAACCAGTAAAAATCTAAATCTCAGGATAATTAGCATTCTGCACTCCAAAAACTGCTTTTCTAACCTAAGGTTATTATTCTTCTATTAAGATGAAAAATACTTGGTCTTGTTTTGGTGACCAGATTTCCCGGACGTAAAACCTGTTAACTTGTTTCATTATGAGCAGAAAGGAATAAGATTTTGATCAACATTGACATGATCTATTTGTTGTCCGTGTAGTTTTTACATACCAGTGATATTTTATGCTAATTTGGACACGGATGGAGAATAGACCTAACAGAGTCAACTTTATAGCGGTTGACTTCACAAACCATATTGGGGCCATATTGTCAGGAAAAATCTCAGTGGAGCTAACTCACAGCTAACTAGTCAGAAAGACTGATTTGTCAAAATGGTAGATAGTAACTGTGTGCCTGAATGCTAAAATAAATGTCTAGGAAAACGATACAAAAACTTGCCGTTGTCTTTCAGAGATCCTCAAAAAAGGAATTAGTGGATTTATCTTTAGTTGCCTAGATTATTCACACATTTGAACTTAATTTGAGTTCTTTAAACTCAACTAGATATGAGAACTTTATCTTTAAAGAATCCACTTTAAGTGTGGAAGTCTTATTTTAAGCAATATGTGTCAAGTTGAAAACATCTCATTTCAAGCATAAATTCACTTGTTATTTCTTAATGCATTCGAGGTCATAATTCAAGTTATTTTCAACTAAAACAACCACTTCATTGCATCATGCAGTAAAAGTGACCTAAATCAAACACAGTCAGATTTGCGATAATTGTGGATTACCACTGATCACAAGGTGCTCAGTCAGAAGTGTTGTCATAAACCACAATCTTTCCTCAAAATTGGTGGCATGATCGGATTCACTCAAACACAGTTCAAACGTCGCTCGAGCTGCATGCCAGTGATGTGAACTGAAGCCCGTACAAGAGCTGAAGTAACCACTGTGCCTTTTAACTTGAAAAGGCGAAAGGTAAGTTAACATATTACCTCGGCCTGCTTTGGTAATTCGTCACCAATATTAAAAACGAAACTATACATAAAAGACAAAGACCTCTGGTGGAAGTTATGAACTTGTTAGCAAACAAAGCTAGCACACTTGGCGTCAGCTAAGACAGCTATCCTAGCACAATTCAATAGAATCAATGTCGACTGAGCTAACGGCTATCATATGTTTTAAACTATTGCCAGGAAAAACAATGTCAGAAAGTGTCTCTAGTAGTCTTGTCTGTGAAAAGTAAGCAAGTTCAGAGAATGAATTTAGTGTAAATGTTGGTGATATAATAGCTAGTAGCCGCAGTTAGCTCTTATAATGGCTAGTAGCGGCAGTCAGCATTGCGTATACCCACTTCTCAAAACAGGGCGTTTATCCTGCGCTGTATGGGCTGCTTTAAAAAAAAGAAAAAAGTAACCCCACTTCTCCAGGGTCCACTACACCACTGGGCACCACTCACCACTCTTATTCATCCATAGTTTAAGGGACATCATAAATATTGCATATAAATTCTTACCACTTTGTTTGCAGCGACACAGGCCATTGCCTTGTTGATGGGGGCATCCCAAAATGTTCCCTTCCCTAACCGCCCCTCCGAGAAAACTGAGGTCGGCAAGTGAGGCACTGTAACATGTCTTTGAGGTGGGTTTTAGTGTCAGTACATAATGCTTTCATTTGTGAATTTCATGTGTCTGGTTTAACTTCAATCTGCTTGGAGTCAGGGGCGGACCGGACGAACGGGCAAACCGGGCAGTTGCCCAGGGCCTCGGCCACCAGGGGGGCCTCATCGTATTTCCGATTTTTAATTTTTTTTTGCTAATTAAAATAAATCACTTGGCATTGCAAAATAATGACAATTCATAATAAGCATGAAAAACGATTATTTTCTTTTCAGTATCAGCTTAAAATGTATCTTAATTCCATCATGGAACAAATTATTCCAGGTCACGTGACTTCTGTCACTGACAATTTTTCTGTGTGTGGTCGCAAAGTTAAGCGTGAAACGTCTTTTAAGTTGCAGCGAGAAAAGAAAGAGGAAAGGGCAGGATGAGAAGTTCAGGGAAAAATTACCTAAGGTAACACACAATTTCCTATCAAGGAATTCGTCCGTGGAAGTGGAAGAAATATCTGATAATGTGTCGAGTTCATCTGATAATGTTTCAAGTGCGGGTAAGCCAAGTTTAGCGATTGCTAGCAGCAGACAAACAGCTTGTAGTGACACCAACTAGCTCTGCCTGCTTTGCTTCTACAAACGGTTAGCCATCATGTACCACAGCTGCCCATATCCGAGACACTGTCACACCCGCACTGACGATGACACGCATGATACTGCCATGGTCATGAACACAGCTCAAGCACAACTGGCTGATAACGACAGCGGTGATGTCAACAATGGGAGTACATCAATGGTGGAGATACAGTGATTAGTGAAGACCCCTATGGCGTGACAAATTAACAGATAGAGAGATAATTGAAATGGTTAAAACAGGACCTGTACAAATTTGGCAGTTTCAGTTGAAAACATTCAGAAACAGAACTATAAAGCATTAATCAAATGTAACAAGTAACATTGTTTTGATTAAGAAATAAAAAAAGTTACACTACTAAAACACTGCACTCAAAACCTCATTTTAATTGTTAAAGTCATATACTCACAATAAATGTCAGTTCCACATAACATTAAAACGATTTCTTTTTTCTGAGGTATCACTTCATTTTATCTTCAATATCTAGACAGAAAGTGTCCCACTTAGCCTTAATATTGCATCTTGCAACAGATGCTTAAATATCCGACCTTACAGATACCCCTCCACCCTCAACCCCGCCTCAACAGGAGGCCTTACAGGAGCAATTAAGAGTCATTTTGGAATAATATGTCACTCTTAGGGTTCAGTTATAGTACTCTGTGTATCCAACTCTGTGACAATGCAGGAGCTTTGATGGAGTCTTTCTAAGTTCTGCGTTGCAGTTTTCAGTATTGTATTGCAATTCACTGCCGGAACGCTAGGGGTTTGCGGGAATTATCTGACCGTCTCCATTGGTCTCAGTCGCCTCGACTGGTAACATTTTTTGGAGGCACACGTCGGGCTACCATAAGCGGAGCTTTACTTTTACTCTAGGATTCTCGAATCTGCCAAAACTGTGCTAGGGCCAGTCTGATCTACAAAGCGACATTAAATTGCTTGCAGATTCGGATTAAAATTGAATAACTGAGCCAATAATATAATATTATATAAATATGACTGCAGCCCCCTCATTCAATAATATCATATCATACTGCTTTCATTACTAATATTTAAAAGCTAAATGTTTATCTGATGCATCTATGATCTAGATGCTGCTCCTAAACTGATGTAATGCACTCATTCATCCACATATGCACAACCATGCGGCTCTTGAATTAAAGAAATCTGTAATTTCCAGAAAGGTATTGCAGTAATCTTATGTGCTGATTTGTCTGTGTTTTTGTGTAGTTCGCTCATAAAAAATAGGTGTAGTGGATGGCATAGTCACATAAACACTTGTCATTACCACTAGCCCTATGTACTGGGCACCTCTCTCTTTCTTAGGGTTAGCCTATTTTTAACAGCTATCTGCTAATTTGGGTCTTTAGTCATTACAATTCTTACAGATATTGTTGTATAAATAGACAGTTGCTCATAATCGTGTATGTATGTAACATGTAATAATGTCTCGGTTAGGTTCTTTTCATGGAAAAACATTTTTAATTCAACCTCATTCAAATATAACTCTTTTACTGAAGGCTAAGTAATTCTGAACAAGTATGAACAAACTCTTAACTCTTAAACTGTCATATTTTCTCAGTGGAACTTAGGCTGGAGGCAATGCTCAATTTCAAATGAAAAGTTACTAATTTACTAATGTAAATAAAATAAACCATTAACATAAAATGTACTACTACTTTTTCCAGGATATGTCCCTAATTTTGAACTGCCCGAAGGCTACATGCCTTAGAAGATTCCATGCCCTAATCCAGCAGCTGTCCTTACTAAACAAATCTCTTAGACGCATGCTAAGGCCACTGTTGCGTCCAGCGGCCTTGTAGAGCTTCACAATGCTGATTGAAAAGTCATTGTCTTTATTCAGGTGAAGGCTCTCAGCAAGTGATTCTCTTACATACAGACAGGGGTGGAATGGGATACATAGCTCACGGAATAAATGTGAGACTTGGTTGAATGTCCATATATTTGTGATAAAGTTTCATTTGGCAAGTATTGAGCTCCCGGCTCATTGCCAGCATCCACAACGTCAACCAAAGGAGACAGAGAGCCAAGTTCAGTGTCAGACAGAGGGACAGATTGAGACACTCTATGCATATCTGCCTCCTGAATGGCTTGAATGTAAGGGAGAGTAGGTCCATCTAAACTCACATAATGTTCCCCCTGTCCTTCAGCAAAATGTCCAAGAACCAAAAGAGGCAAGCCTTCTCAGTAATAACCAGACGGTGATTTGACAGAAGTGGCATCCAAACCAAGAGTCGACACAATAAGGAACTGAACATTGAACATTTGTGATGCTCTCTGGAAAGTGAGGTGGCCACTGTATGTGCTATGTTGTGCCATCCTCGCTATATAATCCTCCCATGCTTTCTCAACATACTCCGAAAGGGGTGTCCCATCCATTCCATTTGGATGAAGCGTTAGGTCAGCAACTACTTCTACACGCAATGTTTCTGCAGAGCGTAAAATTCCAATTGTGGCCAATTGATCAGAAATAGCAGCAAATTGGCAGCTGCCATCAGGGGTCGGATCAAAGCAAATGTTCAGGTTCATTGACTCAAAATCCTCCAATCTGTCCTCATGTGAGTAAGGCATTCCCAGGTTAATTTGTACATCTGTTTTTGACTTTGGACGCTGCTTTTCTTCTTGTCTTGTCACACTGGTCACATCAGAAACAGAGAATCTTTTTTGTGTTGGAGTGGGGCTATTTGGCATTTGAAACTCAACCTTGTATTTGTGCAACTTTAAGTTTCTTTTCACAACAACACCTGGTATCACAAGATGCTTTTGTGAGACTCTGTGATGCCTTCTCTTCACCCTGACCAACACTTTATCGTTTACTCTATAAATAGAGGGTTTCAAACTTCCAGGTAGAGTCTGTCTGCGTGCACAGCGTTGTGTAGCCTTTTGCGCCCTTTTTCTGATCTTAATTCTTTCAGTCTGAAACAAGAGTCGGTGTCTTTGGGAGGGCAGTGTTTCGTTGCTTGGTGGACAGTGTTCTACAGGAACTTCCTGAGAAGAAGTTAACCGGTTTGATAATGCATGACTTTTTCTTCCGTAATAAACCTCAAAAGGTGACATCCAACTCAAAACCTCCTTCGGGTCTTCATTCATCACTTTTGCAAAATTGGCAAATGCTTAACCCAATTTACTCCTCCTCGTTGATATTGGACTAGGTCATACATTATCTTTTTCCTTAGGACTCGGTGGCTTCTCTTCACTTTACCCTGGCTCTGGGGATGGTAAGGAGAGCTCTGAATGGAGAGCTCAGATAATTCCCGCAACCCCCAGCGTTCCGGCAGTGAATTGCAATACCAAACTGAAAAGTGCAACGCAGAACTTAGAAAGACTCCATCAAAGCGCCTGCATGGTCACAGAGTTGGATACACAGAGTACAATAACAGAACCCTAAGAGTGACATATTAATCCAAAATGACTCTTAATTGCTCCTGTAAGGCCTCCTGTTGAGGGGGGGTTGAGGGTGGAGGGTATCTGTAAGGTCGGATATTTAAGCATCTGTTGCAAGATGCAATATTAAGGCTAAGTGGGACACTTTCTGTCCAGATATTGAAGATAAAATTAAGTGATACCTCAGTTATTACATTATTGGCTCAGTTATTACATTTTCAAAGGTTTATTTTAATGCAAGGCCAATAACGTAATAACCGGCCAATAACGTAACAAGTTATTACGTTATTGGCCAAAAGTTATTACGTTATTGGCTCAGCAACTTTATTACATTATTGGCAGTTTATTACGTTATTGGTTTTATTACATTTAAATTATTACGTTATTGGCCGTTATTACGTTATTGGCCGTTATTACGTTATCGGTTGCTACAGGGCTCAACATTGTTCTTTGCCCAGGGCCTCCAATTTGCTAGAACCGCCCCTGACCGGAGTAATTGTGCAGCCTGTCTTATTTTAAGAAGTCTTAACGAGGCAAATTTGCTTAACGCACTGGCAGCCAAATTTGCTTGTTTTAAGCAATAATTTGTCTAAAATCTAGAAGGCCAATTTTTGCAGTGTGTGTATTTATACTTAAATATATTTAAAATTAACAACACACATTTAACATATGCATTGCATATCATTTTTGAATGGATACACAACAAATGTAATGATTAAGGTGGCTCAGGTGCTTGCACTGCCGCCTCACAGCCAGAAGGTCATGGGTTCGATTCCTGCATAAGGGGCTGTTGGCTCTGGGGGGCAGGTCCTCCCCAGACCTTTAGTGCTCAGGTGGGCTATCTCCCGGGCCTTTCTGTGTGGAGTTTGCATGTTCTCCCCGTGTTCACAAGGGGTTTCTTCCACTTAGAACCCCAACAGAAAAAACATGCAACAGAACACTCTTCATCGGTCCCTGACCAAGACAGACTATTCCCCTCACCTGGTCCCCAGGCGCCTTAAGGCTGCCCACTGCTCCTGGGGTCCTGGAGGAAGGACAGTCCGGGATGGGATAATTGCAGTAGATAAATTCATGAACGACCTTAGGCGTGCATGTGTGCTGTGTCGCTCCGTGTATTCACATGTGCAGTGTGTCGCTTGTGCGATTAGGGTCTGACAATTATTATAATGGTAAAATTATTAATCTTACTATAAGAAATTCTATCCAGAGTAGGGTGAAATATGCACTGTAAAACCTGATAAGTTAACTTTACTTAAAAAAATTGTGGAAACCGATTACCTTGAAAAAATTGAGTAAAAGAACTTATTTGTTTAAGTTAAACTAGGTGTTTTTTTCACTTAAAATAAACTAGCACACGGTGAGTAGGCAATACTCAGTTCACTTCAGTTGTGAAAATAAGAGAAAACAAAGTTTAGTGTACTTGGCACACTGAAGTAAAGTGAACTTAACAAAAATAAAGGCACTTACCAGAGAAACTAAGTTCTCATAACTCAAGTACATGAGTAAAAAGCAATCAGCAATACTACATTCTTTAAAGTAAATTGAACTCAAATACCCTGCAATTGTAAGTTCTGTGAACTTGGATAAAATGAGGAAACCGATTACACAAATGGAAAATACTCTTGTGGAAAAGCATCACAAACACTATATTCTCAATAAAAAAAACAGAAATATCTTGTTTCCACTGTATGGAATGGAAAGAAATTGTCCAAAATTTAACTTGACTTAAAAACATAATAATAATAATAATAAATAATAATCTCTGATTAGACCAATCCATTGACCTTATGACATCACTGAAATGTTTACTATATACTAAAAACCATAGTTTACAATCTTACAATTGGAGTCTTTTGGCTTCCAGTTCTATGCTCCCTATGAAAATATAGTAAACATCAGAACTTCATTCCTAAATACACAGGATAAGGTGTTACACAGGTGTTGTATTTAGGAATGAAGTACTGATGTTTACTATATACTCCAAAAACTGAATATTCCTATTTCCTCTGCATAGAACTGGAAGCCAAAAGACTCTGATTGTACGATTGTAAACTATGGTTTTTCACATCTGATACATTGATTGGTCTGATCAGACAAAACCAAAGCATTACACATTTTTTCCCACATGTCTTTAAACAATGAATTCAACTTTTATCAGTTATAAAACAACACCTTCAAAAGAACAGTGTGTTGTTATGTTATAAAACAGCATAAGAACAGTATATAAATCCCCATTGATCTCATACATGCTCTCCAATGTTACTTCTTGTAGGGGCAAACATTCTTGACTGATGATGGGGAACAGGACCATCACAGACAACACTGAACAAACTAAAAGCAAACCTGATCCTTCTGTGTTTGTGTGTGTGAGTGTGTGAACTAAAAAAGCCAACCTGCTCATTCTGTCTTTGTGTGTTTTGGGGGGACTGTGTGTGCTGTTTGATGGGGGGTGGTGGGGTGCTGTTTCGCATCATAGGTACCATTTGCATTTTTATTTTGCTAATGCTCTGCTCCCATCTAAGGACATTAATTCAGCAGGAAACACTAATTTAACATAAACACACACACACTGAAAATAATCTTGCTGGTGATAGTGATATGCAGACACGTTTTCATACACAGATATAATCTCTCACTCTCTCTCTCACTCTCTTTTACATACACACACACTTGAACACGCACGCACGCACACACACACACGCACACACACATACACACACACACACGCTCACTCTCACTCTCTCTCACACACACACACACACACACATGCAGACCGTTCCAAACACATAAGGAGCTACCTCAAATTTAAACTATATTCTCAAAAAACTTATGAGCTCATGAGAGCATTCTTTAAGGTTTGCATTTTTGGGCTGAGTTTGTTTTGACCAATATCCAAGAGGATCTTTTGAATAAACTCAAATGAATACCTCATTGTTCTGGGATAGTCAAGGTGCAATGCATATACAAGTCCAAACTAAAGACAAAACGCCTCTGGATATGAAGACAAGTCATCCAAGCCTAGGTCCCCCTCAAGAATTACCACAACGTTGGTAGGGTGCAAGTGCAAACTAGCAGAATTAGGCCTTGGATCATCCTCTGGGATGACGGTAAGTATGCCCACTGGCACATGGGCTGAGTCCTCTCCGTTGTCCGAGTCCTGCATAGAAATCAACACAATAATGTGTGAGACAATAGATTTTCACAAGATGAAGAGTAAGCACGTGTGAGCAAGTCAGCGAAGGGAGAGAGAGAAATCCATCCACCATCAAATGTTTTCTGAAAGTAAAACTATGATGTTAACATGTAAAATGTGTAGTAGTTAACCCGGGAGTGTGTTAAAGAGAAGTGTATAAGGTGGAAATATGGACTATCAAAAGATATTTGCACATTTCCAAAGGATTGGAGGCATTCCATATTCAATGTCCAATCGAAACACTTTTTAGTTACGTGCATCAGGTTTATCAGTTTTATGACAGTGTTTGTAAGAAATAAATTGAGAAAAAAAAAAATATTAAACTTACAAAGCAAGTCCTGCAGAACTTCCTGTCATCATCTCCAAGAAACATTGGCAGACATTGCAGTACAACATTCTGTGTCACAGTGATCTTCTAGACATGCAAAAACAATTCCAGGGGAAAATTGGTAAAATTCCGTTACCGATAACAATAGCTTAAACTGCATAGACACACAAAGGACATATTAATTTTAAAAGAAACATTTGGACACTCTGTCTTTCAGAGAAGCGGAGCTGTAGAACATTTTGTCAATGCATTGAATTTATACTACTTACAGGATGAGAAATTATCATCACCTGAGTATCAGTGTGTTGGAGAAAGCCTTCAACGGATTGGCCCACTTTCCCTCTTTTTGACTTCATCATGTTTATCAGGCTGGGTGTGTGATGGTCCATTGCTTGATACAAATTTTGACGAAGATTTTTGCTGGCAACCCTTGAAAATTCATCATAAATCTGAAAACATACACAAACAACTTTCAGCAACAACATTTTATGGGGATCACCTGCTATAAATTGCACTTACAATTAGCTATGTCTCTTACTTGAGTTTCCGTGAAGAGCGCTGGCCATCGCTCCACCAATCTCGACACAGGTGGTTTCTCCTCTTCAATTTCCTTCCTTCTTCGTGCGGTAATTTCCCATTCTAAATTTTAAAGAATTTTTCCATCCACACTATCCACTAAAGGATCCAGGCTTCCTCAAACAAGGGTGTTTCTTGATGAGCCGCTGCTACTTCAACAAAGTGATGATCTCGGGGGTACGCCATGTACTTGCCTCTGCAAGTCTTTCCATGATTGCGTGTTTCATGTCCCGAGACATTTGTAACAGCGTGACATAAGCGTGAGAGCTTTTGGATGCGACAAATGTGCAGGGCCCTTACAAGGCCAATGCATTCCTCTCTTCCATCTGATTCGGCAACAAAAGAAAAAGACAGAATGACTCATTAGGATACAGCACTATGATTAGGCTTCAACAGTGATTCAAATTCGAAAATCTTGAACACTTGAGTAAATATAACCCATTTTACCTAGCCACAGTTAAGCAATACAGTGGCATTGTATGTGTATAGCATTTAGATGCAAGTTGCTGGTTAGACAAACATTATTTATCGAGCAATTGGTTTAGTACAAATTTGCAAATGCGCAGCAACTGAAGGAACCCGCCCTGAACTCTAAGCTAGCAGGCTAGCTGGTCCGTATCAAGCAATAAACTAGCATTTCAGGGGACAAACATTGAAATGTCAGCGCTACATCTATTATATTAAGGAGCATGTTACTTACCAGCAGAAGTTGTAAATGAGTGCACCGTCCGAGGCGCCGTTTTACTCCAATAACCGAAATGCCAGAGATGCTCTGTTTTGTGGCTTGCTTCGTCGATCTAACGTTCGTCGCAAGAATGCACCAGTAATGCCTACCTTCTGGGCTGACGTCACCAACAGACGTAAAAGCCCCGACCGCTCTGGGAATGCACACTGTACATTAAAGTCTTTTGGATAGACTTTTCCAACTTTGTTAGGAGGAGCATTTTTAGAGAGTTCATCTAAACGCTAAATAAGGTTTACTTTGGATTTCCTAAGGACAATGATGTCACTAAAAAGGACTTCATAATTAGCCTTACTTAGGCTACTTCGTTTCATCTGGACATTCTACATTCACTATGCTAATTCCTGGAAAGGAAACCATTGTTTTTATCTTTTATTGAGTTTTCTTGTGATTCTTTGGGCCCTGGACCCCTGTATGCATTGTGCTTTCTAGGCTATGGGCTTTTATAAAGTGACCTCTTGCTCTGTATTGTGTAGTAGGCTGCATGTAATAATAGACTCTTGCATATAGTCAAGTATTTTTTCGGTCCTGTAAGGTTATGAAAAACTGGCCAGTTTAAAGACAATATTGCAAGTCTTCAATATAGCCTTTTTGCAAAAGTTGCAAAACAGCAATTTTTGTCGGGAACACACTTCAAACTGCTGGGTTAAACTGCCTTCTGAGGACTGCAGATGTTGTTGCATTTGTGCCTACTTTTTATTCGAACTTGTAGTGTAGTTTTTTTTAAGTGATTTCAAATGTGCTGCTCAAATAAGTTCATATTACTTATTATTTCTATAGTGCTTGCTACTTGTGAGACAGCCATGAAGACCCACAAAACAATGTTTTGCTTACCGAAACCCAATGGGGAAAACTCCTTGTCTGGGAATTCCCTGCCCCTTCACTGCATTCCATTTGTTCAGTTGGTCTGGCCAACTACTCATTAGCGATCCACTTCACTCACGTAATTGGACACGCCTTTAACCAATCAGACCAACGATACTATACAATGATACAACGATCGGTAATAAAGCAAACACATATTTTTTCTGTATGAATTGTTCCAGGGCAAGTTTCTGTTCTGTTTTCAAAGAAAACTTGCCTTATCGAAGTTTTGCGGTGCTTCGGCGGCCACCATGTCCAATGTTTAAAAACTCTCCGTGCAGTAGATTTTGTAATGTAGCCGTGGTAAGTTTAAATCCGCCAATGGCGCGCCAGGTAGCCAAAAGCCAGTTTGTGATTGGCTCCAAGGATTCTGGAAATCTTGAAATGAACGGCTATCCGAAGTTGACCAGACCCACTGCAGAGGCAAAATCAATTTGGCCGGAAGAAGTGGGGCGGGACTTCCCAGACTAGAAAACTCACCCTCCTCAACAGGAAAATGCTTCAACCGTACCTCCAAACAGTACCTCTTACCATTCAAATATGTTATGAGGCATAGACTGTCAAATGCTAGTTTCTGGAGACATTTGTAGACTCCACACGATTAAATTAAACGCCCATGACATAACAGTATTGTGGCGGAGGGAGGTTTACAATGCATGTTCACAATTCATTGCCAAACTAAGGGACACATAACCCAGGAAATGTAGAAGGCAACCCTTTATTTCATGCACAGAAAACAGTACAGATGATTCATTTCATTTCATTATGTCCTCTGAAAGTTGTAGAAAATCAATTCCATGACTCAGTGAATGCATTTGGTGCCATTAAAAGGCATACGTTGTGAATCACTGAGTCAATTTCATGCAACTTTCAGTCAGTGTAATGATGTCTCTGGTTAGGCATTAGACTGGTATGTGGAAATGTCCAACCATACTTTGTTTCCCTTGATGGAATGTTTTCCGTTTGAAATGCATGTTGCCACCTCCACTCAATGAAAAGCACTGTTGTCTGTTTACTGATCAAAAATCAAACAATCCATTTTGTTTTCAGCCAGCAACAGCAAATGTGAACGCTTTGTGTTTATCTTGAACAAAGTATCGCAAATCAAAGTTAGTAGCACAAGATGCATTTTGTCTCTGGAAACTCATAACAATAAATGGCACCACAAAATGATATGTTTAATTTCTTATGTTCTGTCCTCTCCTCCTCCTTTCCCCTGTCTGTCTTACAGCCGAATAGTACCTTCCGATAGGCTCTCTGCTTTGACCTTTACTGCTTTTGCCATGGAGGCGTGTTATTACAACAACAGCATGCCCTCCCCTTCTCTGTGTGGGAGTGATAAGATGAGAGGGAGCCTTGCTCACACCACTTATCTGGGCCCAAGTTTTGGAGGAATTAGAAACTTAGGAATGTCTGCGGAGAAATGAGGAGATAAGGGCCCTTCGCTTTGAACACTAATCCTTAAATTATGCAGATACTCCTGAATCCAAAGTAAATGCAGGATTTTCCAGCAAAGTAGTCCAATTAGATCCATTCAGCGTCATTATTTCTCCTAATCCAAATATTTTTGCCTGAGCGCGGTTTACAATGCAGGTAATGACAGGGATGAGAAACTATCACCGTGCCCGCAATTGAGAGTTTTTAATATTTATGGGGAAAAAAAGTCTGAGATGTCTTTCCCGTTGAATACCAATGCTTTAGCCAGGACTGCAGATCAGCAGAAGGGAAAATTACCATTTATTACCCTGAAGTAATACCCTTTGTCGTTACGTTAAGGATGATTGAAAAACTCTACTGAACTGGTATCAGCACTGCTTATCATGATAAACTGTTTACTTGAGATGAGAAGAGAAAAAAACACAGCATGCAGAGATCTCAGGGGTATGTGCGGAATCTTAAAGCGATGACATTTCTGGGCCATACTGTAACCCCCATTCATTGTTCATCCATCTCTGTGAGTCCCTGTTCTCTGCAGCCTGCCTTGTGCTTTGATCCCCCCTGCAAAGTGAACCTGGCTCACCTCCCCGTTTCACGGCTTGGTAAACTCGGCGGCCCCTCCACTCACATTAGCTCTCCATCTCCAGCGTGCCGGGGCTGCTGTGGCAGGCCGGCCGCAGAGGTGCGGTGGGGTTAAGCATTATGGCTGTGAGCTTGGGGTGATGATGGTGGCTCAACCCGCGGCGCCTAGTAATAGCAATATCTCTCCGCCCGCGGGCTGCCATAACAAAAGATGGAAGAGAGACAGAAGTCTGGCTGAACGTCTTCATTAGGGGTTTTTCGATTTCTCTCGATTCTCTCTAGAACGATTCTGTCTCGATTCAGAAAAGTTCATTATCGATTTTTTTAATATTGTTCAGTTTTGTGTTGAAATGCAAGCTGCATTGATTATTGCATTGTTCATAGAAAGTCATAATTGTGACAAGGAATAGCTTTTTCTCTTATAGAAAAATAGAGAAGGTAATTTATCTGCTGATTTTCTTTAATTATCAAGCACAAAGTGGGAAGTGATTTGAGACTCTGAGTAGCAAACTCAAATAAAAATAAAAAATCGAGATGCATCGATAATCATTTTATCGGTTTATAATCGATAATTGGTTTATAATCAATAATCGGTTTAGAATCGACTCGTTGACCTGAATCGGAATCAAATCGAATCGTGAGGTGCCAAGAGATTCCCACCCCTAGTCTTCAAACCTTTTCTGACTGTATGTTGAGAACTCATGTCCTAGTAATACGAGCATGTGGCAGTCGATGGTAGGTAGGAATACAGTGCCTAGACAAATGAATTTGTCGGTCGGCATAGGTGCATGTGTGTGTGTGTGTGTGTGTGTGTGTGTGTGTGTGTGTGTGTGTGTGTGTGTGTGTGTGTGTGTGTGTACATGTGTATTTGTGCTTGTGTGTCTCTGTGTGTGGCTATTTTTTTTTATCTACAATGACCTGTAAAATGCACGTAGAGTTAACCAGGCCAGCTTAGACAATTATGTGATTGCTGGATATATGGTATACCAGCATCAAGCAGGTACTTTCAGACCATCAATCATTGACACCTGGGCAGCATATGTCCCATAAGGACAGAGCAAAAGATCTATGAGTAAGATACTGACTGACAAAGACAGAGCTAACAGGCCCTGCACTGGACAATAACTGAAATGTAACAAAAATGGAACCAGATGGAACAGTCACCCATCTCACTCATTCATTGCTGTACAGCAGGAAGTATACTAAGGGTGATGGATAGGGTTTCTCTCTCAATGTATAGCACATGTATTTTTTTTCTTTTTGTGGGGGGCTAAGCTATGCTCCTGAACAAGATGTACATTAATGCATAGAGTGACTCGTTTCAAGTGGAACAATCAGGGCAGGAGGGAGTCAGTGTTCTGTTGTTCTCTACTTCCAACAAACCATGGCCGGGGACTTCCATGCTTCACCTTTGGTATTTAAAAGGCGACACTGACTGCTCAAGGCCGGCTCCCTCAGCTGTGAAATTAGAGTTCCATTTTACCAAACAAAAATAATGGAGGGAACAAGTGCAGTGAGGAAAAAAAGTGCAGTCTCTGCTTAAAAAATTAAGGATGGATAATTAGAAACAAAAAATAAACTGGCAGCAGCCACAGCCTAGGTTGTGTTTTCAGTATGTTTAAAATGGATGTGCTGTGAAAAAGAGACTACCTGACTGGTTTTCTGTTCTGGGAGGTTAAGGTTGGGTGCCTGGAAGAGAACAGTTAAGAGTGTTTTGTTCTCTCTCTCCTCCCCTCCTCTCTGTTCTCTCTTTCCTTTCTCCCTCCCCTCCTTCCTCCATAACTGTATTAAAAAAAGAGAAAACCTGTTATGTTCACACATCTAATTTTTTATTTTTCAAACATGTATGTATATTTCCTTAGAATCTCTTTAGCATGCATGGCAATGTTACATAATTGTATTTGTTACCTGAAACTCTTACTCTCAAACCACAGCAAGGCATATTCCTTCTTTTTCTGGTTTCATGTCAGAGAGCAAGCTATGCACTTCAAATCTCATTCACTTTCCCACCAAGTGCTGTTGAGGCGCAAAGCATAAAATAGCGAGTTGGCCTTCTTATCAAAGAGATATGCTTGACAGCATGCTCAGGTGAGGGCCAATGAATGTACCCAGGACACAGGTGTTTCTGAAATTGATTTATAGCAAATGTCACATCTCATGTATAGATGAAATGAAATGTAATAGTGGCCTGCCCTTTACTATCTGGCTGCGAGCAGTGATCGGTAATTGTTTTAAAATGCCATATGCAATGCCTTTGGGAAATGTTCTTTACAGGTAATGTCTTAAAATTATTTATAAATTGAGTTGAGACTAAAACAAAATTTACGATTTGATCTTCGGTTCAGTGCTCTCTCTCTCTCTCTGTCTTTCTCTTTCTCACGCATTCCCCTTTCTTTCATTCAGGCCACAGTTGTAGTAATGTGTTGAAATATGGATGAGGAAGGCGGGCTCCGTCGGGATGGTGCTAAAACATGCATCTGGATCCACATTCATGGGACGTGTCCCAGATACAAGGCAGAAAAAAACAAAACACAACAAAAAGAAAAACCTCAACCGAGTAGCAAAACTTAAAAACTGAGAGCTTTGCGACAAAATGCCAGTGCTGTGTATTACATGGCAGGTGCTGTTTGCCTCTGGGTTATGGCATACAGGGCCCTGAATCCACAGGGCTTTTAGGGCTAGTCTGCTCTGTCTACTGGCATGTGTTGGCTTGAGAGAGATGGGAGGTGCTTTCAATGGTTGAACAGGGGTTTATGGGTGACAGGGGATAAAGCTGGACTTTATGGACCTCTATGCTGGACCTCTATGATTGATTTATGGATTCCCATTTCATCATTTGTAGTTGTCTTTTGCAGAAGAGTTATTTTCCATATTTCACCGAGTTGGTTATTTTTTTGTTGTTCAATCAGGTCTCCTTCATTTTCATCCCAACCTCTGAGCTATTTGGTGGCTTTTACACACAAGAAAGTGCTCTCCTTTGTGGTGAGATATAGGTCTCCGTTCTTCGTCCTCATCACACACACATACACACAGGGCCCCAATTTCATTGATGGGTAACACAGCTGGCAACACGCAAAGTTTGCTGTGCATGACCTCAAGCTTATTTATTAACTTGGCAAAATCATTCTGCTAATTGCATAACATGAGCAAACATGGATGGGTCGGCACAATGCTGGGATGTGTCCACTCACAGATGTGGGAGTTCCATGTATAAATTAGTTTCTTCAAAGCAACACCTTTTTTTTTCAAAACGTCTAGATGGTTTCATGTCGGGCAGACCTCCTGCACAAGAACCTCTCGTCTCCTCTGGTGTAAACCAATCTGTTCATGACCGGAAATGTGTTGTTTGCTCTAACGTAGAAAAATTACTGAGCTCCATGTGAATGTAAATTAGGTATGGTTGAATCATTGTGATTGGCTGATAAAGAATTACTTAATTGCCACATCCACCAATTACTCAACCCATTTATGCTTGATTGCTTCCTGCTTTCTGTCAGTAAAATTTACAAATATAAGTATTCCTATTCTATTTTCACTGAACATTTGCTGATGCGAAGCCTGTCTCTTTGCCCTATATAATTTGGACCCACAGTGTTAATCAAATGTTAAAAAAGTTTTAAAACTGATAATCTCCCATGATAAGACAGCTGGTGAGTTTGCTGTAATAAATAGTGCTAGTTTTGAAAAGAAGCGAATTGTTACTCATCACATTTGGAGTGGCTGGAGCTGACTGGTCAGCGAAATGAAAACGCTGACTTCTTCCATTTTCTTTGTATTTCTTTATTTGGGGCTGCCAGTGAGTGACAGGGCATCTCTCCGAAGATTCCCTTAGGTCATGAACTAAATAAAAAAGTGTGTGAGTGTGTGTGTGTGTGTGTGTGTGTAGCTGCTCGCTCAAAGTCTTTCACATTGCTTTGGATGACCTTTTCATTACCACATTACAACCGCTGATATAACAGATTTTATTTCAGTGGTAACAATAACCACTGCTTTTTGTCATACACTGTCAACTGTATTCCATAGGGTGTAATCGTTTGGAAAGCAGCCTGTCAGCTTGGACTTACAAACTTTTATGATTTTATATCAGAGGTAAATGTACTCCAAGCACAATGTATAGCTCCATTCATTCACTCCAGCCTATTGGAATGACTGTATGCTCTCTTGAAATCCTTAAAATCCCCTGATAAAACACATGCATTTGATAGAGTAGAAAGGCCAGGTACTGTTTTCATGAACCCAATAACTACTACTATAACAGACTTTTGTATACTTTATTTATAAATTCATATCAATGCTATTTAACTAGGGTTGCATACACTTTAAGTGACATTGATATGGTTTGTGACTTAATGAAAAGAACTTGAATCTAGTCATGATTTAGGAAATCAAGTATTTTTTCACTGACTGATACAGGCCACAAACCCAAAACTGTATAATGAACTTGTTAAGAGAGCTTTAACTACCTCTATTATTTTAGAGGAACTCCCATTTAAAGCATGACATTGATCCTATTTAGCAGACATTTGATTGCCTTTTTCCACAGGATTTAAAGGTACATAATCACTTTGATTTGGCTTTCAGCAGAATCCATTAATGCATAATTGAACACTAGGGTCTCACCTACTTCATTGCAACTATGCCAGCAGAATCCTCATTAGTGTACATCATCTCAATTTGGAGCTGATTGGTGGACTTGTTTATGAAATAGCAGGTTGGACCTGTGGCAAGACACTTGCAGTAAAAATACCCCCCCCCCCCCCCCAGTCAGGAAATGCTGGATATGGTAGTGAATTACATTAGAAAATGAACAAATGTGGTGGATGGTGTAGAGTCTACACCATCCACCACATTTGTGCATTTTCGTGTAGAGGCTCACCATTGAGATGTGACGGTGCAAGCCATGACAGTATTGCTTTAATACTCATACATACCAAAGACGGAGAATTTGTCGGGGACACAGATGTGATCTAAATTAGCTTGAGTAAGAGTATGGAAGGCTTTTATCCAGCTACATGTTTGTGCTAACGACAAATGTTGTGGTTCACTTCCAAACCGCATAGTACAGTACAGCTGCAGATGCAGTGTTCCAATCAGGCTTTCCCTGTACATGAACTTACTGATGTGGGGGTAATCAAATGCGTCCCCTTGAGTTGCCCTTGTGTACGCGGACATGCTTTAATCATTACCATCGTGCATTATACATTTATGCCAGCATACAGTTCTGGGGGAAGCAAGGTTAAAGGTTTTTGCTTCAGGGAAAGAAAGCACACACACACACACACACACACTCAAACATACACACACATACACTCAAACACAGAAGGATAGAGAGAGGGAGGCATGGAGGGAGAGAGTCTTTTACATCAAGCCTTAACCCCCTCGATGCACTTTTTCTTTTCTTTCATATTAACTTAGAAACATCATAGCGCCCCAAGCAAAGCTTAAGCATGGTATGGGTACTAATATGACAATTGTATTACCACAGAGGCCCTGTCCACATGCTCTTAAGGGTGGGTAAGCCCCAAATCTGTTTACTAAAAACATAAACATCTACACTTAATGGCAGTTCTCGGATATTAAGCATGTTTCTTGCCGCTGGAATAACTGTCATCTATGTTTTCAGTATGCAAAGGATCAAGCCCTCAAAAAAAAACACCATTTTAGATATCTGGATATGGATCATCTCATTCAAGAATCTATTATATCTTGCTGCATGGGATTCATTTATCTTAAAAAATGTGCCCCATAGGTTTTTATTATTTACTGTTTATTATTTTTTTATTCTCATGAGCTATACTGTATATATTTTATATATAAAGTAAAAGAGCATGTCTTTCCAGCAACAAACCTCCATAACTACAACTATCTGTGTTTGGTGTCTATTGTGGTGTTCTATAAGCAATGAGCCCCAAGAGGCCGTGCTTTGCGCTGATTTTAGAACAGGTAAGCGGAGTTGTTAGGCACGACGCGAAGCAGATTTTACAACGGCTTTTAGCCAATCACAATCAAGGATTTGAACAATCAGGTTTAGAATATGTATTTAAAGACACAATGCTATCGTTAACAGTTTAACCCGTTGTGGTGTATCATGCTCTAATGATTTTCCATCAGGACTTCTGATCTGGTAATGGAAAGAATAAATGGCCCCACATGACCTGAGTTGGGTGTGAGAAGGAGATTTGATGCTGGGGCAAGCTACAGTTAAACGGAGCATCAGCGATTCTGGATAAAGATTGTTGATTTTTGAAAGCAATCATAGTTCAAAAGCCCTTGCCTGATCATAGCACTTCTTTTTCAATGTTTGTTCTTTTGACCTCCTCTTTGAATGTTTCTTGGCCATCTGTTGTTCTTGAAAATGTGATTATGTTGTGGTGTTCAGCATTCTATCACGACTCCCTTCCCTCTTGTACTGTGGATGGGCGCAAACGCCCCCTTGTTGCTGATTGGCTGGAATAGTATTGTGTGGTTTGGTCAGAACCTCATTGTTTGTTTCCAATTTACAGAGCCATGGTTGTGTTTCAGGGTGCACACAGAATGGACAGCAGGCAGACTGCAAGCAGATAGGAGTTTGTGACTCAATACTCAAGTCTCCTGTGTGGTTCATCAAGGTCCGCACATGAGGATTTATCATTAGATCATTCAGGAAAACAACCTTAAATTACCTTTAAAAGGGGTTGTAGCTCCTTTTATTAGTGCTTTATGTCCATGATCAATCTATTAAAAAAATGGGACATACATTGCCTTTTTATTTCGGTTTTAATATTAACAATAGTAACAAACAACAATTGCTACAGTTAAAGGAAATTGCAAAGTCAGTTCCATGTGTGTTTTTTATTATTATTTAAACATACTGGCGCTGAGTGACTCAACCAGTAACATTAATCATGCTTACAGGAAGTGAAGGACGGCTATAAAAGCCTACATTTTCCCAGAGCTTCAAGGGCTCATGACAGGTGGAAATGGACTGACTTTGGCTCTTGTGATGGGCATGACATCTTTGAGCTAGAAAGGAGGCATATTTAAGGTGTGCTGGGTGCATATTTGCCTGTCGCATTCCTGAAGTTCATATTAACATAACTTTTTTTCTGCGTTTTCATCAGACGACGAATAAATTATCCAGCCACAAATTGCATTTCTTATAACTGGGTAACCTGAAATAAACTGGAAACTGGACAGAATGTTAATAATAGAACCTTTAAAAAATAGATAGTGAATTCAATGTTTAAAGTCATTCTGCATTTTGCAGTACTTTTTAATAAAAGAAATCCTTTGCAGACCAAGGCTGTTTTTTCCTGCTTCCCCTCTCTTGGCCAGAGCATCTGATTAGACTAATTGTCAGTGGCTCTGTGCACATCAGGGTCTACAGAGGAGCCCATGTGTCTGTCTTGGCCTCCAGTTATGACCTTCTAATTCCTAATCCTTTCTGTGAATATAGTATGTGTATGCTTGTGTGCAAATGTGCTTTTGCATGTGTGTTTGTAGAATGAAGATTCTCTCACTCTCTCTGTCTTTCTCTCTCTGAGTATGTGTGTGTGTGTGTGTGTGTGTGTGTGTGTCTTTGTATGTGTGTGTGTGTGTGTGTGTGTGTGTGTGTGTGTGTGTGTGCGCGTAGCGTCCTGGCTTCTCTGAGCTCAGTGTCCCCTGAGGGCCATGTTGGCAGGGTTGGTCTGGTGCTCAGCCTGACTCAGCCCAGCTGATGGAGGCTGGTCCACAGGGGGATTAGAAGCAGCCGCCACAGCAGCAGCCACTGGCTGCAGGACCCCACAGATGGGCCTCTGTGGCTGGAGCTCCTGAAACACGCCCGCAGGGGCTGACCCATGCTCAGCAACCACACACACATATTTGCACACATGCACACGCACTTACACACACACACAGACACGCACTCACACACGCACACGCACACACACACACACACACGCACACAGTCACACACACTCACAAATTCACCATGTTGTTCACATATAGCATGTACACAGGAAGAATGGCTATGCTAAAGTGAGTGTCTTTTTGTGTGTACGATGTAGCTTCTTGCCATTGTTACATATAGACACTAAGGCACTTATTTCATTGACAGGCAATGAGAAAATCACTGAGCAATGAGGAAAGTCTGTCGCGCATGAACTAAAGCCATCATGTCAGTGGGAACATTGCGCTGCCACACCCATGTTTACGCTTAGGATCTTGCTCATGGTATTAAATTAGCAAAATTATTTAGCCAAGTTATTAAATTAGCTTTTGTCTTGCTCAATGAAATTATGGCCTATGGTGTTTAACTGTTTACTGACATTGTTCCTCGTTTGTGTCTTTGTTTGTGTGGGTGTGTGAGTGTTTGTATCTTTCAGCTCATAGTGCACATAAACATGCAGTTTAACCATTTACTACCCTTAAAGGCACCCAGTGCAACTTTCGAGGCTTAAAAATAAACATTCAATGTCTAGTCTTTTTTACACGTCGTAAGTTTCAATAACTCCATACCATTACATACCGACATTCAAGCAGCAAAGATGAGACGTCGTTGTGTGGTGAGAACTGATAGAAAATCGAAAACAACAATCGCCTCCATTTTCTTTATTTTTTGTAACCTACAATAAATAAAGCAGGCTTCCAGTCAATGGAAAAATGGCTTCTCCCCACCGGCGATTGTTGTTGTTTAAAATTTTCTATCAGTTCTCACCACACAACGACGTCTCATCTTTGCTCCTTGAATGTTGATATGTAATGGTATGGAGTTATTGAAACTTACTACGTGTAAAAAAGACTAGAAATTGAATGTTTATTTTTCATTGAATGTTTACATAAAGTTGCACTGGGTGCCTTTAAAGCTAATTTATTTGTATGTATGTGTGGGTGAACCAGTGTATCTGTTTGTGGCATGCACATATATTATAAACATGGTATTTAAATGTTTACTTTTCTCCCTCTCTCTCTGTGTGTGTGTGTGTGTGTGTGTGTGTCTGAGCTTTCATATGTCTGTGATAAACTGAGTGAGTGTTTTAATCTCCTTGACAGGTGATCCAACAGTGTCATGTTACAGTGACAGAGGTGTTATCCACAGACAATCTGACATCTGTCATGTCCATTTCTTCATGGCATTTTGCCATAGCTCTATTTGGACGTCATAGGTTTAATAACAATACCTCATTACTGGCTATCACAAAGGGACATAAAGGTGACATAAAGAACATGACAGACAACAAATATCTGATTCTTCCATGCAGGTGGTGAGTTATCAATTAGACAAGAATGGTCATAGGAATAAATCAACATTTCCATTCAGTTATTGAATAACATCTTTTTGCGGTTTCTATTCGTTTTTGCTGTGTGCTCTGTTGAAAACATTTGGATCGTGAAGAGGCCTTGGCCCAGCACGTTGTAAAAGTTTGGTTTCTCAGATGTGTACTTTTATTATCTTGATACTTCACTCTTGTTTTAATTGTCCCCTGATATGGGTGGAATGTTTAGTCATTAGTGTCCCTCTGAATAGCACACTGTGGGTGCTTGATAAGACATTGCATGCTGGCTCCCATTCTTATGCTTTTGATTTATTAAATCATCACCCTGTTAAGGTAGCAACCCTAACACTAATCATTTGATATCTGATAACCATAAACTATGCTAACTGTTAGCATATCTGTCAACAAGGCAACACGTCACAGCTTGTTACCTTTACAACCTGTGTGACAGATCATACACCATGTCCGTGGCATGTTTATGTCCACCTCACAATCGGGAGGTTAGGCGAAGTGCCATTGCAGGGCCAGGCCTCCTCGATGGCCATGGTGGGGGCCTGCCGCTTGTCACAGACCCTCTGTGCAAGATTTATTACCCGCCTGCCCCTTGACAAATGGAAAACCACCCACACAAAGACCCGGCATGGTAAATCACCAAAATACTGTGGAACCAGCACGTTCTCTTCCTTAATCTCCTCTCTGGTCTTCACATTTGTTAAACAGGTCATTTGTTTTTTTTGCAAATCACATTGTTATCAGTGGTTGCTGTCGTAGATGACTTGTAAAAGAGAGAGCGTATTTCTATTTGGGTCCTGTCTACCAGTGAGAGGATATTCCTAGCGAGAGGACGTCCTCAGTCATGCAGAGCTGACTGTTATTTCAGGCATGCCTGACACATCACCAGCCTTCTAGACAAAATATACATTGAAAGACAATTTACAGAACAGAATGCACTGAAAGCTCTGACAACATCATATATTAAGCCCACCCGCACAAAAGCCAGTAGTGGCATGTGTTGTATGGAGAATCATAGTGCTGTATTGATAGCGATGGATTTCTGGTGTCATACACCTTTCTTCTCGGTTTTAACTCTATGCGGCAACAATTAGAATGAGGAATGCTTATTTTGCATCACAATACCAGAGGCTGGACTTGTACAGTCAATCAAAAGTGTTGGCCAGTGACAGAATGAATCCCGTCAATGACAGATAATTTGGGACAGGTTGGACAGGAAGCACTAACGAGCAGGGCCTAATTGCCACAGGTTTAACACAGGCTAGAGTGAAGAGGGGAGAAAGATCGGGGAAAGAAACAATTTGAGGGAGAAGCTAAGGGGAGAAATGAGCTACACAAAAGCGGACAGGGCCAAGATGACTCATACGGAGGAAAATCCAGCCTAATTATATTTTACAGGGTGGCTGAACAGACCAGGCCCTGGTTAGCACTGCACCCACACAGACCTCGGCTACATTAACAAGAGCTTCCCTGCCTGGGACAAGTGATAATTATCGTCACCAAGCCTCCAGAGTGACAAGGACTATCTGCACTCAGGGGCGCGTCTCTAATGTAGTGAAGAGGGAGAGTAAGCGCTAATTATCAGCCTGGGAAGCCAAGGACAGCTCTTTCTCTCCTGTTAGCTCCTGCTTTGGCAGATAGTTGCAACAGCTCTCCAATGGCAGTTTTGTGTGACTGTTTGAATGTATGTTTGTGTCAACAGCAACAGGATTAAAATGGTATTCTGCTATCAAATACATGGATGTATACAAAGATACGGTCGCATTAACATCAAGGAAATCAATTCAAGGCTAGCCAAGCCTATGAATGATCCCCTGCAGTCACAGAGGTAAATCTCCTCCAAGTCAGGATCCCCTGCACGGATAACCAAAAGTCTGGGCAATTACAGTAACCTAGCAATGGGCCGGTATTATGCAGATGGCATATGGAGGAGGGATAAGTGCTTAAGACTCATTTAGCACCTAATGATTGTGCTGGGTCTGTTTACTCGCAGGCAGGCAAACGTGTCAGGGCCTTTAGTGGTCGGGCCTTAATAACACCGGTTGTGTCTGGAGGCTCACAGCGCTCTCTGTACATACATATATACATCATATAATGTTTCTTTAATGCTGCGCATGCAACGGAAAGCTCTGTGTGCACTCAACGCCATGTTTCTTTCATAAGGACTTATGCATAGGAAACGCCTGTGCCAAAATTGCATGTTTATGTTTATTTTATGGAATGCACAGCTGGATGTGTGGTGATGGTATTTCATTTACTACCATATATTGGAAGTCTCAGTTTGTGGATTTGTCAGTCATGTTTCAGGTTTATTCTTGAAGCAATGGCGGCCGACCATTGCGAGACAGAGCTTGAGTTCCACTCCCCAGCTTCACCTCAAGATTATCTGTCTACTCCTTCTGAGAGAGTAAGCTATATACACTCATTTTAAGGGGTGTTACCAAATAGACCCTTTTTTCTCAACCTGGGGGGGAAGGGTGAGAGTAATCTCACACCTTCCCGCCATGTCCCTACCAGAGAGTCCTTAACCAGGTATGCTGGCATGCTAGAAAAGTACAAATACAATCTTATTTATACTAGGTATAAATAAGATGGAATTATTGACTATGGCATATCATTATTAACTATGAATAATAAATAACCGGTCCCTTCAGTGGTCTGCGCTCCTGTGTGTGCACTGTTGCTTGTGCTCTGCTAGACATGTGGAACAAACATGGTTCCCTTACCCAGCTAAATATTTGCTGTGCATTATACCGGTGAACCTCTGGGTTTGCAGGTATTATGACTGCAGGAATTAATAAGGAGCAATGCCAAACATGACCTATCCACGCACCCAGTACAATTTAATATAAATAATTCCTTACCCACTGAAAGCAATGGTTTTCTTATGGTAGTTATAAATACGTTGTATAAGATGGTGAGAGAGAAAAGTTTTACATTGTATACAGTCTACTTTCATCATTAAAGTGAAATGTATTTTGCTTGGAGATGCATGTATTATGCTGGGCAGTAAAACCTTTGGCCTTTCGGTTTCCTGCTCTTTTTGTGCTGAGAAGTTAAGTTTGGATGAGGTCAGAGCAAAGTAATTGGCAAAAGGTCATCGTATGTGTCCGACTGTAATTAACTGATCACTGTGGTTATGTGGGTCTCTCTTGTGGCTCTGTTCTAAAAGATGGCTACGGTTGGACTTTTGGTGGAAAAAGCTCCATTCGCATTTTTTGCACTGCTGAGGCTTGTCTTCCAGCACACACTGGGATGCTGATGCATTTCATTTATTGATGTTCAACAGGTTTACATGAAGTTAGAATAGCAAAAAAACACAACACAGAGCTCTGGTGTGCTATCAGTTCTACGCAAACTGTTATAAACTGTTAAAAACTAATTTCACCAAAGAAATTCAAGTATTGTTTTGAATTCATGCTGAATTAAAAATAAAAGATCTGATTTGTGTCTTCACAACTAAAAGCCATTGTCTAACATTGTCTGTTTGTTTGGCAGAACGAAAGATTCCATTGTAATAAAGGACTAATCCAGTCATCATCAAACTTCATCAGCAGTCGTTGGGTGAACACAGATAGCACTGCACCTGCAGTTCCGAGCCGTTGAACTTTGAGAAGTCACTTGAGTGAGGATAAGATCACAGGATGTTTCCCACTGCTTGTGAATACTCCGACCACATATTCCTTTTGGCCTCTGTATCAGCATGTGCATCGTAAGATAAAACATCAAAGCATGCAAGCACCCTCGAGCAGGGCAAGCGCTTGTTTTTGTTTCCCATGCCACTCTCATATTGACGCACGCTGACAATGATTCAATTACACAGAGTCCCAGAGCGGTATGCTGTCTCAGTTGCTGCACAGTTTGTGATAGGCTGTGAGCCTGTCCCACCGTCTCTCAGTGCACCTGTCTGTTTGTTTGGAGGATTTTGTGTTTGTGACTGTTTGTCTGTTTATGTGTGTGTGTGTAAGTGTCTTTGTGTCTTTGTGTGTGTGTGTGAGTAATGAGTACAGACACAGCCTGGAACGTGATCCCTGGGCGATGTGACAGAACCAGCGTGTTATCTTTGGCCTCCCAGCATGCAGCAGTGCGTGCCCAGGGCAGCATTGGGATGCTGGCGGGATTCCTCCATTGATCCTGTCATCACTCTGGGAGTTTTGCAGGGGATCTGTTACTGGTCACAGGGCCACACAGTGAGATGCCACCCCAAACCTCCAAACCCCAGCACACAGGCCACAGGGAGCGGGAAAACACTTATTTAATTAAATACAGTGTAAAGTGCATATACGATACTCTGTTTCTTCCTCAGACACACACAAACACAAACACACACACACACACACACACACACTCAATCAAACACACAGACAGTAAGAGACAGATGGACAAGATCACAGAGGGAGACAACACCCAAACCACTGTAAAACTTTCCATGGATGACATTACAAAACACAAACACACGTTAAGTCGTTAAGTTAAGTAATTTATTCAGACTATCCTCCATGTCTTTTTAGTTAAAAAAATAAAAACATTTCTGCTGCACTGTCGCATGACAAGGAGAAGGATGCAGAGAGAGAGAGGGTATACGAAGATAGGGTGAGACCTGAGGTCTATGCATTGATGCAAGTAGCTGCTAAAAAATAAACGGATCCCCACTATTCACAGGCAAAGCTGGAAATTATTTGCATGTGTTCATGGAAGATAAGATGCTTGTTATCTGCAGCTTACTACCACTACACAAAATCCCACTGTAACTATTGAATATTAAAATGAAATGTCTCCTGATGCTAGGGAAGCTAGCAATAGGATGGATGAGTGAAGTGTGGTGACCCCTCCCCAGGGATCATCTGAGGTCAAAGTTCAGCTAAAATAGAGACACAGAACACAGTGAGGAGTAGGCCCTGCCAGGTGTCTCATTGGTGTTCTGACAGCCAAGCTAACCTTTTCCTCTCACAGGCATCATCTGATGGGTCCTTCAGGCCAGGCCAACCTTTAATCATCTCATACAACATGGATGGATGGCTTTGACTCGTCAGTGTGACGTCGCTCAGGGTGGATGGCAACAGCAGTGATGTATGAAAAGGAAAGGAAAAAGTGACAGTTGAGAAGTGAAACAAAGAAATTGCACTTTTCTGACCAACCATGCTGCATGCTATATTGGATAGTGTCCAAATGAGCATAGTTTTATCCTTAGTCAAGATAAAAAAAGAGTTAAGCAAGAGCTAGCCGCTAACTTACTAACATCCTCAGTCCAGTGGCACCTAACCCACACAATTCCCCTCATTGGTAGATTAAGAAATCATTCATCAAATTTTAAATGACATACATGGGGGACATCCAACAAGCTTTAAAACAGACTATAACTGTAACCAGGAAAAGGGACAAAACAATAAACACCTACATGTAGCCATATATTTGGTGCGTCACCACAGCCATTAAACATTACTAAGTTTAGTTGAATTAGAGTGTTTATCTTTGTGGTTACTCTTCCAGAATGCTTTTACTTGGTGCAGTTACATAAGGAGAATCTCAGTGTTTGTGGGAGGTCAGCAGGCTCAGTGATGGCAGTCGCTGTAATGTGCTCACATTTAAATAACTACAATGGATGTTACCAATAACTATCCTTTCTCATGAAGATATAGAAGCTCAATCAGTAATGGGTTCTGTCTGTCTGTGTGTGTGTGCGTGTGTTAGATTTGTATGAACTTCACCTCTCTCAGTATGGTTTCTGGATAACAAGCCCACAGTAGCTTGTCTGTTGATTATCTAGCCATTCCTTCACGCCGGGTACACATAATGAAAGCTACCACTGCTACTCTGCTGAAGAGTGAACTGTCAGTCAAACCATTAAAACACACTCCCTGAGGCCTTCCATATGTTATTAGGTAATGGACCCCTCATGCAGTGTTTGAATTGTTTATTTTTCTACATAAAAAAGCTTCTGTACATTGTGTGTTGTCTTGTGATAGTAATCAAACTGGTTATTGGGAGCACTTTTCTAGAGAGACCTGTGAATATTTTTCCATTCTCGCTGACTTACTCCCACAGTTCATATATTCGGGCCGCAGTTAAAAAAGAAAAAGCACATTGGCTGGTGGAGTCACTAGGGAAATGGAGAAACTGCGGAGACTGGAAGTCATTAAGAAAGGCAATATGCCTCTAAAATTGCATTAGCATTCTTGAATGATAAATGCAACATATTTGTTTTCTATGAAGTGAAATAACCTTTCACTAATCTATTCCTGGCAGATGGAGAGAGAAATCCCACACAGAATGCTATTGTGTTTGGCTTTACTTATTTAGTTTCTTAACTACTGACAGTGACAAACTGTAAAGTGGAGGAAATTCAATTCCATGTGGATAATTGCAAACGTTTTGATGTAAAAGAGCTGGTCAGTGATTCTGACCCCCACGCTTGGCTCCAAAGGGACACAGAGGCAGTGAAAAGAAATCTGCTTGTCCAGACTCTTTATGGCAAGGTGATGAACTGACGTGTGAGTGAACACAATACGAGTGACGCACTAGGAGAAATGGTTTTCTTTTTTCCTACAAGTTTTTCGACAGACTCAAACTAAGGGAAAGGGAAAGGGTGGTGTTTGAGTATTCGACTTCTGAACAGGTCTATTTCAAGATCTTGGCTCGCATGTTTTATTTTGTTTTGTTTAATGCTATATCACATAGTGGCACTGAAGTCCAAAACACAAAAAAAGAAATGAAAATGTGAAAAACTAAAACATGCAGCCGTGAAGTGCAGATACAGCATACAAAAACAAAACCCTGAGGTGCACATGCAACATACAAACACAAAAATGTGCAATCTGAAGTGCAAAACACTGCAAGATTGTGTGTTTGTATGTTCCATCTGCACCTTGGGACCACAGATTTTAGTTTTTGTATGCTGTATCTTCACGGCTGGAAGTTTTTGTTTTCGCTTTTCCTTTTTGTGTTTTGCACTCCAGTGACAACGTTATACTACAATGTATTACCCTGTGAGAATTTCATGGGAAAAAGAGTACTATAAAATCTGTTTGCTTGTCACTCAACACTTTTTTGTCATTTACCTCACCTACTGTGCAGACCATGGTATTTGATATTTTTGATGTCACATGGCCGTAATACACAAATGTCTGTATATTTGACTTCTAAATCTGACTGTTTACCGTCTTATTCTGATTTTGAACCATGCCATGTCCTCTGATATGCCTTTAATGAAAAATACCTTCACAATGGGAAAGGGTTCCAGTTGGATATGTCTGTGCATAATTCACAGATTACAATACAGCATCACAGTATGTTGAGTTTACAGTCATTTCAATAGCCAGGTAGTAAAAGCTCTGCAGTGAATGTAGGCATGTAAGAATACCTATCATTCTTCACAATCTATTCTAGTTTCTGTTAATGAAAAGGTCACCTTCAGGTACCAAATAGAATGAATACATTATTTACCAACAGAAGGGTCACACAGTCACACTTAGGATGTTGCATGTGCTCTCATTAGACTCTGCAGATTACTAAAAGGTATGATGGTGCTCAGGAAGGTAATGACTTTAAACATGTCTGTCTGTGAATGTGTGTGTGTGTCTGTGTCTGTGTGTCTGTGAGTGTGTATCTGTGTGATCCTGATGGAATGCTTTGAACTTCAGCTGTGCCTCCCTCCATATAACTAATGCATGTTTCATTCCACCGAAGACGTTGCCAAGGAATAATATGAATAAGTAGGGATGCCATTATGGCTCCTGCTCTTTATATCTCTGCCACACAATAGGATTTGTCTTTTGTGGAATATAAACATTGCAGTGAAGCTGGCAGTCATCTGGAGTAAAAACAGACCCCAGTGGATTCTCACTTGGGAGTAACAAAGCCTCCATTATGCAGACAGCCCAATCTCAGATAGGACAAACAATAGCCTCTGCAAAGTCTAATACTGTGTATTAAACATATGAACATTCGCTACGCTACTGGATATGAAGATCAACCATTTACAAACAGACAGACAGATGAGACAGAGCACAGGCTTAGAATGAGACCGGAGTAACCCAAAAGAGGCATTTCATGCCAACCGAAAGTTCCATCTTCTAACACCTAGGTCCTTTACTGCTTTTGCAAACAGTACCACAACTTTGGCATGCATGATACAAATGGCTCCAGTTTGGCTGGTCTCCACTCCCCATGTGTAATTGTTTTGTAGCTCAAACAAGGATTGTACCGATTATACCCATTGGGATGACTTTACTTTGCAATGTTGTTGAAGAAATGCTGCAATAAATCTGACTTCAGTCCACACACACACACACACACACACACACACACACATGATGGAGTGGCCAGAGCTTGGAGGTGACTGCGCCGTAAGCCGTGGTAGACGAACATCCTAATTTGGTGTGGGTTGGTGAGTGTAAATGCCACCCTGTCGGGTCCTGTGTCAGAGAGGACAGCAGTGACGTGACAGACAGGTGTGACATTTACCTTCTCCCATTTTCCCCCTACAACTCAATCCATCTCTGTCCTAGCCATGACCTTGCCTTTAAACACAGCTTCCTGATCCTGAATCCTTTAGTATAACCTGCCAAATAAATGAGACTAAGACTAATTACCTTTTTTAAATTACTACTTTAGGTACTGTGCACTTTTTTTAAATTATACATCTTATCTTATCTATATTATATATTATCCTTTCTTGTGTAGCACTCAGGCACTTTGTCTTTCTGTTTTATAAGGATGTTCCTTTTGATTTTATTTATGTAAAACACATTGATTTGCCTCTGTATGAAATGTGCTATACAAATAACCATCCTTGCCTTAGTTGCCTTATTGGTATACCCCTCAGGTCAAGATGTTTGTGATGGTAGTTACTGAACGAGGGCACATCTCTTGTAATACCCCCCATATGCCCCAGGAGGGTATATGTAAGAAGCATGAGTCATGTCAGATATGATGCAGCATGCATGGCAGTGGCATCTGTGTCTTAGTCACTTCACTTGTGTCTGCTGGGGTGAGGCAGCTTTAGCTTGCAATGGGATGACCTATAGCTCATGTATACCATTTGACTTTGGTTTCCCACACACTTGGGTGCAAAAATGGACAGGACAGCATGTTTTGCTTACTGCTTATTGGATTGCTTTTAATGGCACAATTTTACATATTCTAAAATTCTTTTAAGGAGGGACAGTCAGGGAGTAATCACCATAAACCTTGAAATGAAATTAAATGGTGAATGTTTTTTATGCCTCTTTGCCAGGATTACCAGTATGACTAAAACATGTACTCTGCCTTTTCAACTGTAAGTCATCATTTTGGTTACACAAATTGTAAAATTAATCATCCAAAATTATAAATACACAAAGTATTACATTTTCCTCAGCATGATCCCGAAGTCACCCAAAACAACATCAGCCTTACATTTTACATGAGTTGTTTTGAAGAATTGGGTTTGAGTTCAGGAAAAGGATGTATTTATGGAGATATGTATTTATTCATGTGTAAAGTAACAATAATGAAAGTCCATGCAACATCCAGACACATTGAAGGCCTTTCACGAGGGCTGCTCCATGCTAAATGTGAAACCCTTTCATGTTTAGAAGTAGCAAGGGTTTGGCCCTTCTTTGCCTGGTCCCACTGCATCCAGTCTGCTGTTTTGTTTACTGCACATGGAGGGTTGAAATTTCCCAGAAGAATCACATGCAGAACTTTCACGCAGTTACATCATAATCAGGCCATCGGAGTCACAGAGGAACTGATTTGGTGCTTTTTAAGTCAGAAAATGTGGATGCAATTAGTCGATAGATTGTTTACGGCATGTAGATATTCCAAGCTCTATACATCCCAATGTATGCTCCGTTGACAGAGGAAGAAAATAATGTACAACAAACTCACCAACACACTAGGATCTCTATCAGGGCCTTTTAACTGATGCTCAGAGGCAAATGCAGTTATGCTGATGTAAACTGCAGATACTTTTAAACCCTCTGCAGCTTTGAGAATACTTTTCAGGGGACTATCTCTGGAGTTTAATCACTGCCGGCACATTGTCTCAGTAGCAGAGGCCTCATTACTCCTCATGGATATGTGTGAGTGTGTGTGTGACAGAGAGAGAGAGACTGTATGCGTGTAAGTGCATGCACTTGTATTTGCTAGAGCTGTTTAAACACAAGCATAACACACTTCTTGTGAGTCTTGCTGAAAATGGAAGCGTGGCAGGTGTTACTGCACCCGAAGAAAGCCGCCCGGGAGATGCCTTGAGGTTAGAGAGGAGATGAGTAAGCTACTCAGCCTGAGCACACAAAAAGGCTGAAGGTGGGACAAAGCGAGTTATGGGATTTTCCTGCAAATCCAGCGGAGGTAAGAAGGGGTGCTTCTCTCGCTGAATCATGGCTACACTACAGCTTGTGCTTTTTCCATTCAGGAGAACAAGAATGCACTGGATTCTACATGAACAACTTCCTCTTTCGCTCTGTCATGTTCTCTTAAGCACAGCAGATGTTACATTTAGATTTCGGTTCTCAGTGCAGCCTAGAGTGGCAGAACCTTGACAAGAACAGGCAAATGCTTGATAAACTCCTCTGTTGTAAGGCAGAGAGACAGATTTGATTTTGTCTTGAGGCATTCGGTGTGTATGTGATGTGCTGAGTGATTTTGCGAGTACAAAGCTGACTTTGGCCATTTTGTCTTGGGCTCTCTTTGGAACCAGTGAAGCTCTATGAGGCCAGCTGTTCTAATGTGGGGAAAGGTGAAAAACACTTTGCCATCACCTCGGGACTGCTGTCTGCCTGGGACCAAGTGGAGACACTTTAAAAATATTCAGTGTCGCGACGAATTCAGCTCAAATCCGACTGAATAACCATTTCTCCCATAATTCCACATCACTTATTTACTTCCACTAAGAGGGAAAACGAGGACAGTGCAGCACTCTGATATACTCCAGAATCAACCACCCGTTGAAAAGACAGCTCCTCACCTGACTTCTCGGTGTCATATATCTCTGTATGATTTCAGTATGTGAGAGAATCACTTAATAAAAGTCTAGTTTTCCAGTGCTCCTGTCACTTCATTGTATGCATTTTAATAACTGCTACACACCAGTGAGGCCCACTGCACTCTCCCTTCTGTCTCATTCCGTCAGAGTACAAACTGTACAGTTAACATTAGCCAGTTGATATAGTTGCCAGGTGGTACAATCAATTAGAACAAACATAAAATCCTCTCTGTAGTCAAACATATCAAAGTAAGCTTATCCTTTTACACAATAGAATCTACTGTTTACATGGCCCGTGGACGTCACAAAATGATAACGTTTCTTTTTGAACATATCTAATTGACCTTTTAACTGTTGGGCAGGAGTCTTATCTGTTCCCCACCTATTCTTGGAGCTTAAGTCCTACTGATCTGACTTAACAGATCTTCCTTTTCCTAGTCTCTTTCTTCCTCACTTTTTTTCTTTCTGTCTCTCTCTCTCTTTCTCCAAGTCTGTAATATGTGATATCGCCTTTAGTCTGCCGATCCTGCACCCTTTGAGATGAGTTCTTCAAAGCTGCAGCCTAATCTATTCTTTATTAGGTTCCTTAAAGTAATTATTCCTCCAGGGCTGAGGTGCTGAACTAAAAAGGAAATGAGCGAGGCAAGGCAAGGCAAGGCGAGGCTGAAGCTCAAGTTCTCCACAGTAGCACAAGGGTCCCTCTGTCTCCCTCTCCCAGTCCTCCTCAGGCCTGTCATTCTACAGATGCCTTTAGAGACGGATGGCTATGAGTATTGTTGCCGGTGCCAAAGGCTTCATGCACTCCTTTGTAGCACCACTCAACACAAACTAACCATTTCTTTTTGGCTTGAGGCTGGTCTTTCTTGTGGTGGCCTCTATGTATTGTTTTTCTGTTGCAAATGTCTATAGAAAGCATTGCATTACCTGCAGTATAAACCTAAACCATTAATCTTAAAAAACTATAAAACGAAATCTGTCTAGCCTTGATATCTGTGTTGCCTTGGTACCAAGAGTGTGGATTTAGAACATATTCTATATAATGGATACATTCAAGAAAAAAATACTTTAAAGTGCAAGCACTGTGTGAGAGACAGCAGTGTATTGGTCATATGTAATGGTCCAATGTCATCTGATGTGTCGATCACTTCTGACATGACAACATTCAAGCAGTTTATCGTTTTTCTCTCTTACCTTGAAAAATCGCTGTGATAAACATCTAGTTGCTAAATGCAGAAAAGCTAAGCATTAGCGCTTTACAGGATTATGGTTCATGCTGATGGAAATTGATATAGACATATAAATGCTGTATGATCTGAAAATTCATAAATTGCACTCTCGTGCAGAACGATCTTGTGGAAAAGAGAAGGAAACATTCAGCTTTTAAAAAGAACAGCTTTCTCTCTCTTGAAGAACTCAAAGTGAAGCAACTCCACCCGAACGGAGGGAGCGTTTTGAGACTTCAGTACATTAAAGTTTGAGTGCATGGCATGAGGGGGAGGGCATGGATGTAATGAAAACAGGACTGAGATATATTTCTGAGAGAATCCATGTATGTATATTTATGTATTGTGACAGACATGGCCAGTTATCATGTCATGTAAAATGGGGTCTATTCTGTGACCATAAATTCCTTCGCTTCTGTCTGGATGGTCTGTGTACGTGTGCGTGTGTGTGCCTGCATGTCTGTGTCCATGATTGTGTGTTTGTGTGTGGGTGTTTGTGCATGCGTGTGCTTTGTAGAAGCTGTTGACCTCTGGTGCATAAATAGTTCCACATTTAAACTGTAAAGAGTTTCATTGACTGCACACCTGTTTACCAGAAGAACCAGGCTTATTTATGATTTCTGTCTTTTCTGGAGCTAACACTTTGAATTCTAAGTGGTGTGCTATAAATTCAGAACACCAGGTGAACAATTAAGTCCCTGTTTGGATCACTGTGGACCATCCGAAAAAAGGTAGCAGGTAATAGACAGGAAGAAACTCAAATGTGGTAAGGGCAGTAATCATGAGGGGAGAAAAAAGAGAGAGAGAGAGAGAGAGCGAGAGAGTGTGTGTGAGAGAGAGAGATTATAAGCACCGGGTAAATTGCAAAGTTATTTTTTTTCAACCTCTTTTGGCAGGCATCTGGAACATACTGTGTCATGGCCTTCATGAGACCATTTACAACACCAGTGATGTTGTTTCACTTTCAAGCAGAGGAGGGTGTGTGTGTGTGTGTGAGAGAGAGAGAGAGTTATTTGCGGATAAATGTGTTCCCCTCAAAGACAATACCTCTCTCTCTCAAAAAAAGAAGGTGCCCCACACACAGTACCCATGAAGGATATTTTTTCAGAGTTTATTAAAGGACATCTGAGGCATTGATATATCTCAGTATGACTTTGGAGCCTCTGCAGTGTAAGAGAGGAGAAAATGTGGAGCGGGAGAAGGCCATGGTGCAGTCTAGTGTAGTATGAAGGAGTCAACACAGAGAGTCACTGTTTGAACTGTTGTTAAAATCACACAGAGGATCAACAGCTGTGGGACTGCAGGTGCAGTTATACAGAGAACAAAATTACCTTACAAATCCAGACGAGGATCAGAATCCAGATTGGAACAATCCCTTTTTTATCCTCAGGATTTTCCATCAAATTGAAATTACTGAGAGCCAACACTGACTAGGTTCTGTTTTAATCCATGTGTTGGATGGGTGGAATGTTGTACATACAGACTACCTCAATGAGCTTGGAGATCAGACCACAACTAGGCTCATAGGATACCAATCCCTTTGTCTACCTAGACGAGTCTGACGACCCAGGTTGGACAAGTGTAGGAGGAAAAACACTGACACATGTTAGAGTATTTCTTGTACTCTCTGTGTGATGGTTTAGGACTCGGAAAATATGCCAGTACGAAGTTTTTGTTTTAACAAGAGAGCTTTACTTGATAAGTTGTGGAACAAATATACAGCAATGGTTAACATATTTTGGAGTCAACCACCGGAGAACATTCTGTTGAGTCCTCAGAAAAGACTGTTCTTATAGTCCATCCTCACTGATGTCATTTCGTGGGCCCCTCGTGGTAAACAGGTGGTCATGGGATCTATGACATGGGTTATCTGTTGTTCTCAGAAATAAGACATTAATGTCACATATATTGTGTGAAACCCCTGCACCTCTGTTTCTCAGGGACTAGCTGACCATGTTATCTACCTGTAGAACCTGATAATGTAATAATTTCCCGATAATGTAATAACTCCCGATAATGTAATACAAATTCCTTCATAAGTCCCTAAAACATGTAATAAAACCTGATAATGTAATAATACCCCGATAATGTAATAAAGTGCATTTCCCAATAATTTTGCAGAACCTGATAATGTAATAATTACCTGATATTGTAATAACTTTGGTTGGTGCTGTAGCATCAGGTCTCCAGTTTCAGAGGTCCAAACAGTGAAGCTGTCCAGAGACCTGCTGCTTCACTATTAGCAGATAGAGTATATATTTTATATGATTGCGAATGCACAATTTTTACAATGGTGAAAGGGATATTCAGTGGTAATCAACTAATAGAGAAAAAATAAGAACATTTTGGTATGTTATAGACCGGCAGCTAATGGGCACATAGAACATTGAGTTTCTAAGTCCTCATTGATCATCAATAGCTGACATTTCGCTATTTGATTTATATCAAATTCTCTTTTGATTTTGTGTGGCAATGTCCCTTAAAAATTACACTATATACTGCAAAACATCATGCAACATGCATTTCCTCTACTTTCCTCAGCTTCTTGCTGTACAGGTTTGGCTTGCGAGGCTAAAGGCCTATACCATTGGGATCAAAATATGAGCAAAACAATAGTGGGTGGTTGTCTACACAGCATCACTACTTGGTCTGAATAACTGGTGTCCCAACATTTTAGCACTGACCAAAGTTTTTACAATATCAGGAATTTATTACATTATCAGGTTCTGCAAAATTGAGGCTAACCTGATAATGTAATAACTTCCAATTAATGTAACATTTTATTACATTATTGGTATGGCGATTGTTACATTATTGGGAAATGCACTTTATTACATTATTGGGATATTATTACATTATCAGGTTTTATTACATCTTTTAGGGACTTATGAGGGATTTTTTATTACATTATCAGGGTTATTACGTTATCAGGAAATTATTACATTATCAGGTTCTACACTCCCTAAAGACCTACAATGTATCATAGGCCACATTCTCTCCTGTCCTGGTCAGCTAGAAGCTACTATTGTATATGGGGCAGCCGTGGCGGGGGAAGTGGTAGACCACTGCTCTCCCATGCCCACATCCACGGCTTAAGTGCCCTTGAGCAAGGCCCGATCACTGCTCCCCGGGCGCCGCCAATGGTAGCCCACTGCTCCGGGTTAGTGTTACTTCACTTCACTGTGTGTGTGTGTGTGTCACTTCCCTGGATGGGTTAAATGCAGAGCTTAATTTCAGAGTGTGTGTGTCTATACCACCTCTGCCATAGAGAGGACTTTCACTATTGCAGTGACCAGACCTTTCCAGGCCTGCTTTTCCACTCAAGGACTTTGGTTTCTGCAAGACATTTAAAGATTGTACCTATTCTTCCTAATAAACCTATACTGAACTGAAATTATCTTACACACATGGTGTAAATGCATTATTATCTATCAGGGTCATAATGGTTTCAGCAACTGGCTTAGCTTTCTGATCCTTAATAACAATGGCAGATTATAATGTCTCGTTACTGTATGTAAAAGAGGTGTTTGGATGCTCATATTCATAAACATGAATGCGTGGATAACTCTGTGTGTGTAAAATACTTTACAACTAAATATGTCATAACGATGCGTGGTATCACACCAAAACACATGTTTACCGAATTGTCAGAATGGAAATTGACTGAGGATTTTGGCGTGCAGACAACTGAGGCAAAGATTGTATATGTGTGCCTTTCAAGAGTTGAATGGGCAAGACACAAGATTTAAGTGTCTTGGCATGAAGCATGGTAACTGGTGCCAGACATGCCATTGTCAATAACTGCAGAGCTGCCGCGTTTTCACACTCAACAGTCCCCATTGGGCAGTAAGAATTATCCCCCATCTCCTGCATCCAGCTGGGGGCAAGAGAATGCCATAAAAGCCAGAGCTCAGGCTGGTGTGCATTGTAACGAATGAAAGATCACACCCTGATATAAACACGTATTGACGGCTGACTACTTTAGAGATTGCAACCTTTTTATGCGAAAGGAAAGGAACGAATAGTCTTACGAATAAAAAGCAAAGGAGGTTTGAAAAAACAAATACCCACTGTGATAGACCCTGACCCCTGCTGTTTGGAACAGATGGGAAGACAGTGTTGAGAAAATGCCTTCTGTGTGACTGCACTGCAGGATGGATGTGGTTTGGAGGTGATGGTGGTTTTGTGGTACTTATTGGGATTCTCAATTAAAATCATATGATGACTTATCATCAGTTTCTCAACATGCCCATCTACAAATCGATGTTCACCGCATGAATCATCACTGGATTATTCGTCAGTGTTTGGGTGAGTGCTGCCTTCTCAGCTATGTGTTCAGAGTGTCCTCGATGCAAGTGTGCACCAGCAAAAATAAAAACAAAAAAACAATCTGCACCAGAAGTTTGCAACAGGATGTACACAGCCAGAGAGGAAAAACAAGCTTCCCAATCAAGTTCTGGAGTAGCAGCTTGAACAAGCAAATTATTAGCAAATTGACAGAAGGGTTGCATATAAGAGTGAATAAATTATCCAGGAGACACTATAAAAGAAGCCACAGTGAGTGTGAGCCACACTGAGTGTGCAATTATGACTCACGCCAGGTCTAGGCACCCTTGCATTCTTCTATAAAAGCTTTGCTGTACCATGAGAATATTGATTAGGGTGCAGGGCAAAAATCCCTACTCTGTCATTACACAAGTGTGTGCTCACAGTTACTATTTGTGCAAACAACCAAGACGGGGGGTAACCAAGGAGGAGAGCGATGGCTGTTTATGGTGTTCAATTATGATGATCACCGTTGATCTGTGAATATGTCTGTGTCACTAATCAAGACAAAAACGTATGAGCCATTGCCTTATGAGTGGAGTCGATCTACTCCATTATCATGTGGGCATCATTAACTAAAGGGAACACCTGTGTCTAAATCATTTACTTTTCTTTTGCGTCCTTTGAACCAATGAGCACTTCCACAATTGGCACTGTTAATGAACAGTATTTATTGCTTCGGATAAATGATATACCCAAAAAGCCTGGCTCCTAATTTATTCAGATGGACAGTGGACATACTGTACATGTTATACCATGAGATACCCAGAATTCCATGAAAACTACAATTTGATTGTTACTATAGCTTTACGTTGACCTGTTTTTGGAGCTTGCAATATCACTTTTCTTGCTCAAATGAATATCCCCAGGTTTGCATAAGATTAATCAGTAACTTGTTTTGTGAATGCAGATTAAATTATACAACAGATCCGGACAAACGATTCAATTGAATTCAATTTCTAACAAGAGGCATTCCGTGAGTGGGGATATCTTGGCACAACCCCGCACAGACCTACAACATTCCATTAATTCAAAGCGAGAAGAGCAGAATGGGCAGGCAGTGACTTTATGATGTTAAATTTGTTTTCAAGTGAGGAAAGGCAGCAAATGGAGTAGAAGGTACAAATTTATGTTATTTAGGTATAGGTGAGTGTACAAAATAATCTGCACAAAAGCCTCTTTAACTCAACAATATTTGCTGCTTAGCAACACTTGACGCTGAAATCCGAGGTCAGAAAAAAAATTGGGAAGGAGAATGAATTAACAAAATCTGAATAAATAAAAACAAAACACAATCTGGTGTCTTCAAACTAAATGAATTGGTAGTAGAACTGTTGTATAAAAGCAATATGACACTTGTGTTTGAGGAAAAGTACAGGATATGCCCATGGCTGTGATTTGGCTGTAGGCTTGGCGGCAGAGTGACAGTATTACTTGGCAACACTTGACGCAGAAAACTATGGCTGAAACCTTTTTTTGGACAGATGAGAATGTATAAACTAATTCAAAAGAAAGCACAATCTGGTGGCTTCAATCTGAATTAACTGGTAGTAGAACTGTATTGAAGCAGGATGTCATTCATGTTCGTGACACTTGATTTCCTGCTGCTGTATTACAGCTGTGGGGACATCCTTTAGCAACCCTCTTGGGTAGTATTGCTTAAAACAATCTATAACATTGAGAAGTATAAATGGTCTGCAGTGGTAGATCTGTTGGTTCTTGAATCAGAACTGCAGCTGTTCTTAGGTGTGTGATCTGTGTAGCTTTACATGCTTCATCAGAAGGCCGTCGTAGAAAACAAAATATGAGGTCTTCATAATTTGCTGCTATTCCAAGGCTGTGACCATTTGATAGGGACGTAAAGTCAATGTAATTGGACACACTGGGCCCCGGGTTCAGGAAAGAGTCAGTTGATCATGTGCTTTACAGTAGGGATTTTCTAGTGCCGCATTCCCTTCACAGGTGTGTTTGAAGGCAAACGTGTTATCTTGATGCTATTACTGTATGTCAACATGTTTTTGGCTAGATAACAGTATAAAATCATGTCAGTAACCTGATACGATATGCAAAAGTCATGGACATTAACTTAACAAAGCAAGAACTCTGCATAACTCGATCTGTTTCTCCAAATTTGAGGGCACATTTTTTAAGGCTAGCAAATCCTTTTTTAAGGTAGACAGGAAATGCACTGAAACCTCCACAAGTCATTCTTGGGGCCTCTGAACTTGAACATATCTTTTAAATAGGGCCAAGGGTGGCTTACATGAAAGGGCTCAGTCGAGGCTACCTCTGGATCCATGTTGAATGATTAGGCCGTTTGTCAGGCTGTCTGTTGAATGTTTAGGCAAATTGCAAGTCTACAACTCACTGCTGTCAGACGCGTACTCTGCTATCATTGGAGCTGATAGAGACACCTGATTGGTTTAAACTTCCAACAGCAACAAGCAATCATTTGGTGTGTGTGGGTTCTTCAGTCTGTTGACAACTTCATAGCTTCCTCATTATTTTGGACGACATACAAACGTCTTGATCTCACCAAGCTTCACTTTGTTTACTAATACTTTTGTTTTTGGCCCAGTCACAAAGACGAACATGAGAACACTGAATTCTACCCCTGAGCAGTCAAGTGTTCAGAGCAGCCAGAGTAGTCTGAAAACATGTCCATGCTAACTATCACACCAGACCCTGTCGGCAAACTGGCAGCAGCCATGCCAGTTGCTATATAACCGACCTTTGATCACAGCCTTCCTGTAATAACTGATCAGAGAGAAAATCTTTCTGCAAGCCAAAATATCATAGGAATGGACATAAGCACACATGGTCCACTGGAGGGGACCCCAAAGCAAGAACACAGGGGCCAAGCCATGCTTAATCAAAGCTTATATCCCTTATGATCCTGTTTTAATTCGGCTTATCCCACTGAGGTGAGGCACATAGGGCTGGTTGGCTGGAAGGGGTGATTCCAGGGCGGCTATCCAGGCCTCCGCACTGCAGCCTTGCTGCTGGGGAAAGAGGATCAGAGAGAGGGGTGCAAACAGATCAGATCCTGCACAGCACTGCAGACAGGAGTGTTGACAAGGGGAGAAAAAGACCTCCATCAGGAGGAACAGTATTGAGATCCAGGCTCATCTGAGCTCATCCAGGCTCAGAGACTGAGACAGACAGGTTACTGGCCACAATTGCACTTATTCATCAACATTGTGGATGGCCAAGCTTAGGGAGAATTTCAGACAACATGAGGTGATCAATGTCATCTTTAGTTCATCTTTACAGACAGACCAGATTCCTCTGATCAGTGTCTGTATCCAGTGGTGGACAGTAACAAAGTAAATGTAATTCGTTCCTGTACTTAAGTCACATATCTATGTATCTGTACTTTACTCAAGTATTTCTATTTGGTGAGACTTTATACTTTCACTCCACTACATTTCAAAGTGAAAATTCTTACATTTTACTCCATTACATTTAATAAATCCTCTCGTTCCTTTTTATCAAACATATCAAATAATGAAAGGTCAAAGTGAGTTCACTATCACACCTATCAGGGATTAGCGCTATTTGCTCTGAAGTCCTTTCAGTTTTGTCAGTTTCTTTCGTTGAGCGCGAGCCACGTTGAATTCTGCAGCATTTTGAGGCTGTTTTATGCTCAAGCTTAGCCTACGTAACGCTACATACATGATGGAAGAAACATACACAATCAACGGTGTTTCTGCTCAGGCTCACATTTAAAATTGCTTGACTTTTATCAGGGCACACGATGTCGCAAACTTTTATTATGCAGTTCTTGACAAACTCCCTCGGTAAAGGTATCACTACGTACTTCTTTACAGTCTTCGGTGCAGACTGGTATGCTCTGTAATTTTGTGCAATTTATGCAAAAACTGGTTCCTGTAATGAATTTTTTTCTTCACGTTTGATCTGAGGTCAAGTGTTTTGTTTTTGTACCTAGGGTTGTGTAGGGAATATCACTGCTATCACTAGTCTTCAGCCCAAACTAGTATAACACCACATTCTCAGATTTTGAACTAGTTCCTGTAATGGTTTTTATCATACTTTGAAACATAAATCAGGACTTATGAGTTTAAGGGTAACACAAACAGACAGATGCGATATAGTAAAGGAGCTTGTTTAACTCCACATTTTTTTTTATAATTAAATGTGCAACTAAGTTACAAATAAATGTAAAATTAAATAATTGTTATCTTGTATTTCATAACCACTTTGTCTTACCTAATGACAATAGATAGCTTTCAATGTTTTGTACTTATACACTTTTTAATAGACAAATGTAAGACACAATTTAAAGATTGGCAGTAGTATTTTCACCTTATATCAGTTGATTGAGCCGGAGCTTTGAAAATGATAAAAGTCCATTAGAACCATAATTCATTAAGGTACTTTTACTTTTAATACTTAAGTATTTTTGAAGGCAAATACTTTTATACTTCTACTTAAGTAGAAATTCAAAGTGCATACTTCCACTTTTATTGGAGTAATATTTTGCACCAGGTATCTATACTTTCACTTAAGTACGTAGTTAGTGTACTTCGTCCACCACTGTCTGTATCACAATTGACACCTTTTCTGAATTTCATCTGTTGAATGGAAACCTCACAAGGGCTGGACTTGTATGTAAATTAAGTCCATTCTGCTTTCCTGTTGGTCTGCACACTGATCTTTTGGAAACACCTTTTTTGGATAGTCCGCCTACAGAGACTTTACAGATGGTTTGTTGAAATTCAAGTTCAGTCTTTTTTAATTGTGCACTGAACATCATCTTAACCAAACCCAACCCTTAACCCTAACCTTGACCGTGAATTGTAAATAACAGAGCTTCAACAAATAGTTTATTTATAATCAGAACATCTGCAGAGAGTTTATAGGGGACCATTTCAATAAATTATTAAAGTGTGATTGATTTTGTTTAACCTGGGTGGTATTTAAAAATGATGCGTTTTGCTTTCCATAAAGTTTGACCAATGAACTATGATTATCATACCCAGTAGCTTTGGGCCCATTGAGAACTATCTACCACAAAATAGGACCTACTATGGATCCCAAGTGAATCCAGACAAATGTTGTGTACCACAAAGTTGAGGAATGGTAAGTCTGGTGAATTAGGAGTAAATGTAGTGGTCCTTTTGAGAGTGTGGTCTGTATTTGTCTAGTTTTGTTTGTCTAGGTTCATGAAAACACATGCACTTCTCTACAGACATGCCCATGCAGACCTCAAGGCTCACCTCAATTGTAGTTCCATACAGGGCCCTAATGCAGAGTGAGAGTGCCAAGGGTTTGGCCTTCATCAGCATATTGTACAAATCTATGGCTGAAATATTTATGATGTCTGTTATATATGTTAGTAAAGCATTCAGTGTGGACCATATTTTCACTTGGATGTTTTTACTGCCCACTCCAAGATAAGGAACGCTTTGGAATGTGTAGGACTGCACCAACCAATAATCAAATGTCAGGTAGAGTAAGTCTGGTGAAGTTAATTTAGTTGTCATATTGACAATGTGGTCTTAGCTTGTCTAGGTTTTGATTATGTCTATTGCACCAATTGCACTTATTTCGCGTATGGGTCAGGAATATGCATTAGAGCGATCATCAACCCTTATTAGACCACTAAAACTAACTACACACAAACATCAGTGGTGATAGTGTTGTAACTTTATTTTGGTTCTACTTTTTTGGTTGCTAGATAATAGAAACGGGCATGGGAGTTAAATGTCTGAGAGAGTAATGCTATTGCAATTGATTTTTATTTACTTTATGGTTAGTGACAGCCTTCATTCCCTGGCACATGTGTTATTTGCGTGGTCTGGTAGTGTTCTTCAAGGTGAATGTTCCTGCAGTCAAACTGTCATCTTTTATTGTCACAAAAGTTTGGGACATTCAATGTTTATTTGATGAGTTAGCTGGCTGTGTACCTCTGTATCCCTTCAGAGGAACTGGCACGCAGTTCCAGATTCATACTTTGGAGCTAAAACAGAGACTTTAAGTCTGACATAAAAAAAAAAACCTAAATTGGCATTGACAATTGGGTGTAATGTTTTCATAAATGACCCAACTAACACTCAGTATAGACAGGCGTTGTCCTGTCAGTATGAGGCAGGCAAATAGAGAAAAGGAAAGACAGATTCTGACTCATAGCGAGCAAAAGGGGGAGGGAGGTGGATGTTACTGGCTGAGATGGAGGGCTGTAATCAGGACCTCACACTATAGGGGGACAGAGGGCAATGCCAATTACAGGCTCCCTGTGCCTTATGGCATGGTACGGACCCATTCCTCCACTCGCAGTGCCACCCCCTGCCCTCCTCTTGTCACGCTCTCCTGGGCCTCTTGTTTACCTCTCCACATGCTACCCTGATACCCACCCCTCAAAAAAAATAAAACAGAAAAAAGAGGAGGGCATGACAAGAGTCTGCATGAGAGAACAAGCTCAACACAGCAAGAACAGTGTGTGGACCTTACTAAAGCTCTGCACACGTGCAGATTGTAGCATTGTACTTTTCCTGATCAAGACTAATTAAAGGATTCATAACTCTTTAACATGGGTGATAAATCAACCCAATTTTACAAGCATGCTGTTTGCATTGTTAGCAAAATCACGTATCTGTACATTTTGTAAATGGGACCACTTGGTAATGATTCCAAAATGGAATGTGTAAATACTACAGAGTAATTGACTAGAACATTGAAATTGAACATTTAGTGCAGTTGAGTGTGTTGACAATGCAGGAGAACTATAAGTAATCATTTTGAGTAAGATTCACAAAATAAAATGTCATGCAAAGTTCACATGTCTTTATGAATTTGATGCAAGTATTTGATTGGTGCACAAAGTCAGCTAAGAGTGTAGATGTTGAGGTAATGAGTAGAGTTTCAAAATTGATTTTTTTTTCTGGAAAAAAATGTCACCTGTCACTTTTATTTCATCACTGGTTTTCTCATCACCTCTAGTGTCTGCTGTGTATGACGAGCAACTGCTGTGTGGAGTAAGTTGGGATTTCACATGTTTGAGTGGGTTTTCCAGCTGGGATTGTCATGAAAGTAGCCATGACAGATATGGCAGCCTTTATCTTAGGCACTCGCTCACTCCTTCTCCAGCTGACTCACTTCTCTCCTGACATTTTGCCTTTACTCCCTTTCTTGTTCATGCATTAGGGAGAAGGTTATTCGTTTGAGTAGGCCTGTCCCTCTCCATGATAAAATGGGAAACACTCACAGCGAGTGACAGCTCCTCTCACTTGAAGATGCACATTTGTGTCTCTCGCTCTATTTTTTATTTTTTTACTGCGACTCCTTTCTTTCTCTTCTTTTTTTGTACTTTTGATCTTTGGCGGTGCACTACAGTGGCTGCCACGCCTCCTCCCTTGTCGAGCTCGTGGCGTCTGCTGTGGCTGGTAGGCACGGCGAGAGGAAGGCAGCTGTGACTGCCTCACTGGCTGGGTTCAGCTGGGGATTTTCCTCGCTGGCCCCCGGAGTTGACTCTGGCCGCTGGGACGAACTGTGGCTGGTGGGGATGGGCTTGGGGTGGTGGTGTGTGGTGATGGGGGGTGGGGGGGAGCATATGTCCTCTTCTTCTAACTCTGACTCTCTCAGGGATGATCTAAGTACCCAGTGATTTACTATGACTCCACTGAGCTTCAGTCGCTTTCCCTTTCCCCCAGTCCCAGAGATAAACTTCCCTGTTACTTTTTTATATTTATGTGTGCTTATGTAAACATTTATCTAGCTAGTGTGTGTGTGTGTGTGTGTGTGTGTGTGTGTGTGTGTGTGTGTGTGTGTGCGTGTGCGTGTGTATGTGTGAGACAGCAAGACAGAGCGAAAAAGAGACCAGATAAAGATGACAAGCACCTCACACAACTGAACAGGAATGCAAGCCTTGTCTGGTTTATCAGGGGATTAGCAGTGATGAAGAGGATCCCAAGTGTTTATGCGCACCAGCGTGTGCATTTGCCAGCTGTTTATGTGTGTTTAGAGTTAGTCACTCTCCTCTAATTAAACCCTCATACAACCCAGCCCTCTCATTGTGTGCACAGCTCCACTACAGAGCCACGCAGCTCGGCACGTAGTGCGACGCTCACCGATCTCGGCTGAAAGGCCCTAATCTGCATCCCCTGTGTTAATGGCTACTCCGGCAGCTGCTTGCCGGCTCAGGTGCGCCAGTGATTGAGGGGATGTGTCTGTGTGTGACGCACGTTGTGTGTACCACACACGCTGTGTGTACCACGTGCCACCTTCCGTTAACAAGAGCTGCAATTACAAGCAACTCCACCTTCCGCGGTGTTCACCCGTCTCTTTGCCGCCACGCTTCCTCGAAGGCAGTCACCCACTCGCACGCGGCAAACATGAACGCTCCCACTTGCCATCAGCCTGACACACCCACAGAAGGCAAAACAAACTATTCACACATGCTTAAGTGGTGTTATTCTAATGTGTTGCCCAAATGTGTGCAAAACAGGAAACGGTTACACTTTTCATGGCAAGGAATATGGTAAAGCTAAATATGAGAAGTATGTAGATTTGGAATTCCTAATAGATAGGTTGCTCTTGTTCTTTCAGGAATGGTGAACCAGTGACAATTGCTTTAAGACTGTACAGGAAACACGGCTTCCCCTTAATTTTGTTTCTATGGAATATGTCAGTAAAATATGTATTTATGTGTCAATATTACTCATCACTGTTGGTTAAAATGAATTTATTTTGAGAATAGAGAAAAGTTTAATACCTATCAGAACAGTGGGGCTACAATAGAATCCTATGGCAGTGCGAAGTACACTAACGCAGGAAAGATCAACGTTTATGGACAATAGGTTTTGAACACGTTATGTCTGGACAACTGTAGTGCAGGCTTCAATGGGAGTCTATGAGAGGGCTCTGAACGCGTTTGTACAGGTAAACATATCTCAAGGTTGATTGGACAGTAGGCGTTTCATAAATTAGTTTTTGTCACGCCTGGATGCTCAGATTTCAGGGTTAGACTGAGTATCATGGCAGATAGCTGTCAAACAGTTTGTAAGGGTAGTGTTTAGTGACCGGTTGGCCACCCAGTATACAGAGAATGCAATTCTAGCTAGGTAAGATTATTTTTAGTGCATAATGTTAATTTTGTTGAATGGGCTGCCGACACAGATGAAATCAGTTCATCAGATAAAATCAGCCGCCATTGCTTTGACCGATGGATTCTTTGCAACATGGGTTTGTTAAATCTTTGAAACTTTGACGCGTTAACATCCCACACACTCAGCCCTGCATTGGCAACTGTAGCCATATGGCATAAATAAACAACATTCCACGGGCATGGCGGGAACGTGCACGAACGAAATGGGGAGCTAATGACTGAGGATGAGATTTGAAGATGACTAAAGTAAGCCATCATGGGATAATTACCTTAATTACGCTGTCTTTGTCACTCATGGCACGCATGAAGCCCTGCTTGACAAGAGGCTCTCTACATACATAATTAAACTTTGATTGACAAGCGTAATAGACAGAGTTTAAACGATACATACTGTGCACTGTTGCCAAGAGTAACAGACAATAAATGGGAACAAAAAGTGCTTCTTACTTTTTGTGCTCGCTAGCCAAACTATACGACGAGTAGGGCTACTATTATTTAACACTAAAATTACTGTCATCTGAATATGCAAATAAGTCTTGAGCCTTTGCATAAAAGACAGGTGTATGTTAGTGAATTGTAAGTGATAGCCACAAAGTGAAGTCCAGATGTACTAATTATGCCTTTGGGAGTGGGACATGTAGGAAAAGACCATCAATGCTCATGTGGTGGTATGCGCAAACTTATTCACATCACAAAATAGTACTCTCAGGTGAGTGAATTATTAAACACAACATCCTTAAATGTATTACATAAAACACAAATTCAGTTTAGCTGTGAACTGTTTTGATTGTGTCACTTGGTTGGGTGATGTTTCTTAGCTGGCAGTACAAAGTTGTTTAAATCCACATTTGTTGACATGCCAGATATTTTCCAGATCAACATGCTGTTTGATATGCTTTCTTTACTATCCCTTGAAATTTGTCCTTATTCTGAGGATCACATCAACTGTGTTCTTCCTGACAGAAAAGTGAAACCGTCCTACCTACAGTGACTCCATTGGATAGTCAGAGGTAAACAACCAAGACCGGTTCAGAGGGTCAAACAGACTTTAAGAGATATTTGGTCTGAGTCGCTAAAAAGTACATTCCTTATCCAGAAATACAGGCATAGCCCCAATAAACCATCACGCAAGCAGTGCTGAGCCAGTTCCCCTTTCTCCCCTGCCACTCTGCAGAGGGCAGAGAGAAACTCAACATTAGCTCAGTTTACCCCATAAATCCTCTGTGAGGAATCGTTACCGTCCAGCAGCCACCTTTGATCCACACACCACTGAGCACAGATGGTGGGAAGATGGGGATGCTTTCGTGTCCCCCCTGGGTACGCGCTGCAGCTGTCAGCCAAAGCTTTGCAGTGCCTCAGTGGCACCAAGATAGGGAAGATGGGCACTAGTCAAAGTTCTATCACCGGGAGCTTCATGCAGGGAGTGGTCTTTCACCACCATGTGACAGTAACCAGAATGATTTACTTTGATCCACCAGGCTCTTTTTCTTAATCACCTATTATTGGAGACCGACCTATCTCTATTTTTTTTTATGGTTTTCAGTTTGTAGAGGGCAGAGAGGTACCTTAATGCCAAATATTGTTCAAAGCAGACACAAGCAGATTAGAGAGTAGATTTTTTAAAAGTAATTATATCGTGAGAGTCAATGACACTTTATTTCAATCACTGAGGGAATACAAGGGCCGCCGCTGTGTTTAAATATGATATAATGCGGGTTTTCGGGGCTCTAAAACGATTTAAATTTAGTCAATTTGTCCTAATGACAAAATATCTTCTTTTTTAAAGCTACATTTTCATGGAAGAGATAAATGTGTTATAAGAGGGTTGGCAGCCATTAACCTTTCATAATGAGGCACAGTTGGAAATAGAGCCTTCAGGATGCTGGCTGAAGGCATTGCATCTCGGACATTTTTTACTTCAGATATAACCTCAGCAGCAGATGCAAATTCCTGATTGTCATTACATCCATCCTCAGAGACAGCTATACCATTACAACACAAACTGACATCGTTGGAGGAGAAATATAGCCTAAGGAGACTCAAAACAAGCTATGCAATATACTTAATTCATAAAAAAGGGACTAAATAACATAGGTGTAAATCAGCCTAATTGTAAATTGGATTTTAGGGTGATTTATTTATGTTGTTTAAATATTAAGACTATGCTTTATACCTAAGTTCTTGACAGGAGCATGACTTAGATCACTGAACTCCTCGGAAAAGAAAGGAAAAACTTTAAAATATCAATCCTTGTTATTCACTTTATTTCTCCATGATAGGCAGTTTAAAATGACAGCTCCCCCGTCTTATATATTTTTCTCATCCCTTCTCATTTCCGCTGTGTACACCGCCCTCCTCCTGTGCCATGCATTTCCATTCCTTACCAGCCTCCCTGTAAAATGCATCAGTGCTTTCCAATAAATGGGGGAGTTTTCCAGATTCATAACACACATCAAACATTGATTTGTTTTTATTGAAATATGAAGTCTCACTTTGATGAATGGGAACATTATGACAAAAGAGATCAAAACTGGTCCGCGGGCTAAGAATGGAGGCATATGAAAGTCAGTTATGACTGCTTCATTCATGCAAGTTGAAGACATCCAGACATGGCTCTCCTGAAATGGCCAGTTTGCAGTGTTGAGTCACTGTCTGTTCATTCTCTTCATTATATTAAGCTCAGTTTGGTTGTGTGTCATGAAGGGGTTGCCAGCTGACATTTAAGGGCAAGTTCTCTCCTCTTAATCTGTAGTGACAATTTGCCTAATCACCATTGAAAAGCTGGTGCAATTACATCAGTTAATCATGTAATATCAATTCTCCCTCTTCAGCATGCCTGATGGCATTTGTTGGCGGCTCTGACTAAGTAATTTGAGCATCTTTCACTAAGGTAGTCACATCTGCTGCAGCTCTCTGAGGCACCAGGCAAACAGAGTGGGTGAGCACACTTACTTTGAATTACTTTTTAATTTGAGCAGTTTCTTTGAAGACTTCCTCCTGTCACCCTCTCTGTCTCTTTATCTATCTCTCTCTCTCTCTCTCTCTCTCACACACACACACACACACACACACACACACACACACACACACACACACACTCACACAGTACACAGACATCCTTTCACACATAAGGAGCAAGAGAGGTAGAGTGATAACACATACACACACACACAGTACAAACACAGACATCCTTTCACACATAAGGTGAGGTGAAAACACACACACACACACACACACAGTACTGTATATGCCTATAAAAGGAACTGTGAGTAGAAGTGAACAGAGACATCTTTATTTGTGTATCTGTATCTGTTCAACCAACAGTATTATCTGTCTCTGGATCTGTTTTCGGACATAAGACAGGAAGTGGGCGAGGTTTATACCAGAAGTCACATTAAATTGGGCTAATCTAACCTAATATTCATTGGCAATGCAATTGTTGTGCCTTCAAAGTATCTAAATTGGAATATTATTGATTCTGAAATATATTTCCACATATTTCCTCCTTCCATATTGTACAAACTGTTGCTGTCACTTGAACGTATTGCTGTCTGATTAAATTAACATGAAATACTTGGTAGGTAGGGTTTTAGGTAGAGTGTAGTGGAGAATAAGACAACATTCTACGAAACCTATCGCTGATATATACAGCATGAAATATTCACTGAAATACAAGGTAAAACAGAGTTTTCAATATTTTTACATTTTTTTTTGTATTGAGGAAATGAACACACACAGAAACTATAGGTTTAAGCTTCATTTTGATGTATAGGTTGCAGGGTTTGGAAGAAATCAAGCTGCCGCACCAGGCTTTTGTCTCGCTAGCTCCTGTTCATAACACCAACTCCTCCATGCAAGGAGTTTTCCTATGTGATAGCTGAGAACGGTCTGTTGTTCAAAATAATTTGGTTTCTCTCTGCCAGTAACCTCTTTTAACCACCGAACAGAACAACACTACAGTTACACTACACTAATAAACTATTTTAAATGGAATTTTAAATGCACAGACTTATCATGTGCTTATGTTAACTAATGAATGGCACTTCCATTATGTCAACTGTTGCATAAGTCCTTGTAAGTATTTAAGGCATATGTGGACATGCATAAAGCATTCAACATAACTAAACATTTAGATGGATTAAATGAAGATAAAAAAGGCAGCTTGTACACTTCTCTGTACACTTAGTGAAATAATAGATTACAGTAGGTGATTCATTCACTTATCTGAGCCTATTGCAGCTCTAGGCAATATTCAGTGCTGTAGTCACTGCTTTATTCATGTTAACTACAGCATTTAATAATGGCAGGTAATTTAACGTCTTATGATGTGAACCATTACCTCAAACACAAATGCACACACATGCACATACAGTAGATGCATACACTAGCATGCATAATCCAATCCCCTCTCTCTAAGCTTTTTCTCACGAGTAATCCTGCTTCTCATCCCACACTATCCACTCAAAAATATGCATGAAACAATTTTGATGGTGATGTCTGACACAGAGTTTACCTGAAACCATTCCATTCAGCTGAATTAATTATGTTGCGTTCAATAGGGGGAAGAGTTTTAAATTTAGATGTAGTTTCAATGCATGGGCTTACATACATCCAATCCAATTGCGATTAGAGATCCAAGATTAGAATTACTCTTGTATGAAGAAATGGAATCAAAACATTTCAAAGCTTATCTGGTATGATTACTAGAGCCATATTACATGGATGTACTTCAAATGCTGCACAGTGTATACTAAACTGACATTTACAGGTATCGTCAAAGAAAACATTTATTCTCAATAAGAGAAGAGGACACAGCTTGGTGCTGGCACTGTACCTGGTTAGATTTCCTTTCAGCTGCCTTCCCTCTGAAGGAAGGATCTATGAAAACAGTGGCAGAAGATGGATTTGGACACACAAGTGCCATCCATATCACCTCAATGATTAATAAATAATGCTTAGTTTATGTTTACATAAAGCTTGTATAGACATACTCTTTATGTGGATAATTGATTAACATTTAGTGTTTGGGTACATAAGCAAAGTGTGGAAATGGAAAATCAATTCCAAGCTATTGGCAAGCTCTACTCTGTCACTGCAAGAAGACATTGTTTTGTGTGTATGTGTTTGTGTGTGTGTGTGTGCGTGGGGGGGGGGAAATAACCACAATCCAATAGCATCCTGTTTGTCTGTCCTTCTGTCTCCTGATGACCTTTATCAGCGATTATTACCATGACGACAATAAACACACTTTATTTTTACTTTAGTGTTTACTTAAAGGGGTTATGTTTAAGCTTGACTAGCTGGCGGCTAGTGAGCTACGTAAATGATTTGATACTCCCACCCCAAGCAGTTTGGGGGCAGTGTATCACTACGTTTGCACACCCTTACCTCCTTTTCCTTCACAGAAATAGACAAAACGTTTCACCAAGGTGGCTGAAGGTTACAAGCATGGGACTCAAGCTACCGTTGTAACACTTTTTTTGTCTTGTTGTGTATGTCATTTTAACATATATAACAGATAGCTGTTAGCTGATAAGCATGATAACTTCAGTTGATATCTGTGCTACACTGAGCATAGGCATTTTGACATTACCTTTCTTTAAATTTATAGTTCATTTTTGATTGTTTTGAACTGAAATTCATACATATAGCACAACTGCTTGTGTGATTTAGGAATGAATGAATTGAATGAGTGGGAGAGACAACTCATCACAGCTGACCAAGGGAGGTTTGTGTATGATTCCAGCTTGTGGGTTGGAGATTAAATGACTTAGTGTGTGGTTGTTCAATTCATCAGTTTTAATTCAGCACAATGGATGGAACAGCGTGGGGATTAAGCTGAACCTAAGTAGTTTTAAAATTAAATGAATGCACTACAATTCATAATGTTATTTGCACCCATCTACATATTATTATAGCGATATTTTGACAGATGGCTTCATTACAACTAGGCAAAAATATAATTATTTCAGTACACCATTACAGCACAGTAAAAATGTTACAACATTACCGTAACCTTAGCCATTACTTTGTACTACACTTTATATACCGTGTGCAATGTGGAGCAAAAGCCATGAAACCATATGCTGCTTCATTGTTCTTCTACTTAATAGTATATGAAAAGAAAGCTGATTCCCCCCCAAAAATATCACCTTTGCACAGTACTATGGGTGTATATTTTATAGATACACTGTAAATGAATATGCATATACAAATCCCATGTCCAATTTAAACTACATTTGGGATTTCAAAGAGCAATCCAAAGCATCTAATTTAGAGTAGTTGTGTTCACTCAAAACTACTCATGCGAACACAGTCCTTGTCCCAGTGTCTCCATAATGGATCATCATTGCATTGAAGATTGTCGGAGAATACAAATAACCCTTCTCCAGTGCTGTTTCCTTTTACTATTAGTAAATAATATTTTAAACTACCAGAGCAAAAGCCCGAGAGAAGACTTGCATCGCCACTCGCCCAGCATGTGATCCGCCTGGCTGTACCCCTCTCTCTTATCTACGGAAGCTTTTCATGTCGTTATTATTGTGCAAAAGCAGGTTGAATTATTTAAACACCATTTGTTTGTTCTCTTTGTTTTCTCTATAGCTCTTTCATTTGCATACATATCCCCCCTTGGTGAGATTGTGATGTGTGTGTGTGTAGGTGTGTGTGTGCATGTGTGTTTTGGGCTGAATGTCCTATGTGTGTATGTGTGTCTGTCGCCGTGTCCGATGCGTGTATCTCTGTGACAGTACTCCCAAATATCCTAGGTGATGTGGCTATATTTGCCAGTTAGAAAGAACATAGGAAGTCTGGAAGAGGCAAGCTGCAGGAGAATGCTGCGTTTAAAAAGCCATTTGGCAGACTTCACCAACTGCTCACATCATCCAAGAAGCAGGCTGGCTGGGATGCCATAACAAAATTATACTCACTTCCTGCAGTCTGAGCCAACGGGCTCCCTGTGTGTGTGTGCGTGTGTGTCTTGCGTGTGCACTTCGTATGTTAATGATAGAGATAGTAAAAGTGTGCCGGGGGTTGGTGAATGTTTTTTCAGTTTCTGTGTGGATTCCTTGCAAGAGGCAGTGGCTCTCTGCTGTTTCTCTGTGTGCATATCTACCACACGCGCGTTGGACGGGCCCCCTAGCTTTAGGCAGACCAGCCCTAGGTTGTGAGCTGCTGTCTCCACTGGTGTTCTTATCTCATCACATCTATCTGCAGCCACACCGGGGACCAGATATTTGCTTTTTAGAAAAAATAAATAAACGGATGAGCATAACACATCACCTGCCCAAAGTGTCAACATCAGGTGAGGGGCTTGCTTGGATGGGGGGGGGGGGGGGGGCAGGAGGAGGATTTTGGACCTCTCCAGATTGAATCATTTCTTCACGGTCGAGAGGCCCACACATAGCTCACTCAGCCACAGTGTCCAGGTAAATCAATTCCCCCTCTCATTCATTACCGGGGCCCACACCCACTCCAGGGCCATCCGCTTGACAGAAAATCTGCATTTCTCTCATTTTTTCCCGATTTTTTTGATGGAATGCAATTGAGGGAAGGAGAGAATGAGAAAGTGAGGAGGGGGAAAAATGAGGCATTGAGTGAGTGAGCGAGTGTGAGAGAGAGAGAGAGAGAGAGAGAGATAGAGAGAGAAAAACAAGCGAGTGGGAAACTGATTAGAACCTCCACGTTGCCAGGGAAACCGCAAGGAGTCAAAAAAGGGGCTAAAAAAAAACCCTAACCCCTCCCTCACCCCGCCATCTTCCTTGTGTGTGGAGGGAAGAAATGAAATTGTCAAGACAGAGAGCTGTCACTCATCCTCCCACTCTGTGGCCTCCAGCACGTGGCTATGTTTACCGCCACTGGGCCTCCAATGCATTATGTGTGAGTGGCTTTTATGGTAAGCCATCTGAAGTAATGGCACATAGCATTCATCGTAGATTGATGAGTGCAGTGTGTGTGTGCGCGAACGCGAAGAAGCATGCGTGTTTGTGTGAAAGTGAGTGTGTTCATGTTTTTGTGCATGTGTGTGTGTGTGTATGTTAGTGTGTGAGAGAGAGAGAGTCTGTGTGTGTGTGTGTGTGTGTGCATGCGTGCGTTTGCACTTTACCTGCATTGGTTGCCAAAGCAATCTCATCATCAGAATGAGACTGCACAGAGACTTTCACCATAGGGGATTAAGACTAGGAAGAAGACAGAAAGAAACGAGAGAGAGAGAGAAAGAGAGAGAGAGAGAGAGAGAGAGAGAGAGAGAGAGAAAAAGCACTGGTTATTCATTACCAGAGAACCGAGTGAGGGGCTCCCAATCGATCTGTTAAATGAGAAAGTTCTGGAGACTTGGCCAGACTCCTGAGGACCTGTGAACGATCATCCCAGATTTGCTGAGAGTGTTTGGCAGCAAGGGACACTGAAGACATGAGAAGAAGAATGAGAGTGAGAAAGAGAGAGGTGGAGACGGAAAGATAGATGCCAAGACTGAGAAAAAAATATTGGAGAGGAGGAAAGAGAATCTGAGAAAACGTTTCATTTTTTTCTTTCAGATGGTCCAATACATAGGCTACATGTTGGCAGACACAGACCCATAGCATTGTGTGATGGCTGAATCAATACCTACATGTAGTTTTTATGTTCATTGAACAGTTGACATGAATTGTAAAATTTAACTCAAATAAAAAATACATTTGGACGCAGTCAGTCTTTCCAGAACACTGATTCATGGCATGAACACTGTTCGTCGGGAGTCTTCCAATTCTCTTCAAATTCTAAAAATAGCACTCGCACAACTTTAAACACGACATCGTTGCCATAGCTACTTGTGCACCAGGGTTCAGACAGGAGCATTGAGTGGCACGGCAGGAGGACCCAGCAAATAAAACCGCAAGCAGAAAAACACTCATTGTGCCCCCACCTGTGTGTTAACAGGCTCAGAGGCGACTAATCCTATGGAGAATAATAATCATTAAGATCCAGCCGACTGCTCCCAAACAGAAGCCGCTCCCATAACAAAATGAATCAATGTGTCACGTAATTGCTTCAGTGACCTTTGCTGATAAGAGACAGTGGCTTGTGAAATCTTTATCACTCTCTGCCACTCTTTGTCTCACCTTTATTTATCTTCCTGCCTGCTTTTCTACACATTCCATTGCTGCCTTTTCCTGCCATTAATTTTCACCACTACCCACTAACCACTAGCTCTTGCTGTTTTTGTTTTCATTTCCTGATCAGGAATAGATAGAGATTCTGCTCTGTCTGTATGTGTGTATGAGTGTGTTGGTGTGTGTATGTGTGTGTGTGTGTGTGTGTGTGTGTGTGTGTGTGTGTGTGTGTGTGTGTGTGTGTGTGTGTGTGTATGTGTGTGTGTGTGTGTGTGTGTGTGTGTGTGTGTGTGTGTGTGTGTGTGTGTGTGCGTGTGCGCATATGAATGTGTTTGTCCATGCTCTAATGCACATGTGAATGTCAGGCACACATTGTCACGGTCAGAGCAGAGCTGCTTAAATGCCTCTCTGTTTTTTTCACTCTTTTCTCTAATCTCCCACAGCTTCTCCTCCTCCTCCTTTCCTTTTCTTGACACGTAACAGGGGAGATGGTGTGCTGTTCTAAGCTAAGGCCAGGCTCTCATGGAGAAGGAGAGAGAGCACGAGACTCTGTTGAGAGGGCACACCTGTTACCTTGTGATCTACATGACTCCAGACAAGCATGCAGATCTCTATCAGAGAGCCTGGCTTCCCAAATCTGCCCGGGCTCCTGTGGTCACATTCCGCATGAAAGGTATCATCCCTTAAGTAGCATCTACTAGACTTGTTATATTATAACAGTGTCTGGTATTGTCACACGATTTTCTTTTCTGAACTTTCCAGTGTGCGGTTCTCACACTCTGGTGAACTGAACCACACCACTGCTAAACTTGACTTAACTGTACCACTTAAACAGTGCCTGATTCTCCACACTCGCATGTGGGGTTGGTGATGGTTAGGCAGAGCTGGCAGTGTCCACACCCTGTACGTCTTCATTATATCTACTGATACTGACTGAGAGCTTTTTGTGAGGAAACAGCAATTTCGCCCCAAGTTCTGCGCAAGGCCTTGCCAGACTTTCTTTCTGCGAGGCGAGGCGAGGTGGAAACAGGCTTGGTCAGCATCCTTTTGGAGGGGGGAGTGTCAGCACTCCCTCCCCACAGACACGCTGTCTGGCCTGGCTGAGGCTCTCGGCTCTGGGCTTCAGACCGCAGAGGCCTCTTGCATGCCTTGGACCACTCTGGGGCTTGTGTATTATCATTGCTTTTGGAATAGGAACCAAAGTCTCTGTGTGTGTGTGTGTGTGTGTGTGTGTGTGTGTGTGTTTGTCTAAGGGGGTTGTTTGTGTGAGTTTGCATGTGTGTGTGTGTGTGTGTGTGTGAGTATATATGTGTGTGTGTGTGTGTGTGTGTGTGTGTGTCTGTGTGTAGAATATTTGTGGCTTGTTTATCGTTTATGTGCCTGCACATTTTTCATGGCTCACCTCCAGCCCAGTGTTGTACAAAACCCCCCTCCTGATGAATGTGACACGTGAGTCCTTCTCTACATCCAGCCATTCATCTCTCAGTCCCTTCCTCTCTCCCCACAGATAACCGCCCTCTCTGTTATGGCCCCGGCTCCGTTCTCCATCCTCTCCGTTCTACCTGTGTGCCATAACCGCCGGCTAAATTAATTGGATTAATGTTTGTGCCGCCAGGGCTGAGACACGGGGCCCAATCTCCACAATCCGTTTGGAGCTGTCAGCCGACCAGCTGTGGGGAGCAGATGGGCCCTGGTCACGCTCCGCCCTGTCGCTTCCCCGCCGCCACTGTGTGCCCGCGCTCTCAGGTGATGCACACTCGCTGCTGCCAGCTCTGGATTGGCGATATGGCACATCCAGCCTGGAAACAGTGTGTGTGTGTGAGTGTGTTTCACTATGAGAGGGAGATTGGTCGTGTGTGTTTGTGTGTGTGACAGAGAGAGAGAGAGTGTGTGTTTATGTGTGTGTGTGTGTGTGTGTGTGTGTCTGTGTGTGTGTGTATGTATCTGACAGAAAGATGACCAGGAGTACGAGGTTGAGCAGATTAATGGAGATGTTGTGCATTTGTAATGTTGTTTTGCTAATGCTATTAGCATGTGATACCTCTTCATTTCAAGGGTGGACCGGTATATTATATTCTGCCCCCTGACATGAACTTACTGGTTTCTGTGCGCTCTTGATGTATTTGTCATTTACACCGCTGTCGTGTGTTAAATATTCCTCCTGTGCCGAGCTCTTGCTGTGGCGGGTGTTGTGGGGAGGAACAAGTGATTTGTTGTGTGCTGGTGTAAGTCCCTGTGAGGCGTGGTAATGGACCGCAGCTCCTCCAAGTGACTCCAATATGTTATAACCGCCCCAGACAGCCATGCAGCATTGCTTACTCACTGGGGTCCTACGCACAGATGGCCAGTGCTCTCCAACAACTTGGCATTGGGATTGGACATGAATGCCTTCCAGGAGGCACATCTTTTTTTTTTAAAGCTTACCCATTCATAGTTTTCATAGAGAGATGGCCCGCTCAGCATGCCTGCCGTGTATTGATGTTGGCAGGCAGCAAAGCGAGAGACATGGAGTCAAGTCAAAACACTGCCAGGTTCCTTCCCAGGGTGGCATGTTTTGGGTTAAACTTTTCACCTCTGCGGAGACACATCCACGTTCGTAAATATTTCAACAAACTTCTACAGCGCTAAATAGCTTACATTAGTGCTGCATTATTTAGGAACAATAACACTGTAGGCAAGGAGCAAATGAGGGGACTGCACATCTCCCCAAAAAAATAGAAGGTGTCTGACCTGTTTTTCAAAGCTATGTTATGTTGAGTCTTTGGAGACGGCACTTAGCGATGGCTCAGTTGCTTCAGCATAACCGCGGTGCAGGAGAAAGGTCGTCGCTTCTTAGGTGAGGTGACTCAATGAAGCCAGAGAGTTCACCAGTCAGTTTGCATTAACCCGCCTTGTGTGATGTGCCTATTCTCATCACACCCTCCTGTGTTCTCTGTTTGGTGACAAAAGCAGCGGTCGTGAGCAGCAGACATGTTAGCCTTGGCATTTCCATTAACAGACGTAAGGTGCTGCTTTCAGGTATTCAGTCTGCCCTTAGGAGGAATATTCTAGAACTGCTTCATTAAATCAGGATGAACATGGATGCTTGGAAAACCTTTTTATTTAACACTTTACTGTATATAGAGGGAGATGGGGACTTGCTCTACTTGCCTTGTGTTCCCAGTTTCACATTGTGCCCTATCAAAAGAGATACATTTTCAGCGCCTTTCAGCTTGTGTTAACTGTCTGGGGGAGTTCCTTAGCATTGTCGGTTTCTACCTGGCAGTCTCATTATTTCTCTTGATTACACTGTGGATGCCAGAGCGCCTGACAGGGGCTTATGCTGACGTGACGTCCTTGTATCAGGAAAATTGTTATAAACACGTCAAATTTACTCAAACTTCCCTTCAGTGCTAGATAAATGGTGGGTGAACACATCTGTGTGCGCTGGCGCTTCTGTAATTGAAAAACAGTCGGGGTAACACATCTCACCGGGCTTGTGAGCAGATGGCCAGGCTGAACTGGGATTGATGTCTGCAGGGTCCCAAGGGATCAAATCTCCCTTGGATCCAGCTCGCACAAACTGCCTTCCATCTTAATGAGAATTGGATTGTGAGTGGGCTGCGCCTTTGTTTTTTACCCTTTTTTCCACTCCAGCAGCTAGTTGGCCGTATGCACACACACACACACACACACACACACACACACACACACACACACACACACACACTCACTCACTCACTCACTCACTCACTCACTCACTCACTCACTCACTCACTCACTCACTCACTCACTCACTCACTCACTGACTCACGCACGCACTCACGCACTCACGCACGCACGCACGCACACACGCACACACGCACACACGCACACACGCACACACAGTAATGCAAAAGTGAACCCTATCAAACATGTTTATCACACCTATACAGTGCATACCTATACATGTACACACTGAAGCACACTACTCTCAGGTAAGGTCAATATAATGTGCAGTTCATAGGACCTTGTTGTTGTTCAGATTTGCGACCAGACGGGAGGTTCCTTGCTGACCAACACAGAGTTCATTACACAGCTAGGAACCAAAGAGGAGGGAGGCCAGACCCTGTCCTGAACCTGACGACCTGAGTGTGTAGGGAATGTCAGGAAAAACGAGAGAGGAGAAAGAGAGAGAGAGAGAGAGAGAGGTAAGAGAGGGAGTAGAAAAGGCCAAGATGATTAATAGATGAAGCGAGAAGGTCTCAGGGTTCACTCACACACACAAGGTCAGACAGTGACAGAGTGGCTAACTTCCACATGGATGTCCAGAAGCGTCTACTGCAATTAGTCTTCCACTTTTCAGTGCAGCACGGCAGAGCAGTGGGAGTCTGCTATCCCCCACGCCCCCTCCTTCCAGTGCTGCAGATGCAATGGAGCATGGCCATAACATGAAATACACAATAACACCATGAGTTCTATAACATAACATGCCTCTGCTATCCAGTTGTTTCAGTAGGACTGGTTACAGTGTTTTACTCGAGGAGGTCTGAGGTATGTGGCTGACTTGTGTTAGATTTTAGCTACCTGTCAGACGGCATGTGAAGAGATTCTGTTTTCTTTTTCTGCAGGCTGGCAGCACAACATCATATTTGCAGCAAGTGCGAGCCGCAGTGAAAACAATGTCCTTGTTATTTCAGTTTCCAGTTCAGAATATGCCCCCCAGTGTTAGACCTTGTTCTTAAAATATGTTCAAGGAAACACACACACACACACACACACACACACACACACACACACACACACACACACACAGACACACAAACAGACAGACAGACCCGCACCCACAGACCCCCACACACACAGACAGACATACACAAACACACACACATGGACAGATAGACAGACAAACACACAGGAACACACACACCTATACACACACAAAGAGGGAGAGAAAGGAGGTTGAGAAACAAAAGCAGCACCTGTCCTGGAGAGCGGTTCTCCGGAGCAGGCATGAGGGGGTGTGGAGGGTTCTGAGCGCTGCATCACTTCCATTCATTCTCCAGCGCAAACAAGGCCAGGAGTCGCCGGCTCTCCCCCGAGAGCAGCAACAGATTTGGACCGCTCCACCACCGCCCCTGACAGGTGGCTAATGAGAACCAGTGATGGCAGAAACAAACACATACAAAAACCACAAACACACACACACACACACACACACACACACACAAACACACACAAACACACCTACACACACACACACACACACACACACACACACACACACACACACACACACACACACACACACACACACACACACAGAGACACACACACACACACATATCCACACATAGACACAAATACACATAAATGCCAAGACACTTGAAGACAAAAAAAAAACATCAACACACGCGAACACACACTTCACACCTGCTTGATCCCCAGGTGGTGGTGGGGGAAAAAGAGAAGGGGGCTCTGATTTTTCTGGCAGATCGGCAACCAGGCATAACTGCTCAAGATGGGATGGTGTATCTCAGCCGAAAGCCGCTCCCTTTTAAAGTCAATATTCTCAAGTGAAACAAATGGACTGGAAAGAGAAAACTCAACAGATCACAACAAAGAGGCAACACTCGGGCTGTGGTGTTTGCAGATGAAAATGCGTCCACACCAGGGATCTCAGGGGAGGTAGCCGTCACTGGCCCAGAGCTGGGCCTGAGCCCCTACACACACACAGCCGCTGTCAAGCTAAAAAGGCACCGGATGCCTAAAAGAGCCCGGGTGATGTAATGTTGACTTTCGAACGCCTCTTGACTGACAGTTTCTATGCCAACGCTAATACGTCACCCGGGCACTTTGTAGCTATCAGTCAGAGAGTCTGAAGAGTCGTTCGAAAGCCATCAGCTACTTTTTAGTCGCTTAATATTGTGCCTTAACGGACACTACGCACCCGGACACTTTTTATCTATCAGTCAGAGAGTCTCAAGAGTTGTTCGAAAGCCATTAGGTACTTTTTACACCTTAATATTGGCTGCCGGCCTCCTGTAAGTATGAACATATCAACAGGTTTCGCCGCTAGTATCTATATTGCTAATAGCAATTCCTCCTTTTGTGCGACAATATTAACTGACTAAAACGTAGCTGATGGCTTTCGAACTACTCTTGAGACTCTCTGACTGAAAGCCAAAAAGTGTCGGGGTACATAGTATCCGTTTAGGCACAATATTAAGCGAATAAAACGTTTTAGCTACACCTGCCTGCTGGTAACCTGTAAGTTAGCAATGTCCGCTAGCATGTCAAAGCTAGCAAGCCCCCGTTGTTCGTTAGTAAAATGTTGTGCAAACAATGCCCTGTTTTGTTCAAATTTAATTGTGGGTGCCGTCAGATATCTCTTAAAATCACAACACATTAAGGACTTTCTTAATTTAAGCACAACAACAGATGAATAGCTTCAAGCTAACAAGATAGCTCGTTACACTAGCACGAGCTAGCTGATGAAATGTGCTTACTTTGATACTATAACCAACTAGCGAATCAACCACTTTCCTACCAAAGTCAAACATCAAGCACATGGTTGTTTTGGTTGGTTTATTGTAGGTCAAATACAAGCAAGCTGGTCTCAGGTAGCAATGTACAATGCAAGATGCTCTGAAGTAAATCGCGTTATGAGGAATAAAAGAGCCCGGGTGACGTATTGGCGTTGGCATAGCAACTGTAACTCAAGAGTCGTTCGAAAGTCAACATTACATCAACCGGGCTCTTTTAGGCATCCGGTGCCTTTTAAGCTTGACACCGCCACCTGGTCTGTCACGCCAAACTCTGGCCAGTGAGGAATCTATACTTCGAAGTCAACTGGTGTCCATTTTGTATGATGATTGTTTTGACAATTACATTACTTGATGATGATAACGATGATGATGTGAAGGTGAGGAAGAGAATGAGGATGATGACGAAGATGATGATGTGAAAATGAGGAGGAGGATGATGACGATGGCGACGACGATGATGATGATGAGGATCAGGAGGTGGCGGAGAAGGAGGATGACTATGATAAAAACAGACGTGATGGGTGCTGATTGATAATAAGAGCAGGTAATCTTGGTGACCTGGCCCTTTTCTTGATGATCAATCATTGTCATCATCATCCTCATCATTCTGGAGTAAAGTTCAAGGTCAAGATAAGTTGCCTTCAATCTAACCATCATCATCATCATCACTACCACCAGCATAGCATCATCGTCCTCATTATTGTGGTTTTTGTTATTATCAACGTTCTTTGCATTCATAGTGAAGGTCAGCTCATGACTGTTGCATTACCATGCAGGAAGTGGTGGTGGTTGTTAGAGAGATTGGGCTGGTTGTTTATCTGTGGCAAGGGCTCTGAAGGATGATGCTGCTGCTCCGTATTCACCTCCGTCTCTCCCGGTCAGCGGCCGGCGCAATGCATCAGCTCTGTCAGACAGGCCGGCTCAGACCCACTCTGTACCTGTCCAAAAACTTCCCCTGCCAGTCACCTCTCCCTCCCTCCCTCCAGTGAAAGTTTGAATTCAGTTCAGTTTTATTTATTTCTATAGCCCCAATAAGAGTTGAACTAGTCCACTTTCCCACATAAGGGTATGAACCCCGATCAGGCATCCCCGGTTAGGCATCCAGAGACAATGTGGCAACTTCATCAGTATCAATAACATTGCACAATATGATATATAGAGAGAAGAGGAGGTACAAAGAGAGGTTACCCAGCATGGTGTATTGGAAGTATATTGTGATTGGTGCGGAATCTTAATGTATTATTCCTAATTAAAGGATGCCCTAAAGAGGAACGTTTTTAGTCTAGACTTGAAGATGGACAGGGTGTCCACTTCTCAGGTAGAGGATTATTCCTTTTGTGCATTTTATCACTCTTGGAATTACAAGAAAAACCTGCACTCTGGGAACGAAGGAGTCTTGGTGGACAGTAGGAGATAATTAATTCCTTAAGGGAATTTTGAGCTAGGCCATTTAGAGCTTTTTATATTAGCGGGAGTACTTTGAAGTCAATTGTACTTATGACAGGAAGCCAGAGTAGACAGACAAGTACAGGTAAGAGATGTTCATATTGTTTTGGTTCTAGTAAGGGTGCAACCAGCAGTGTTTTGTATCGTTTGGAGGCTCTTAAGTAAAATGTGGCTACATCCGAATAGGAGAACGTAGTAGTGTAGTCGCAAACTACTAAATGTGTGGATTCGTTTCTCTGCGTCTTGAAGGGATTGGATTTTTCTGAGTCGAATGAGAGATCTTGGGCAATATAAGTTTTTTTTACATGGAAGGGAGGTATATGGATTTAGGTCTGTATTTAGCCAGGTTATCAGGTTGTTCGTTTGAGAGATTGTTTGAACACTGCTATTTTGAATGATTCTGGTACATATAGTGAAATTAGAAAATTGTTAATTACTTAAAGTGGTGTCTTATCCGTTAAGTCATTTTATAGGGCTTGGATCTAGTAGGCATGTTGGTGAGGAGATCAGGCAAGTGAGTTCAGGAAGGTCATGGGAGCTAAGAATTCCAGGAATACACTGGATTGTGGGGGAGTTTCAGAGGTATTCACAATGCATCTTGAGTGGACAATGGGAACATAAAGGGAGAGAAGACTGTGAATTTGATCCCTTAATGTTAAAGTTTCAGAGGTGCCCTTGAAACATTTATTTTTAGAACAGCGATCATTTAACCTGAAAAAGACAAATTGAATGGGGGAAATACAAAAACAACAACAAACAACGTACAATGTAACACATCACGTCAGAGGCTCTTGCCCTTCTATATTGATGAAGCACTAAGCAGTCTCAAGGTTGTCAAAATGTGGCAATCTTCTCAGCTGTCAAGCTACTATATAGCACAGAAGCCTCAGATGCTCCCTGAATAGTGATGCACAGTGAGCTTCAGTTAGCATCATGTGCTGCTACGCTAACTGGCTCTGGACCAGACACAACACTGGATGCCGACCATATGCAAAGGCTGAGGAAGACCGTCAATTACTAAACTACATTAGTGGCATCACATAAATGGTAGATTCCATCTGGGCCACCTCATTCGCATTCAATTCTAGTGCTTCCGCTGGCAGTGAGAAGACCGCTGTTTCCACCACCAGCTCATTGTTTACCAAATGCATGGAAGCGAGACAGGAAGACATTTAAGTGTCCAGGGTTGGGTTGAGAGAGAGAGAGCAGTGTGCAGAGGCAACCTGTTACGTGAAGTCCTTCCCCTCATCTACCACTGACAAATGGACTCCCATCCCCTGAGGCCCCTTTGACGTCTGCTACCCCAGGGCGGGTTGTGGTGGAGTGGAGTCCTCAGGGCGAAGGAGTGGGGATTCTGCACCTGCTGCTCTGTTGCTTGGAGCCTCCAGATGCGACCCTGGAGGAGCGGGAAGGGGAAGGGAGGGGAGGGCCCCCTGTTGTCTCCCATACCCACCATCGTCCCTTTGGCGATCCCAGCTTAATGTTTCGTCCTAGTCCACCTAAAGTGGTTTTCAAACAGCACACACATACACACACACACACAAACACACACACACACATACACACACACACACACACCCACACACCCACACACACACAAACATCTTCACACAATTGGAGCGAAAGATTTGAGACAAATAGTGGATACTGAGCTCCTGATGAGGTAACTGCTGCCAATTGAAAATGGCAGCAAACAAGCCCCATGCAGCTCAGCAAAGAGTGCTTGTCTCCCGGTCTCCCTCCATGAGGCCTTCCACACTTGTGTTGGATGTTAGTGAGATGCTATCAAGTGTGGCTAAATGGCTGGATAGTGTCATTCTCAAATGTTAAGGGTCTACAATCACAACCACAGTTGTGTCTGCTTAAGGGAGCATGAAATTGGTAGTCATACATTTTTTTTTATATCTTGTGCTTGATATATTTGATATTAGGTTTTATTATACGGCTCTTCAGAATGTTCCAAAAAGTACCGTTGATTTGAATGGGCCATCTCTACGTCATAGGTCACATTAATTCCTGCTAACATACCGCTGCGAAAAGATAATCACCGCTGTCATTGGCAACGGGTTTTGTACTTCTAATTCACATCTTTCATATCATTCCGCCAGAAGTCCAGTCATTTTAACGCAACAGTAGACAGTGGCTCCGTCTCAATGGTCTTAAAATGCTTTCTTAGCACCCTGGTGTCTTAGAAGAAGAGAAGGAAGTACTGTCCCATTCTGCTTAATTTTTTTCTTTGGGGTCATACGTCATATAACGGTCATTTTTCAAGGAACCATCGGTGTAGCCTTGATGCTGTTTACTACCCACAAACCTTTGCGCCACGACCCTCCGGCAACTGAAAATGTAAACAAAGATGGCGGACCAACTCCGCTGACGGTCGTGTTTTGTATGTAAATGTACATGTTTTCAGCGTTTTCGAGCTTAGATTTTTCAAAAGTTACCGAGAAATAGACACTGCACTATCCAATAACACCATTATTGTAACCATCAATAATGGTTGATGTGATTTGCGAGGCGTCACTCAGCCAACTTTTTAACATCAGTACGTTAGCCTACGTAAGTTAGCTACGTAAGCTACGTAAGTAACCTACGGTCTTTCAGCATACTAACGTCATAAAAGAACGTTCGTAAACAAAGTTTTTTTGAATAATGTCACCCTTAAAAATGACCTCGCGCAAGACAGCTGTCTGACAGCTGTCTGGATGAGACACCAAGGTTGTAAGACAGCTCTCTTACATTTAAGACCATTGAGACGGAGCCAGTAATTTGAAGTCAGCAAGTAATGGGTTGCTATGCAACACCTAAAACTTAAAAAGTTCTATTTGCTTGAAGAACTATTTATTTCAAAACGGGACTCATGAAACGGCAACTAAATCATTAAAAATATATTCCCAACTATTCCTTTCCATAAAACCTGACGAAATTCCTAATATGTAAGGGATAATGTATTGTCCGTCGGTCATTCTCTTCAGGAATTCCCTTCAGGACGAAACAACACCCTCCGCTGCGCGTCGGGGTGTTGTTTGCCCCGTCGGGAATAATTTTTGGAGAATGACCTCCGGACAATACATTATCCCTTACATATTAGGAATTTCGTCAGGTTTTATGGAAAGGAATAGTTGGGTTTCAACAGCATAACAACAAAAGGTGATACCATGCTTCCTTATTAATGGTAGCACCGAGAAGTTAGTTGCTTTGCTATTACCTTTTCAAGTTTTTTTTTGACAGAAAAGAGAGGTTGGACTTCAGCAGCTCTCCAAAGGGGCAAATCTGCCTCATGCAATTACAAAATAAACATACAAAAAACAGAACTTCAGACAAAGAAAAAAACAGATGAAAATAATAATATGAGTAGTAAGATTGATTGAAAAGATTTGACAAAATAATATGCTTGTACTACATATTGTCAGGTTGCACCAATATACTCAGCAGTCAAGGTAAAGTGTTGCATTTTCTTTCTTTGGCAGGTAATCTATTGAAAGTTTAAAAGTTATTTTAGGAAGTTAAAAAGGTGTTGTGGATGAATATTCTTGTCGTGAGGAGCTAGATCAAACACAAAAAGTCAGCGTATAATAAATAACCTAATCCAGTCTTCCCATTTTTGAGCATCATAAAAGTTACATTAACCAAACCATCAATAATAAATTCTGCACAAGTCTACACTGTCATCATTAATAGTTTTAATATTTTATTAAAGCGCCCAGGAAAAATAAAAAGGCCATGGTGTAGCGGCGGAGTGCTGTTCTAATTATTTTTGCTGATTGCCCTTGGGATCAAGAGATATAAAAAGGGGGATGAGAGAGAGAGAGAGAGAGAGTTCAGTGCCACTGAGAAGGTAGTATGCATTTGGCGACACTGTCTCAGCTTTCACACTATGATCAGAGGCTGAGTGGTCAGTCTCTAGGTCCATGTCATACATGTCTTTCACAGACACTGAGTGGTCAGTCTCTAGGTCCATGTCATACATGTCTTACACCGACGCTGAGTATCTTGACTACATGCTCAGGCCTTCAGGGGCAAGACTGGCGGTTGGTTCACACATTCTCCTTGTCGATAGAAGTATCTATTACTAATTATATGTTCATGAATAAACAAACTGTAAATAAATAACATCTTTGATGTTTGGTTTGCGTATTTCTACTCAGTTACCACATTTCATTTCCTTACTTGGTACTAGGCCTATGTTTTTAACAATTGCACCCTCCCAAGGATCTCTGACTCTTTCTTGCTGACAGTGAGGGTGCACAAGGTAAAAATTCACCCCATATTTTTGTGGTTACTGGTAACTGACACTCAAATGCCAACACAGAAAATACATGCATGCATGCATGCATACATACATACATACATACATACATACATACATACATACATACATACATACATACATACATACATACATACATACATACATACAAACATACATATATAGGGATGAGAATTGATACGATTTTAGCGATTTGATTCCTTATCGATTCTCTTATCGATAATTTTTGGGTAAGGGAAAAAAAGAGTACAAACAAGTTCATTTACATTCCATTTTGTTTATATAATATTCTCTGAATAGATGATGCACAGCATATACAGTATGTATGTATACATTTAAAAAACAAACCTAAGAATAGGTCAACAAATTCTCAAAATAGGGTTCAGAGACCCATAGCCTAGTGGTCCTTTTCCTTGATGGGGTGCCAGGGGGTCCCAACAAAGAAAACAAGTATTTGATTTGACTATAATTCCAACCATAAGTTACAGAATGTATGCCTGAGAGACTCAAAATGATCGTATTTGACAACACTGGGAAGGCGGTCGACAATTGACAGTTCTCTACAGTCAGAGCTCGTGCAAGAAGGGAGATACCCTTTTTCAAAACTTGTAAGGACGTAATATCTAGATTGTGAAATACCCAGAGGAACACAAATATCCGACAAGGTGAAAAATCCCGGACGTTTTTAGAATCCCTGCCGGACGCATTTTTTAGGTCTCGAAAAGAGGACATGTCCGGAAAAAAGAGGACGTCTGGTCACCCTTACTAACACAATAGACTGTTAGAGTTTACCTTCGATATTAACAGATGAAGCGATAACGTTAGCCTTGCTGCTGTTGCTTGGTTGGGATTCATTAAGGTTATCTTCACTCAATAGCGCTCACAAACGTGCCATTCCTGCAAAGTTATTGCATGCAGTATTGACAAATGTTTTGGGTAGTTATGGTAGTTGATATTGATAGCGGAATTGAAAAGGAATTTGGCTAACTATTCCAAGGAATCGGTCCACTGGGAACCGATTCTTAACAAGAACTGGTTCTCGATTCCCATCCCTATACATACAGTACATACATACAAACATGCATGCATTCATACATACGTACATGCATACATACGTACATACACACACATTCATGCATATATCCATGTACGCACACACACACACACACACACACACACACACACACACACACACACACACATACACACACACACACACACACACACACACACACACACACACACACATAGAAGCACACAGAAACAAGCTCAAGCACTCACACAAACAGAAACTTTTGCTACTGCCCACAAGATACACACCAAATAATACAATGCTTGTGACCAAATCAAAGCACATTACATCTAAACAGAGGTTCTAATATCCACTAAGGTCATGAAGATTTTATTCTTTTTTATTATTAAAAGTTATTATCCATGTCTAAAACATTCATTGATAATAATAAAATAAGGCAATGCTTGTGACCAAATCAAAGCACTATACTTCTGAACAGAGTCTCTGAGTCTCCCCCCCCAACAAAACACACTCTCTCTCTCTCTCTCTCTCCCTCTCACACACACACACACACATAAACACGCAAGCTAATCCCAGTCAGCATGCAATTCTTATCCTGCTATTCCCATTTGCACAGCAGACTCTGTGCTGAACTGTGCAGACGTCCTGAAATGAACCTTGCAAGGAGCTAAAATGGGACTGATGAGAGGTGAGGGGGTTGGTGTGAACTAATTTTGTCTGAATTAGTCTGCATTCAGATGTGCTCATGGCCTTAATCCATCCACCCATGCCGACTCATCTTATGAATGACCAGTGGGAATGGATGGTGCTCAGAGACAGAGGTAGGTTTCCATCAACAGCATTTATTTCCAATATGGTGTAACGTAACCGCAGGCTGTTGAGCCAATACATGAGTTTGGAGTTATCGACTCCTCCGTCCCCTCTAACTCCTCACGTTAGTCAGGCACCTCTCTGGCCCTGTTAGACCTGAAAGTGCCTAGCCCAGGAGCCTGAGTGTACAAGTGCATCCTGTGGTAATCCATCTCTGCCGTCTGGGCTGGTTACTGTAACACAGAACTGCCTAAAGAAAGGCGCATGGGAGCAATGGAAACAGTGGAACTCACCGGGGCAAAATGGCAGAACATCCCCATCAGGTCTGTTAATGCACCTGTACCAGCTTTGCCTGTAGGTCTGTCCATCATTTTTAAATATATGTGTGTGTGTGTGTTTGTGTGTGTCTGCGTGTGTGAGTGTGTGGGTGGGTTTAAAGAGAACGACCCTGGGAGCTATGCACAGTATCAGAAGCTGACAGTCCGTCTCCCTGATGGATGGACTAGCCATTTGTAAATGAGTGATATGCCAAATGGCGGTTTTCCACTCTCTCTGAAAAGCATGGGAAACACCGTATGAAGGAGCCTTTTCTAAAAATGTGGCTCATTTCTTGCCCTCCCTTTAACCCTCATTACAGAAAAAAAGTCCATTATGGCTGAGCAGATCTGTCCATCCATTAAAGCACTTCTTTTTAAAAAGGAGATTACTCAGCGCAGTAGGAGGTGTTCTGAAAGCCAATTATTATTTTATTTCTGACAGCTAATAGCCAGGGCTGGGTACTTCACCAAATCTTCTCCAAGAACCGGCTGTGCCTAGTCACAGCTGGAGTCACCTACTATCATTCGATATAGCACGTCTCTCTCTCTGAAATTCAAATGTCTATATTGGCATGACTGCATACAAAAAAACATTGCCAAAACATATGGACACAAACTATAAAATTGTAATCAACTTAAATAAATCAAATAAAATAAACAATACTACGTAACAGTACATAGGGCATGGGGTGCAGTTCAGTACAAGAGTGGCTATGGAAGGTAGGTAAGTAACATAGAATATAACAAGTGAATTATTGATTAGTAAACATGAATTATTAGCCATGTGGGACAGAGCTGTGACGCTCACAGCAGGCTACTACTTATCTTGCCACCATTCTACAGCAGTCCTCCCTCTCTCCCAGTAGAGCCAGGAGTCTCTTCAGGTCACTTAGATAAAGGAACTGTGGGACAATGTTTACTCCTATATCCTCTCTCTCTCTCTCTTTCTCTGTCTCCCTCTCTCTCTCTGTTGTATGCAGGGAGAAACACTCATAAAGACACCATATTGGAAAGACAGGCATTGGTGAACTCGAGAGAAGACAGCAGTCTTCGCTGATGAAGGGTAGAAGAGTAAGAACATAATTAGAGGCTAATTACGTCTCAATGCCCGTAATCTTGTCTCCAGAATGTTCAAGGGAAACTGTAATTCCATCACAATTACACAAAAAGGAAAATTGCATGGTTCAGCGACAGAACGACACTCGCTGTAGAGCAGAGTCATCTGAGCACCCGCTTCTAAGGGGGAGAAAATTAAAGCACTAATGCCTCCGGAGGAGCAACAGATGGGTAAGGAGAGGCAACACAAGCAGCAAAACTGTTATTTGCTCATCAGCCTCTTTTCACTGGAGTTCTAAGGTGCATCATGGCCTCCATTGGCTTACACACACTCACTGCATTCTTCCACAATCACTGTGGTCTACCCATGCTCTGTTAGGAACTGTTTCCATGGATGGCAGTGGTGATGGGCATTGACCTGAAATACTTTTGAAGGGATTGGGTCAACCTTTATCCAATCGGAGTGGAGGGGAGTGCCGGCAACTCTTGTGACTAAATCCCAAAACGTTTCTTGCCATCATCACCTCGTCATCAACGTTCAGTCTCCAATGAATGCTGATTGGTGGACTCCAAAGAGCAGCCTGGGGTGGGGTCTTGCGTAAGTCATTTTCAGAGTATGGACCCACAGGTTTTCTCAGCCAAGCAAGTGGCTCTTGGATAAACTAATTTTCGCTGTGTCCTCATACTTCACTTCCTCACCCTCCAAAATGTGTGATGTGATTTTAATAAACTCCTCGGACGTGTGTATTGATTACATATGGCCATGTAAACACATTAGCACACTCATTGTGGAGATGAAATTGCGTTTCCATAATGATGCAAATTTCTTTCCAAATGGTTGTCATCTCTCCACATGGGAGTCAGTGGAGAATGAGTTCTATCATTGACTTTGTTCCCTCTCAGGGCATGTGTGAGAGTGTGTGTGTGTGTGTGTCTGCGTAATTGTGTGTTTTTGTGTGTGTGTGTGTGTGTGTATATGTATGTGCAAGTGTGTAAATGTCTGTGCATGGGGCGTTAATGACAGGAAACCACTTAAAATGCTTTATATGTAATCACTGTTTAATTGCACTAAGCGAGACATGCTTTATGATTTGAATGATGTCATATTTATCACGAGAATGATCCTCAACACTGTGCTATGCTAATATTTGTCATCCTGTTTCACCATCTGCTTGCCAACAGGCTTTTTTGGCAGTCATTTGCTGAAGAGCATTCACATGTTTTATAGGTCCTTGTTAATGGCTGCATGCTCTATATGTCACATTTAAATGTTGCCAGCAATTTAGTAGGATGTAACAAATGGTCTGGCCCCATGGCCCTGGAAAAACAATGGTCTGCACTAGGACCTGTGCAATTCATCAAAGACCTTTTGGACATTCTGTCTACCTTATTTTCCGATGAGGGATAGAGAGAATATGGGAAAAGAAAGAGGGAGAAGAACGAGGGGATGAACAAGAGAAAAGCTAATTAAGCTGAGCTGCGAAGAGATGGATCCCCATGTATAGTAATTACCTAGAGGGGCTTTTTGGGAAGGAGGAGGAGGAGGAGAGAGAAGAGGAGGTAGATAACTAATAGCGGAAGGACTTACGTGGTTAATGAAAGTGATCTAGATGAATACTGAATTGTTGCTTTAAAGCAGAATTGTAATTAAGGCGTGCTAATTAAATGCACTTGATGCATGAAATGATGCAACCAGAACTTGCCTGGCAACGGTCTATGCACATTCTCTTCTCTCTCTTTCTTTCTCTCACTCTCTTTCTTTATTTCTTTCTCTCTCTACCTCTAATACTAATTACTGACTCTTTCTGCCTCAGCAATTCTCATTCAAGGATTTTCTTTTGTTTGAGTACCTTATCTGTTTGTGTGATCATCTCTGTTCCTCCCATTTCTCAACCCTATTGACTCTCCGATCAGCTGCGGTATGATCACTCACTAACTTGGAGGGGGTTTTGACACTAAAACATGCAATAATGCAACAATAAAACATCTAAGAAACGTGGAGAAAGTCTCCAAGGCTGACGTAAAAAAGAAAGGGCTAGAAATGTCCAGAAAGAGAGATGGAGATGAAAAAAAAAGCCTATGGCACATTGTGGGAGTAACCCGACCGGGAGACAAAGAAAGAACAGAATACAGGTGAAAGGGCAAACCTTGTTTCAAAGAAATCAGCAGCATCTTCCAAATAGCTATTAGGGTCTGCAGGTACACTGTGCTGCCCATGGTCAGGGAGCTGTTGTAGAGGAGGCTTTACATTCAGCACCATGGAGAGCACCATGGGGTGCCCTGTTGATGTGATGGCTGCTGGTGGCCCAGGAGTGAGTCACATGGCACATTGCTCTCTGTGGAGACTAGGTGGGGAGCATGAAGATAAAAATCAAGCCATTTGTCTGAGTGATTGTGCTCTTTTAGTGAAGCTGATCCACCATTGTTGGAATAACAAGAAGACAAGGGCGAGGGAGTCAGAGACTGACTTAGCAGCCACCTTTTTCAATCAAACATGTGGACACACACATACACACACACACACAGATAGAGAGATACTGAGCAGTTGAATAATGCAAGGTAGAGAAGTGATCAGAGTTGCGGTTACAGCTGACTCTGTCCTGCAGTCCTCTTTGTTCCTGGCTCCCCCCACCCCAAAGTCTTAACCACTCTGATGAATTAAACATTCCATATCATTGTTAACGTGAAATACATGCAGCTGGAATTCAAAAACAGAACATCTTTGCTGCAAGAGGCACGCAGAAGTATTAATGAGCAACTTGCAAGTTATTAAGCATTTCAGACCTCTCCAATCTCACACCAACATGTTTAATTTCCCGGCAGGCCTATTTATGGTGACAATTAACATGGCTTGTTTTACTATGTCTCATAAAGAATGAGCATATCTTATAGTCATACATGGGACTGCGGCAAAGAAGTTCCAACATTTTAAGAGAGGTTTGAGAAAAAGTACTGTAACAGAAGGCACAGCATTTTTTTTTTCTCTCTCTCTCTCTCTCCCTCTCTCTTTCTCTTTGAAACACATACACACACACTTTTCCTCCCTTCCCCCTCTCCACAAACCCACTCTCAGCATTTGCTGTTATTTGCATATCCAGCACACTGTGGCAGTGTTTAATTCTCTGATGCATGTTTGCTCAAAAGTGTGTTAGTGCAAGGGACAAAAAGCTAATGCTGAATAATGCAGTATGCCCAGAGGCTTTTATTGTATTTTTTCATTTTTTTCAGAACGGAAGGTTTTACATTCAGGCAATTACGTATAACTGGCTAACCTTCTCACTTTGAAAAGCAAACTTGATTTACCTTTGTGCTGCAAGTGGTGCAAAGAACCCATTCCCATGGGGATTTGACATTTGGGAAAATATTTATTGCAACATTTAAAAAGCTAGATAGCAAGTACAACCTGTCACCAAGGAGTAGTTTAATGCTAAAAAAGGTGCTAAGTGCTAAGTTCTTCTGTAAACATGTATCCATTGCTGCTTGTGTTCTGTGGGCATGGTGTGACAGAGGAATCACTGCAGAGCACATTTCATCCCAAAAAAATCCTTTGTAACATTTCCACAGAGATGTAAAGATATAAATAAAATAGATATGGTTTAGTCGAACATCCTCCACATACAGAGAGTGAGAGAAAGATAGAGAAAGAGAGGGGAGGGGGGGGGGAAGAAAGAAGGAATGGGCGTGTGAGAGAGAGCTGGAACAAGTGTGGACTGAAGCTACATGCGGGAATGGGCCGCGGTGCTAAAAGCTGTCATTTTCAGCTCAGCACCCCCTCAGGCGAAACAACACCAAGACGTCTGCTGATATTTGCATCTTGCACGGTGACTGAGAGCGAATGACAGACAGGTCTGCAGCAGCGCAGGCCTCATCATCTTCTCCACACTTTCACACCTACCCCACTCCTCCCTCTTGAGATCTAATTGTCAGACAGACTTCTCTTCCTGAGAGCTCTGTCCATCAGAGGCTGAGAGGAGAGATATTGACTGCTATACCATAACCTATATTGTAATGGCTGTCAGTGGGAAGGATTCCATTGCTCTAAGGGTGGCTGCGCCGGACCAAACGAGGCTGCTGTCATTCCTCCCTGTCACACTCGCCACGGGTTTAGCTGTCGGGTTTCAAGCAGCCTGGAAATAAATGGGAAGGTCATTTGAGGCGGCGCATCACAAAAAGTCACAGGAAGTAGCTCATCACGATGACAAGCTCCTGCCTCATGGCTCATAATCATAGGCTTCCTGACAGTCCTGTCATGCCAAAGATTTTACATTTTTCGCATCAAAGGAGAATATTGAATTAAATAACTTCCAAAGACTGATCTTACTGCTCTGTCCACATCAGAGATTATATCGAGTGGGTTTGTGTGAGATGTTGACATTAAGAAGCATCAGAGAAGAAGAAGCCAGTGAGGATGTGTTACGGTATGCAACAATTTTAGATATTGAGGTCTCTTTTTTAGGTATGGTTTTATAGGCAACTAGTTTTGGTACCATTCTCAAATTAATTTTGGTGGCATATGGTCATGTGAAGGTAATTCTCGATACCGGGCTGGAATACCCTGCAAAGATGGAAGAAAAGCTTTCACTGCATGACATTGCCTGCTATACTGCACCAGTTAGTGTGTTGTCAAGTTTCTATCAGTGTCAACTTGGCTGTTGGTGGTGTTTACAAGGTTTTTGCATGGCTTTTAGGTAGTTAGCTTGCTAGTTTTGGAACATAACTCCTTATTTCTGCTTTAATGAAGACACCAGAGAAGATGGCAGCAGAAGTGTTTTTGGTGAAATTTAAGCTTCTGCTTTGTTTTTTTGTTCCTAATATCCTTTCACAGCAGACAGGGAAGACAGCTCTGTTGCCCCCCTACCTATCAAAGGTGAATAAACAGACTGAACACTGCCCCCGTCAACTCCCCTACTTCTTAAACTCAATAAACTGTACCTAAGTGACTGGCCATTTTGTTTCTGCTCATCTTGATAAGCTGGCGGCAGCCACGTCTCCCAGGTGAAATCAGTGGAGGGCTATGAACTTCCCCAGTAATTCCTAGCCTGGCAGCTCACCTAATGAGCGACAGGTGAATCCTGTCAAGTAGCGCAGGTGCTACTGAGTGGAGAGTAACCCAGGAGAGCCACCTGAGTCTTGAAGGGATCTGTCCCTGATTTGGTTGCTGGTGCTATCAACGACCCGTGTCTGTCCAAAGTGCACTACACCTACTGGTTGCCACTATGGGATGTCTTTTTACACCACATCACATAGATTTTAATCTGTTGTTTCAGTTAGACACACACCTCTTAATGTTTAGACCAGTGTGAAGTGGGAAAGTCCGATTTGTCCCTCAGTTCCCTTTGTGCTGGTGTATGTCTGTCTTGTCAGATGATCCTCCTCTAGCATGTCATGATAGAGAATTATCATTTACAAATACTATGTGTAGATACTTTCTAAAGCATGTAGATAAACAGAATGTTCATATCATCACAGTTTAGTGTGAAGAAAAAATCCTTTCACACAACGATGCAAATATTTCAGTGCGATTCCTAATGATATTGCATTGCAAGTCATACATCCAGCCACATGCATCAATGAGGCCTTCATCATCATATCACAAGACTTCTTCATTTCTTGGTAAGGGTGCACTGGAGTGCCTGTGTTGGTCTTCTAGCCGGTGTGGAGGACAGCGATGATCCGAATATGTGTTTCCTGTAAGACCCAGCGACCTCAATCAGCATGGTGAGTGGCCAGGAGAGGATTGCAGTGGAGGTGGGCGCCACCTCAGCTTCCGTCTTCGACCTCCACGCTCAGCCTTCTGCTCCCAATCACAAATAATCAGCCGCACACAAACTCCACACGCACACACACAGTCTGCTGTCTGTCAGAGCTCCCACTCGCAACACTCATCAGATGCTGGATCCAGCCACTGTGGATGAAGTGGTACAGGAGAGATATATTGCAATACCACAACGGCCAAACATTTTTACCTAAACTTGGGGTCAGAATGATACATGCCACCTCATAGCGTAGCACAAATTGCAAAAATATCAGTGCTGTTCAATTCAGTTTTTGTTGAAAATCACTGTTAATTGCATTGAAACTTTGTCTAGAAACATTTATACTAAATGCTTTGAGCCAGGGGCCTACCCCTCTCTGACATATTAAACTGCAAATTCATTATGTGGATGAACTTCACTGTTACTTGCATTTCCAAATAACACTTTGAAACAAACAAAAAGGCACTCTAATTTTGCAGCTATCTAGCTTTATGGCTATCTTTATTTTTATTTCACTCATTGGACCATTCCTTGAAAAGCGGCTATGCTGTTGTTGCCATCCTTCTGACGCATATTGCCTCCAGGGAAAACATCTCCTTTTTACTGCAATTCAATTTCACTAGGTTGTAAAATAGCACTGTGGACTGGCTTACAATTCGTGCCAAATCACACCAAAATCAAACCTATCAACATATTGTAGCATGCAAGGGGTGCACACTTCCATGTCCTGTATGTGTGTGGTGATGTAGAGCGAGCGCATGATTCGGTGTGTGTGAGTAAGGGTTTTAGAAGGTGCTTGTGCCTCCATTTTGTATCTTATATTAGTTTGTACTATCGTTATTAATTTAGTGCCTTGTGTAATTCCTTATTTTAGCCCCTGCACTAGTTAGTGTATTTGGCCTCTAGTACTGATTGAGTCATGTCGGAGTAGACCTGCCTCCTGTGCCTTGCTCTGTGTGTGTTGACCACTGGTCAATAAATGGAGCTCCCCGTGTTGTGTGGTGCATAGGGCACAGGAGCTGCATTGAACCTGAAATCTTTGCGTCAGTCTACATCCTTCCAGAATGACTATATACAAGTCACTCTGGCAAAATTGTTATGGCTTCTTACAACAACATTCCCTCAGTAGTTTCCCTAACCCTAGGCCTAACAACAACGGTGTAGGCAGCAGCGGCGTATCTCTGAAGATCAATATCTCCGTCTTACAAAATGAATCAGTGTTGCGTGTGTTGCCGCATCTTGGCATATTGACTTCTTACAAACACACAAAGTGCTGGGTGTTCGATCAGTAGAAGGACCCCACTGCCTAATTTATCCCCCGATGATCAGACAGAACACAATTACACAGTGATGCATCTCCATGGATATTTTTCCTAATTAATAAAATACTTGTGCCTATTGGGTGTGGGTCATCTCCAGTCACGCTGGGCTGGCTAAACTGAAGACTGATACGAGCCAAGAATGAGCCAATCTCAGGGGCACATCTTCAGTGATATTTAACTCATTTACCGCATGACTTCTCTCCCAGCCCTTATTTATTTATTTCTTTTGTGTTGATTTAATTTGCAAGGACATATGCTAGCAGCGTGTTGCCACCACGTCAATTACGAATTAGGCTACTCATTTCCTAGACCCCTCTTCCTTTTTGTGTGTGAATGCATACACACAAGTACACAACTTAGATAACAACTTTATATGCGTATATAAATACCTAATAGGGTAGGTCATAGCTAGTGCATTGTTTTTTATCGTCGTAATTTGGATGATATTACCCCCATTTACTACAAACAATAGAGAAAACTGGTTGCAGTAGACTCTTACAGCCAGTACAGACACAGCACTCACTATGACATGTGATATCTCAGCCAAAGCCTAATGGGGAAGCTGTATTCATCTGTAGTCACACACGGCCCTTCTGATTCCCAGGCTGATCCAAACCCTGAGGTTTTCTCAGTATCCCTGAATGTGTCTCACAGCAGTGATGTCACATGTTCGCAAATGTGGAAAGAAAAGGTTTCTACATTATCTACTATTTCATGATCCTGATCATCATCATCACCATTATTATTATTGTTACTATTATATAATTACTGAATAGGGGAGATCATGAACATTAGAAAAGTAAACCTTACACTACCTTCTTAAAGTCAGTTTGGGTCTAGAAAACCTCTGCACGTGCTATCCTTAGTGGCAGAAACCCTTGAAAAGGAAATACGGATGGACAAAGTGATGGGTTAATGTGTCTGTGGACACAATGGAGATAATGACTGCAGCTGAGATGGGGGAGGGAGTGGTGGTAGTCATACTCAGCTTTGAGACTCCTCTCGAGAACAGTATCTTTCCACGTCTTGCAATTACAGACCTGTCATCATGTCAGCATGTAATCTTTTATGGATATGAGGATTAACAACCCTTTTGTCGTCGCGCACTAATGGTGACAATAATAATCGCTAGGCTGCGGCAAGTGAAGCACACCTGCCCACCTCAGGTGGAGAGAGACCGATTCAGACGAGCTTCATTAAAAAGATCTCTTTGAGGGCATGTCCCCATAAAACTCACAGACAACGTTTAAGTGAGTCACTGATTCAATATGTGGCACTCTCACTCTCTCTCTCTCTCTCTCTCTCTCCTTCTCTCTCTCCTTCTCTGTCTCCCTCTCTTAACTGATGCCTGGGGTGTGATTGTACCAGGTATGGCAAAGTGCTGTTGTCGTACATACGCAGGCACCTCCTCATCAATTAGATGGGCCTCTTGGCAGTGGGATTTGATTTAATTGCCCGTTGGAATCCCCACTCAACCTCAGGGACGTTCAGACAGGCTCATAAAAGAAGTTTGGGAGTCAATTCGTGTCCACTTGCTTGCCCCTGTCGCACTGTAAAAGTGAGCAAACTGGGACATGTAGTCTTAATCACAACCTGACAAGCTGCCGAGGTTAGTTAGCCTGGGGAGGGAGCACTGCTAGTGCACGGATTATCTGATTTATTGTCATTAAAAGGTTTGAACTTGTACAGATCCTAAGATTCATGCAGATAGACACAGACACACACACACACTCACACACACGCACACACACACACGTAAACACACACACACACACACACACACACACGCGTACACACACACACACGCACACACACACTGTTACGTAACCGGCTCAAGGCAACACAAAGGGGAGGCCACACAGAATTTATATAATAATCATAGTTATTTATTAAAGGTTACAAATATATAGTTATTAGTGCTGTCAGTTTAACACGTTATTAACGGCGTTAACGCAAACCCATTTTAACGCCGTCAATTTTTTTATCACGCGATTAACGCTTTGTATAAAATAAGAAAAAAAAGTATTTATTTAAAAAAAAAAAGTATTTCTTTTTTTTAGATTAACGTTATTTTTGACCTCCCAAACTGTGTAGTAGGCTAATGTTTCGTTTGAGTGAATGGTGAGCGCGACGTATGATGGATGATAAAAAGCTTCTGAATAGAAAGTTTACCTTTTGTGTTGTGCAAAAGAAGCGAGCTTCACTGTTGTCTGAAAATGTCAACAGGCAGCTGGCTGAAAGCACAGAAGTAGTAGGCTTACCTTCACAGAAAACTTGAAAAAAACTACACTATAGGCTGAGTCCTTGTTTATCTGATATGTGCACTTTATAATTCTATTTTGTACCGCCCTGTTTGGCAATGTTGTTTTTCAATAAAATAAAACATTGCATAAAGCAAGCCAATCCACTTTTCCATGTTGATAAGAGCATTAAAATAAAATAAAAATAATTGAAGGGACATTTAGAATAGATAAAAATTGCGATTTATCGCAATTCATTTTGAGTTAACTATGACAAAAATGCGATTAATCGCGATTAAATATTTGAATCGTTTGACAGCACTAATAGTTATCTATTAATTATAGGCAAACGTGTGGTGAATGTCAGTGTTGTGAAATAGAAACAAAAGATGCAATGTAAAGTAGGTACAAGGTTAAAGCAAAACAAACGACGACGGTCCAAAATCCAATAGTTACCTTTTTTCAACTTTTTCTACTCAAAAGGCCCAGCTTTTACTGGTAGCTGGCTATTGGCTGTTAACACTGTAAAAACAGGAGGGTATGTGAGAGGGCATACTGTGTGTGTTTGATGTTCACCTAAACAACACCCGACTGAGGTTATTTTTCCATCAGCAAACCTCGCCACTGTAGGAGTCAGTTTTAGCATGTGCAAGCAGAGGTCTTGTTTCCAGACAGGTCACACATCAGATCTGAGAGAAGCACTTTAAAACATCTATTAGCGTGATTGCTGTCAGAACATTAAATTAGTGTAGATTAAGTATCCCTCACAGCAGCATGCATATCTCTTTATATTCAATTTGGTGCCCTACCTTAAATGATTAGGGTCTAATTGCATGAGGACTATCAAGGCTTCTGAAAGGATTATCTTTAATGATCACCCTACGCAAAAGAGACCAGCCAAAGTTACCAGTGGTACAAATCGTGCCTGTTGTCCAAGGCAGCCAAAAATATCCTTTAAAGACTGTGCAGCTGAAAATAACCTTTAACAGTCTTTGATGAAAATCTCCCTCTCCTCTTTTAGCCACTAAAAGGAGTGTAAGGCCATGACAAAGTTGTTGTTGATAAGGAGTAGAGGAGTTGCTGGAAGTTAGCCTCTAACCTTAAAATGGAGGAGAAACCTGTGTAGCAATCTCCTTGTTCCTCCAAAGTAACTCTAGCTTAAATCACTGGAAATACTGCTAGCTTAAATCACTGGAAATACTGCCAGCTTAATCCACTGGTCAGCCTCTTCTGTTAAATGCCATGAGGTTTGCATGTACCAAGGGACTCAGGGCCTGGTCCAGGGCCAACAGCTCCAAGTGCTCTTTTGTTTTTCATTATTACACAAGCTGTTCTCCCATCCAAGTTCCACCTTTCTTTTGGGAAAAAAAAACTGCACTCATTTAACCAAGGAGAGACCCTCTTCGCCAAGTAAACCGACTACAGATGAAAATGCCGACTGACTTGACAGTCCCTGACAGACTAGGCAGCCGCAAGCTATAGGGGACGGGGGTTATGGCAGTTTGATTTAGAGGATGGTGGTATGTAAAGCCCCCCATCCATCTGAGGTGTAGGCCAAGAGAAGAGATGGAGGGGCCAATCACTCCACGTCTGTAGCCCCTTGCTACCCCTGTCACACGTGTCTGGGGTGTAATTGGTGTCGGGGCGCATGGAAAATTGTGTGGGTGAGTCGGCGTGTCACGCGATGAAATGACTCGTGAGGAAGTTGTGTGATTGCCTGTTATTTGGGGGCTGTCAGGAGGGATTGTGACAGCGCAGAATCTGACAGGTCAAAAGAGATGTTTTTTTTTCTTCTTTTGAACGTGGTTGTAAGTTTGTGAATGGAAGAGAGACACAAAGACTGAAAGAAGGGTGAAATATACAGAAAAGACTAAAGTGAACATGCTCCGTTTCTCTAAAGGGGCCCTTCCTTGTTCATCAAAATCATTTTTAAAATCCTGTGTCTCAACCAAAGGGAAGCTTTAATGATAAGTTCAAACATATGCTTTCATTTAAACAGCCAATTAAATTAATTCGCAAAGCCTGTGTTGAGACTTAATAAGGCTTTGAGTTCAGATGAATAGCGGAAACATTCTATATTCTTCCTGACTAAGGCATGATCTAAATGGCACAGTACGGTTCGGACCGAAACCCAAATTCATTAAACCAGATTTTTTTCACTGAATCGGTCGAATTGGATGACAACAGCAAATGTTTCAGTTTGTCCAATTTAATCAATTTGTCAAATTTATATTGTTTTTCTTTCGCCTATCCCATTATGGAGCAAATACATAACTTAAGCCATTACCATCACTACTATGCTAGTAAAGTGTTGGCAGGGAGTCAATTTGTTCTATGGTGTTTAGGGCCATATAGTTTCCTGAGCCACTAGTGCATCTTCTCCCTACAGTGGTTGTGCTCTACATACTGTGAGTATGACCAGAGACGTAATAAGAGAGGAGACAAATCACTGATGGGAAAATCAGAATAACAGACTCCCTAATGCTGAACTCGGCGGATTTGTGACGGGAAGTCCTGCTCTGCATTATAAAGAGTCAATCACATTGTTGGAAACAGCATACCATTTTATCTCCCCTGCATGTTTGGTTAATTTCCATTGTTGCCATTGTAATAGCCGCATGCGCACTAAGCAACTCAACATGAAAAAGAAAAAGCCTTATTTGAGCGTTTGGGTTGTCCCCATTCATTTAGATAGGAGACTGATCTTGGGTTGCCAAGATGGCTGCCGAGTGACAAGACTTACCAATAAAAACTTTGGTAAGACTCAAATCACTGTATCAAAGTGCACATTGCACAGTGAAACGTGAGAACCTTCAGACAGCAAGAACCATCAAACATGTCCATGTGACTGGTTCCGCAGTGATAGAGAGACACTTGGTAGTAGTAGTTCACCTGCTAAAACTAATGCTGGTACTAGCAGCTTTTGAGCCGATCCCATTAGACATAGTAATATTTAAGTGCATCAAGAGGATTGCACTCATAAAAGGCTGTAGCCTAAAGATTAGCAATAGACCTCATGTGCAAGTCACATTCACTTTAGTCTTTTGTGTAGGTAATCTGTCATTTAAGAGTACAATGCACACCATATAAATGGCATGAGGAGACTGGCTATTGAGTGAGTAACTTGATTACAGTAGACAAGGCTACTCACTTGCCGAAAGTAGTCATATCGTTCTCATTTGTCGAAAGTAATTGTGCGGATTTCAGCAGGTTTGAATTCGATAGACGCTGACATAAAAGCAACCGATCCCATAAGATATTGCGATATTTTAGTGCAAATAAAAAATTCTGCTCAGGGAAAGCTGTAGTCACGACCAGGGCTGTAGTGGAGGGTAAACGCAAGTAAACGCAGTTTACACACCTCTGGAATTTTGGAAATAGAGTTTACGCACCTATTAATAGCGTTTACGCATCTCAAAGTGGCGTTTACACATCTCAAAGTTCTCTGCGCCTTGTATTCTGCCGTTGTAATAATCCGAATTAAATTTGGTTTAATATTAAATCACCTTAGACTAAATTTCATATTGTTGAACATATGAACGCTGTATTCTGACTCATTTTATATCTGCAATGTATTATGGTCTGTGACCCTCCAATCAGTGTCTTGCGGCTGCGGCAACGTCAATAAAGATCCAGGAAGTATTTAAACACATACACGTTGTGGATAAGCCTTTTCAAAATGGATTCATTAGCCATGGATATCAGGCGATTTTTGAAAAGACCATTTAGTGCTTTCACTCACACAGATGCCCGCAAAAGGCCTCAAGATCAAAGTAAGACTGAAAAAAATCAATTCACATTTTTTTAACGTTGCTTTGGTTCGCACAACATCGCATTAAGACAGGGACACACGCTTTTAATAACGTGCTTTCAAATACGATGATGCAGGTAACAAGGCAGCCTTCCCGGTTCAATCTAAATACGCCTAATAAAACGTAAATTCTTTCAGCAATTGAAGATGCATGAGTAATTATCCTCATGCATATCACGCTAAGTCATTGAAAATTGTTGACAGATTCTTTGCAAGCCAGTTAGACATAGCTAAGTGAAATGTTTTAGCTTAGCTATAGAATCTTCCATTTTCGCAGTCATGGTCAAATATAAGTGTTGAAGAGCCTACAAGAGTGTTCAATCCAACACAGTATATGAAGTCCTGGCTGGTGAAGCACAGGAGAGGCATGAACCCCAGAACACGCCCATTCTCCAATGGTGAAAGAACAGGGGAAGTGTTTAATTGCAGCATGGTTTCTTTTTATATTATACTGTAGCGAACGGCTGTCAATCGTGGTGTGCCCGCGCTATGTTTAACCCCGGGCACGCTCACGTTTGCGGCCTGGCGAGAGGGGGGGGGCAAGACCCCCTGGGTTGCTAGGCTATGGGGGTTAGAATTGAAGGAGTTCGAGTGAGTTCTAAAGGACGTGAGCCACGGTATTTGAATGCTCCTGTGAACTTGGTTAATAAACAAGTTTATAAGACCCTGACTCTTGGTGGGATATTACAATACTTTTCAGCTGTAGCACCCTGGGCCTGTTTCCAGACTCCTTCATTTTTTATTTAGGTCCTATAGAGGTTCTTTCTTTTGTCTCCCCCACCACCCCCTTCGTTTTTGTGAGGCCTACACCTACTTTTCTTAACTGTTTTCTTGACATTTTATCACCTACAAACTCCAAACACATCTATTCACTGTCATTGATTTAATATGACTTTAACTGATAACATAATGGAATATAGCCAGGTCAGCCTAACAGAGTTGCGACGCTTTGTGTTGCGTTGCTTCGCGCCGTGTTTGTCTGATCTCAAAATTCATAGTTTACCCACCTCTAATTTTACCACTACAGCACTGGTCACGACAGTCACGACATTCATGAAAGTCGCGACATTCATGACATTTTCTGTTGGTAGATTGTGTCTTGACTACTCCTGCTGAATATAATGCTGCAGTTCTTGACAGGTTTGAGTTAGACAGACTCAGACTTTAAAATGAACGGATCCAATAAGCCATTATGGTGAACAATCTGCCAATGAAGTGTACAAACTAGCAGTAACAACTTAGCAGTGTGATCCTAGATGAACTATGAATTTTAATGTCATGCAGTTAGAGCGACTGCTGTACATGAAGGTGACAAAAGTACTTTTGGCGGGCAGATGAGTAGAGTTTATTCCATAAGCAGAACACCTGCCCCTCGCCTGTGAACGAAAACACTTTCTCAATCATGCAGTTACAGCTACAGTTAAAGTTTATACCATCTGCAATAGCCAGAGGTCACTCATCTAGGTAAAACCTAGACCTGAGTCTGATTATAACATTAAATTAAGTTTAACATTATATCCAGTCCTTTATGGTAAAGGTAGAACAACTGCGAGTGTCCCACTAATGAAGTCTAACGACAAATACTAGCAGTGCTTTTGTTGGAATGTTTCATGAAATTGCCGTGGCAATCAATGAACAACAAGGATCATAACTATCATTGCAATCATTAAACAGGCTTTCTTTTACTTGCAGGTTTAAGATGTCAATCGGCCAGACTGTAATTAAATAATCTTCAAGTTGTTTACACTTCCAGTTGAAAATCCACAATTTAAACAATATTTAACATCTTTGCATCTTGCACGGGTGCATCGACAGCACCTCATTAATCTGGGAAAGTCATTTTGGTTTTCTACCTTCAAGAAACAGCAGGGAGTGTTTTTATAGTGTGTGTGTGTGTAAGTCTGCGTGTTTGTGTGTTTCCCTTCACTTTTAATCTCACACATACTTAGTGGTGGCCTCTTCTGTTAGAAATTGACAATTAATGGGTTGCAATAGTGAATTGTTTTGGACAGCCTCGTTTTCATAACTGCAACTTCTTTCCCAGAGCGTCTGTGCATTTAAAGCATCACCTCTTGGCTTCTAAATACAACGCCTGCGCTGAACTGTAGGCTGTACCTGTTCAGAATCAATCCAAGGCGCTCAACATATTACACATTGGAGAAGGCATGTTGGTGATCCTCCCTCCTCTCATCTGATCCGTGTCTCAGATAATATATTCTAGCGTGGGGATGTTAAAAACACTCAGTTTCATATGTCAGGCCTTTGAAGTTGTTTGAGTGTTTTTATGCTTTCATGTGTTCCTGTTTGAGATTTTTTATTCTTTTCCCCCCCCCCCCCCCCCCCCCCTCCATCCACTTCTTTTGCTGTGAATAACAAAAAGTCTTTGTTTTCCACTGCTGGTAAATCAAAGTGACAACGCCTGTCTGGAGTGATGTTTTTTTTTTTTTTTTTTTTTTCAGATTTCAATTTGATTGACTGTTCTAATGTACCTCACCCTCTGATTGACTGTTGTTTTAAGGAAGGGAGACTAAAAGGGCTGGAAGATAACCCTGTATGTATTGGAAATCAGCAATTCAAATTTCACATTTCAAGTTTTAATAATGTGTATTCTAAAATGAGCTAATAATGCATTTTCCTTTGTGCCCATTGTTAAAAGCCCCTTAAGTCCATATTTTTTTCCAGAACCCATTTGAGTGACATGTATTATGTTTCTGTGAAGTGCAAATCTCTCTCTGCAATGGCCTGAAGGATTATAAATTGCTTCTTTAATCATGCATGGTCACATATTTTACAACATTTTATCAGTAGGATGTCGAATGTTTCATGCCCCGAAATGTGCATTATAAATAATTAAATTAGCTAATGATGTCTTATTGTCATCTTGAAACATTTAGAGGATTTAGTTCAATCTTTAATTCACTATTTTGGTAGAGAAAGTCTTAAAAATCACCATAGGGCTCTACTAAAAAGTTTCACTCCACAGGAAACGACACATATGCCGCGACCCCGCTAATTGAATAGGAGATCCCAGATTTAGCTTTTTTTCCTCTAAGAAAAAAATATAATGAACAAAAAATAAATAAAAAATTCAAAACAATTATCCTCTCAGTTGGATCTACTTTGCCTGGTCTCCTGCAAGCTGAACAGGAGCGGGCGGCTCTGCCGGTGCCTGTGTCATTAGCGCCCGGCCATGGTGCGCTCACCTCCCCTCCACATCTTCTCCTACTGATTGCCAATTAGAGCAGAAATCAATTTCAAGTCCCCATGGCTAAATTGATATCATTATGTTTACGGTGGAATGTATAATTGATTATTGTATCATTATAACCGAATGTAATCGTGCATCAGTTTCACGCACATGAGGGGGTTCGAGAAAGGGAGGGGGGATGTCGAGCCAGAACTTGTGATCATTGATAATCAAAAGTTATTATTATAATCTCTCATTGCGCATCACCACCATCAAGTTTCGCTGCCTCCCATTAAAAGTTTGTTCTGATTATTTATCGGGGGGCGCAACCTCTCATTATGTGAACAGGTGTAGCAAACGCAATGTCTTTTAAAGCAAATTATTTTATTACAAACATTTTTCCTTGATAAAAACATTAGGTTGAATTTCATTCTTTCACTTCATGTACACGTGGAGTCAAATACAACATTTAATCGGCTATTAACAAAGCCCATAAATACCCCAGCAGAATTCTGAAAAACTAGAATATTTCCTTAGTTTTTGCAGTACAATATGAGTCTTATGATACCATTGGCGCAATGATTTCAGTACTTTTCAGTACACCTTTAACTTGTTAATGAGGAGAGCTTTTGCCTGTGCATGTTAAACGGCAGTGTTCCACAAAATGGTGAAGGGCTGATGCAGTGGATGAGATCGCTCTGTTGCTTGCAGGATGAGCTCCTAGAAGCAAGGTCAGAGAGGTAATTAGTGGACAAATGTAATTAAAATGAAACCTAATGTCATTTATGTATTTTTCTAGGGGCCTGTTTTCACCAAGTAGACACTTTTTTTTTACCGACTTGGTGAAAACAGGCCCCCGGAAAAATACCTAAAGACCCAACATTTCCAAAAAACAACAAAAAATTGTCTTTTCATTGACCAACAGGCATTGAGTTTGTCTGGGAAAGAAGAGGTTTAACTACATGTCAGTTAAAAATGCTGTGCCTGCTCCAACCCATCCTTCAGTTAGACAAACAGGCCGACAGACAGGTGGAGGCTCCCTGCATATTTAAAGTGATTATACAGTACGAAGACTTTGAGGAAGATAAATAGAAGAGGTGGGTTTCAGAACACAAGTTATTCAAATTCATTTCTATTTCATCTTTATCATTCCATTATATTTCAGTTCCCCCAGCGGTCTGAAGCAAACATCCGTAGTGCTGCCTCTACTCTTTAAAAAAAGGAACTTAAAGGTGCATGCTGCCCCTGCTCAATGAATATGACTTGTCACTTTTCAAGGGCAGAGCCAGAGAGAGACGGAGAGGGAGACAGAGAGAAGAAGAAAAACAAAACACATTATCCTCCACCTCCGCCTTCCTATGATCCACTACCTCTTCCTTTTTCAGTGTTGTCTTTCATCTTATCCTTGCCTCCACCTCAAACTTAGTTTCTGTAGACTTGCTCCCATTACTGAGCAACACTTTTTTTTTTAAGGTTGCATTATACTGAGAGAATGCAGGATTTGGCTATCCTCTGATACCAGAGGAGATACTGTAATTTCACACTGTAATGACAATTTATTTTTAGTGCAAGGAAGTAATGATTGACTAAGTTACAGCTTCCTTACAGTGAGTGCAGACCATGTGAAATTAAACCTAGGGACCATATTCTATCCTACGTTCCCTCAAAAAAAGTATGCCCTGTCTTGCTCAGAAGTATTATCTATTCATATTTGATGTGATAATTTATGACATTAATGATGCTTTTAACTGACTATTACAGACGTTTAAAAAAAAAAAATCTGATAAAATGAACACCCAAAAACACATACTGTACGTCCATGAGCACAGTCCTAAATATCCTGTGTCTCAGTCCGTCCATACAGCGTGTCTTCAGCTCACCTCTGTTTGCTGGTTATGTGTGAATCTCAGGCTGACATCAGCAGCCCCCTGGGTGCGGAAGATGACCTGGGTGATGGCCACACGCCCAGCGCCCCACACCTTCACTTCTCCCAGTGACAGGTGGTCTGCAGCAGCCAGGCCATTGTGGCTGATCTGGTTGCTTAGCGTGTTCTGGTGGATAGACAAAATTAAGTGTGGATATATATATCGGCTTTTTGTGGGTCATACAATGAGCCTTACACTGGACATGACATGAAAAGCTGTAGAGTTGATCCCTTCAAAAACTCTGTGTGCTGTGTGTGAAGTGTGGGTATACAAGGAGAGACCTGTGACAGAGTGCCGTCACTACGGTTGAGTTTGTGCTCTGACTGACGAGCCTGGCACTTTGCCATTGTGGTCAGGGTGCAGGGTTGGTTCCCCGTAGACCTGGGTTCAAGGCTTGGGGGAGGTGGCTGTTCCCCCCCTTCCCTACGAGACCCTTAGCCACTTCTCTCCTCACAACAAATATAATTTTAAAAACATGCAACACATTTAGTATATAGCTGTGTGACAATGGGACCAGATGATTCTGCCCAGAACCATGATGCCGCTGATTTCCCCACTGGCTTTAATGAGTCCCCACACTGCACAGTCCATCATTGTTCTGTGGTTCTGTCATTGATTTACGAAATACACATTTAGAATGTACTAAAACAACAGCCTACCTTGTTTGCTGTGAAAGTCATCCAGAGGTGCTGGTTCTTTTCATAAGTATCTGAACAGCAAGACAGAGATGATGCACATCAGAAGTAGATGAAGGCAGGGTAGAGAGATAAAGAGAGATGAGAGGAGAAGATAAGATCATGACAGACAGTACATTTACAAGGGAAGACAGATAGCATTAATGTAATGGCATCTATCTGGATGCCTTTCTCTTCCTTGTTACACACTTCACTTCACCCAAAGCTCTCAGAATTCTGATCACACACACACACACACATAGAGGGGCTTTCAAACTTCAAAAACAGACTGAGACTGTGTAATCAGAGTATGCTGTCATCACCAAGTCAGATAGGAGGCCACTCGCTCTATTTTCCTGCTGTTGGTCGCGAAGTGGCACAGACGGAGAGAGGAAGAGAGGGGGGAGATGAGAGACTCACCGATGCCCTCGCCGTCATCCCAGAACAGGGAGCCCTGCGCCGATCCGTCATCATCAAGACCAACAATAAGTCCCATGGGGTTCTTGCGACTGGAAAAGAGAGGGGGGGTCAGGCACAGTCTGTGGCCAGTCGCACAGGATGACGAAAATGCATGTGGAGAGCCCACTGACACAGGTGGACCCCGCAAGTGAGCACCTCTGGGTTAATTCGGTGCAGCTGCTGCAATTCTCTGATGCAATTTTCATCATACTTTTTGAGACACTCATCTTCTACTCTCATACATCCAAATAGAAAGACATTAACTTTCCTATGGCAAAGATGATAGTGTAAAGAGTCTATATACTGTGTATACATAAGTGAATTTGTCACACGAATATTTCATCGCTTCAATCAGTCTGAGGAGATGAGAATTTAAGAGAACTTTTGCATGGTTGCAGAATTACTTACGCCATGACATGGTCCTTTACCATAGAAACGTAAGTGCCTATTGGCATGTCAATTTTTCATATTTATGCTCTGAAAATCCAACCTATCTTCTCAAAGTAAGAAAATGCACTGTGCCCATGTGTCCATGAGTTCACCTGTAGAGGGTGTTGTTCTCAGGTTTCTGCCAGGGGAGGATGTAACCGCCTCTCACGTGCAGGTTGATGTGGTTCAATGGAGTGTGCATCCTCACAGTCTCAGCTCTCTTCCCAACCGCCTTAGCCTGCAAAGAGAGCAGAGGGGATCCGTCCACATGTGAGTCCCCCACCCAAGAGCTCCAGTAGCAGAGACACGACCTTCCACCGGCACTTTATCGTGGATAGGTGAGTGACACGTGTAGTGATAAACACAATGGAGATTGGCTTACCGTGTGATAATCGTACCATTTGGCATTTGGCAGGTAACCACTAACTTCAGTGACACCCTGTGAATAAATCAAAGGTCGTCATGATGGATCTGTGTGAATGTGTACAGTATGTATGTATATGTGTGTGTGTGAGTCTGTGTGTGAGAGAGTGTGTGCCTGCGTGCTTTGTGCATGCGTGCATGTGTGTGAGTGGAAGCCTAAGGGCACTTGGCATGTGGCATGTGTTGTACTGTGACTGTATTCATGTGAGTGTTTTTGTGAGTGTGTGTGTGTGTGTGTGTGTGTGTGTGTGTGTTTGTGTCTGTGCGTGCACATCATGTGTGTATTACACATGCATCATCTCACTTGATCCAGTGCAGGTGTGATCAGCAGTGCTGGTCCCCAGAGGAACTGCCTGTGGATGTCCCACGTCACTCTGTCATTCACAAACCTGCAGGGGCAGAAGAGACAGAGAACCCCACTCTCAACATGGCTCTAGGGGACACGGGAAAAAGCCCTGCAGAGTCCAGCAGCTCATTACCCAGATGCACCACAGAGTGTAGCTGGACAGTGACTGTGATGGTGGAGATAGAGGCACGAGAGGCTGGTAGGCATCAGGCCCATTAGGCTGAGAGCAGAGACACGGGACACTGAGGGCGAGGGAGTAGAGTGGGGTAGTCAGCAGCTCCTGATCAATGCTGCCGCCGGCACAGCGCTGCCAGAACGCCAGAAATATGAGAGGAAGAGGAGGACGGGCGAGGGCGAGATAGAGGAAGGACAAGATGAGTCAGACAGAGAATGAACTGGAATGAGAGGGGCGTGTGAATAATGGAGGGGAGGGAGGAAGGAGAGACAGACGAAAGGACAGAACTTAAAAGGGCAACAGTAAGAGAAATGACAAAGCAGGATAGAAGGGGGAATGAAGTGAGAAGGACAGGAGGCGAGTTAAGAAAATAAGTTGCTGGACAAGGACAATTTGGAGAGGCATAAGCTAATAGCGAGGATGAGATGAGACCTTCTAAAGTGAGATGAGAGCTTTAAAAGGTGCAAATCTCACTCCGGAATGTACAGGGAATGTGCCGGCATAGAGAAAATTATTTGAAAAAGAACAAACACCGAATGGCATTCGGAGATGGCACATCAGAAAACGCCTCAACAGCCAGCCACCACGTGGGAGAAAGATGCATTAAAGCGGATTTTACAAGCCAAGGCCACTTATGCAGTGTTTTTTATTTGAAAGAAAAGCGTCCCGTTTGTAGCCATGGGTTGGGTGTGTGCGGTGTGATGGAGGGTGATATGGAAGGGCGAGTGCACTGACTCGTGCAGGAGGGGTCGCACAACGGTGCTGCCGTCGGTGTGGGCCTCAAACATCAGGGTGTAGAGGTAGGGCAGCAGCGTGTAGCGGATGTTCAGCACGTCCCGGGATGCCACGGAAAACTCTGGATCCCAGGCTACAGGGTCTTGTCTCTGTCACACAGACACACACAGACATAAACACACACACACACACACACACACACAAACACACAAACACACACAGGAGTTAGGAGGAGGGAGGGAAAGAGAGAGAGTAAGCCAAAATGCAAAGTAAATTCATGGGCACTAACACCCTTGGGGGAAATGTATGCTAATCCACATATGCAACCACAATGCGTTCAACTAGACTTGTGCTACATCATGTGCATTTCTACAGCTGTGGCCTCCAGCACATAGCAAACATCCTGAAAAAAAAAGACATTTTAAGAAGACAGAATCCCAGTCGACAACAGATCCTACTTATGAACAGATGACATGTGCTCCCTCCTATATGCATCTGTGGTACAGCTCTCTACAGACCTGATGCTGATCTTAGAGTGCTTCTGAGAGTTAATAATGAAAAAGACGGGAGAGTAGCTGAGTTAAACAGCCTAGCAAATGAGCTACATTTGGGTAACGCAGATAGTTTCCGTGTGAAATATGAATAAGCAAGAGATATCAACGACACAACAGATTTTGAAAAATGAATGATGAACAAATGCAGAGAATATGCAGAGAGTAGGTGTTCCCTTAAGTAGGCCACCTAAGTTGGATCAAATACAGTATGTATGATTTTTAACAATTAGTGAACAAACAGATGCCCACATGCCACTATGGTTACTGTTGTATTCTTCTCTTTTGTCATCATGGAATAAACATATTTGGAAGATTATTTAGTCTTGTGGCTGACTGTTAAGAGGGCAGAAGCCATGAATGTGTACCTGAGAGGTAAATTGCTTGTTTCAGCATGAGAGGCCATGACAGCAGTAACTTCCCGGATAAGCAGAGACTAAATAATACTAACATTTATCCAAAGGAGGAGCAGGTTGGAGAGAGATGTTGTTCCCAGTGTGTCAGATGAAGTGCACTGCTCAGACCCACTGTGGCCGTGGCTTCACAGCACAGTGTGATAGAGGACTTCAGTTTGTCCCGGAATCTGACTTCTGCTATCTGGCTTGTCAAGCGGCAGCGCCTTTGCAGTTGGGAATTCATACGTCATACTTAGCTGGGGAAGTGACATTTCATAGGACCAAGGCCACCGACACTGGTGCAGCTCATATTTGTGTAGGACACTAAAGCTATTTCTTGGGGGCTCCGCTGAGCAGCTGAGGGTTTGTAGTTTGCATTCATGAGCGTTCCACAAGCAGCTTACCGGCATTGCCAGTGATTTACTGTAATACTGTTAATTTTAAGGATAAAGGAAAGTGCTGTGTGTGATGGCATTGACTGTGCTTTGTGCTGAAAATTGCAAAACAAGTCCCCTGGGTTAAGGCTCTTCTCCTGAGTAAAGATTCAACTTTAAACAATTTGAGACTCTCAGGAATATTGAGCTTACGTTAAATGTTACATATTGCCCTCTTACTTTAGAAAATAAGACTGCTTAACTTAGTGCCTTCTTAAAGCCCATAAATCATGGCGGAGATGAGCATCTCTAAAGAGTGCTTCTGACAGCGAAGCTGAAGAGGAGTCGGGGAGACCTGCTTACGACCATATCATTTAATGCAGACATGCTTTCGCAAGGCAGTAAAGAGAGGCTTTATCCTATCAGTGAGTGTGTGTGTGTGTGTGTGTGTGTGTGTGTGTGTGTGTGTGTGTGTGTGTGTGTGTGTGTGTGTGTGTGTGTAAGAGAGAGAGAGATAGAGTGAGGGAGAGAGAGCGACAGCTCTTTGCTGAACACTATGCTTCTTCCACGGGGTAGGGGTTGTATATCTGACCACATGTGATCTTCATCACCCATGCCTTCGCCTCATTCTCCCCCACTCCTCTCCAACCAAGACAAGGCCTCTCTTCCCCTAAACTATAATGGCTGGCTCTCATATTTCCCCATTAAACCCCTAAATGCCTCAGACCTCCCCCAGACTGTCTGACTTGCTCTCTGCATATGAGGGCCAAAAATTATTTCAAGCCCACTGGCGCCCCGAGTCCTTTAAGATGCGGGTGCCAAGCGAAGGCGTCTCCACCCACGTGCAGCTCCGTTCCTCTACTGCGGAGGCAGCCAGGCGAGACTGAGGGTGGAGGGCTGAGACACACAGAGCATCTCTCTCAGTGGCAGCTCATATCGACGAGCACATTTACAGCAACTGGTAGACATAATAAACACAGAGAGCCATCATCCTCCAGCCCCCATCCTCTCTGCCCGCCTCTCTGCTCCTTCCTTCTCTCTCTCTCTCTCTCTCATTCTTTATTTTCATGATGTGTCTTTCTGCTTTTCTGTCTTCTAATCTCCCAGTACCTTGCCCTCTTGGCCTCTTTTATTGCATCGCTTTGTCCCTCTCTCTCTCTCTCTCTCTCTCTCTCTCTCTCTCTCTTTCTCTCTCCTCCTCTCACCTCTTTCTCATAAATGCATTACGTCCGCCTCGGCCTCTCATACAATGACCTTCCATTCCTAGATCATTGTCTTCCATAAATGGCCCCATTTGACACAGCCACATAACAGCTAATTATATGTTACTGGGGGTAATTACAGAGGGCACAGTTTAAGAAAAGAAGGGATGTAATTGGCTCACGCAATGGGCGTGAGATGTGTAAAAGCCATAAAAGTAAAGGAGGGTCCTTTGAGGACTTTTTTCCTGATTCTATTCTCTTATTTTATGTCTGTTTTCTTTTAATTTCTCTGACCTTGTCAGCACACATCATGATTCCTGGTCGGCTGTTGCGGTTATTTAGCCGTAAATTGGCGCAGATCAGAAATGAGGCCGCTAATAGAGACATGTTCAGTAGTGACCTCCAACTTAAACAGCCTCCCCACCCCTCACTAACCCCCTGCAGGTCTTTTAATGGTGTCGCTTTTGCGTTTTTTGTTTTGTTCACTCTCTTCTTGTTTAAGCCCCCATTTGCAAGCCATTATTAAATGATTGAAATCAAAGGGGGGAGGGGGGGGGGGGGTAGTGTCTCACCTTGAGAATTCAATTACGCCCTGCACCTACTGTCACTGCTGCGCCCTGCGTCGCCATCCAACAAGGAAATTTACTCGCGCCACATCGATCCTCTCGACCTCCGCTTATTGGATTTTTTTCCCCCCCTCCCTTCTCTCAATGTGTTCTACAGCTCCACAAAGGTCACAGCACAAAACACAGTGAATAGATAGCAAACTATTGGCCAGGAGTAACATTCCGACTCTTTGCTCTCTCCTTTCATCATCTGTGACCTGCTTTCCTGACCTCTCATAGTGTTTTTTCCGCAGTTTGAAGCGGTAAGAGAGCGCATACAAGTCAAGTCTCTTGTTTTATCGGTGACACTCACAGATTTGCGAGTGAGAAACTACCAAGTTTGCACTGTGCAGCTCACTATGTCTGCATAGCAGGTATAGCCTACTTGTCAACGATGTTTCCATATTCAGCAGCTAAGCACCTTCATCACTGAACAACTTCTTATCTCTAGGGGTCGAATAAAGACCTGTTCACAAAATGCCTCTGAAATGTAACAAAATGCATGCATGTTTGTGTGTGTATGTGGCTGGTGGGGGTGGCTCATTTTCACAGATTTTAAAAGATTTTAACCTCACAGATTTCTGTCATGTTCACTTGGCAGGTATGAAAGTGGAAGGCTGGTTTTTCTCCTGAGTTATTTGCTTCTTAAATGTTTTAGTACGTAACTATTTGGCAGACGAGAGCTTTGTGTTCAAAAGGCAAGTAGACTCACCGGGCTCCCTTTGCCATTGTGGTTCCTAGAGAAGGGGTAGAAAGCCCCCAGCTGCATCCAACGGAGGCACATCTCACGCTCTGCTGTGTTGAAGAACCCACAGATGTCTGCACCCGTCTAGAGGTAGCAACAAGTAAACACCATAACAACTTGTAACAACAAGTAAAAACCATCCACAACCACCTGAACATCCATACAGTACTTTCTGCTGACATATTTACAAACATCCTCTGTAATGCAATTGCACCCACAGATGAGTCATAAAACATGTATTTCTCTGCCCCATGAAAGCATACTTTTGAACGAAAGAAAGAAATTCAAGACATAGAAATCAATAGCAATCTCCATTTGGTCAGGAGAGCTTCGGCAAAGGAAGTGGAGCACTTACGTAAGGGATGCCGAACAAGCTGAACTCCATCATTCCTGCGGAAGAGGCAGAGAAAGAATCCACATCAAGACTACATCAACACAACCAGTCAGTGAGGAGGAGAGAAACAGAAAATCAGAAAGAGTTACTCTTTACTGTGAAAGATAAGGTATACTGTGTGGACCTTCCATAGCCTTTCACAAAACAAAGCCTAATGTAAAGCTGATTCTGTTCATGTATATGTCCTCATCTGTGTGTACTTTGCATATGGCCATGTGCATGCACTGTAGGTTTGTGTGTGTGTGTGTGTGTGTGTGTGTGTTTGTGTGCTCCTTGTGTGCAGTTTGGAACAAATGCTATGCTTTCAACTTGTCTACCACTTTCAGCTTCTAGAACACTTTGTTTGCAATGCAGTTGAAAGATGAAGAATTCTGGATCTCAAGAAAACTTGTGGACTACACTGCCAACATCTCCTCCTCTCTACATTCCCACACTGAGCTGCACTCTGCAGACTCTGCATTTCCTTGAACTTTCAGAGAGGGAGAAAGACATGTTTGCTAGTGGAAACAAACTAAAAAAAAGTCGTAAGACACCCACAATGTAACAGAGAAAAATGCACTCCCACACAGCGATGACATCCTTTTACGCACACACAGGCTCTCTCTCCCTCTCTGTCTGTCTCTCTCTATCTGTCTAACAAACACACACACACATACACACGCACACACACACACACACACATCCCAGCAAGCAAGCCTCCACCGGCCCCATGCAGGCAGGCTGTGGGCACTGTGGGCTAGGGCCAGCCCACACCAATTCTTCACAGGCCCGGTGTGGGCACTGTGGGCTAGGGCCAGCCCACACCAGTCCTACACAGGCCCGGTGTGGGCTTGCCCAAGCAGGGCCTGCAGCTTTGGGTTCACTGCGGGCTGTCACCGGATAGCCCAACAAAGTCTAAGCTGCCCAGAAAACCCATGCTGGGCCTGTGCGGGCTGCCACATATGGCCCCCCTTAGGGCTGGCACAAGGGCCCTTCGAGGGCTGCCCACACAGGGCCCTTTGAGGGCTACCCACGCAGGGCCCTTTGAGGGCTGCCCACGCAGGCCCTTTGAGGGTTGCCCACGCAGGCCCTTTGAGGGTTGCCCACTTTGAGGGCTGCCCACGCAGGCCCTTTGAGGGCTACCCACGCAGGCCCTTTGAGGGCTACCCACGCAGGCCCTTTGAGGGTTGCCCACGCAGGCCCTTTGAGGGTTGCCCACTTTGAGGGCTGCCCACGCAGGCCCTTTGAGGGCTACTAACGCAGGCCCTTTGAGGGCTACCCACGCAGGCCCTTTGAGGGCTGCCCACGCAGGGCCCTTTGAGGGTTGCCCACTTTGAGGGCTGCCCACGCAGGCCCTTTGAGGGCTACCCACGCAGGCCCTTTGAGGGCTACCCACGCAGGCCCTTTGAGGGTTGCCCACGCAGGCCCTTTGAGGGTTGCCCACTTTGAGGGCTGCCCACGCAGGCCCTTTGAGGGCTACCCACGCAGGCCCTTTGAGGGCTACCCACGCAGGCCCTTTGAGGGTTGCCCACGCAGGCCCTTTGAGGGTTGCCCACTTTGAGGGCTGCCCACGCAGGCCCTTTGAGGGCTGCCCACGCAGGGCCCTTTGAGGGCTGCCTACACAGGACCCCTGAGCTTTTGCTCATTGGCAAAATGCTGGCCCCACAGTGATGGCCCTGCGTGGGCAGCCCTAACGGGCCCCCTTAGGGCTGGCACAAGGGCCCTTTGAGGGCTGCCCATGCCGGGCCCCTGAGCTTTTGCTCATTGGCAAAGTGCCGGCCCCTCATTGCTGGCCCTGCGTTGGCAGCCCTAACACAGCCCACAGGAGCCCTCACTAGGCCCACACAGAGCCTGCACTCATTTTTTGCTCATTTATTTATTGAATTTATTTATATATGATAGTAAAAAATAGAAAGTGTTTGTTCTGCAAATCTAAATGGATGCAGTTACAGCATAACTAACATCTGTATAGTCAGAAATGTACAATAGCCAAAAGGAATTCAAATTAAAGACTTTATTAATACAAGTGTGTGTGTATGTGTGTTTGTATACAGAAAAGCTCTATAAAAAAATGAATTATTATTATTATTATTATTATTATTATTGAGCTTTGTCAAACCAAACTCCGAGGTAGAAAACGTATAACTTTTGAGTTTGGGTGGACAAACCTCACGTGGACTACTGGTAAGGGTGTTGGGCTGGAAAGCGTAAGGTCGTCGGTTCAATCCCCAAGCGGCAGGAAAAATGTGCTGTGCTTCACTTCACTGTGTGCTGTGTGTATCACAACCCTGGATGGGTAAAATGCAAAGATCAAATTCAGAGTGTGTGTGTGTCACTACCTTGGATGGGTAAAATGTAGAAATCAAATTCAGAGTGTGTGAGTCTCTACCCTGGATAGGTAAAATGCAGAGATCAAATTCAGAGTGTGTGTGAGTCACTACCCTGGATAGGTAAAATGCAGAGATCAAATTCAGAGTGTGTGTGAGTCACTACCCTGGATGGGTAAAATGCAGAGATCAAATTCAGAGTTTGTGTGTGTGTGTGCCAGTTTTTTACTTTCACTTTTATGTTTTACTATTATATATAAATATATTCAATAAATAAATGAGCCAAAAATGAGTGCAGGCTCTGTGTGGGCCTAATGAGGGCTCCTGTGGGCTATGTTAGGGCTGCCCACGCAGGGCCAGCACTGAGGGGCCAGCACTTGGCCAATGAACAAAAGCTCAGGGGCCCTGCGTGGGCCTTGTGAGGGCTCCTGTGGGCTGTGTTAGGGCTGCCAACGCAGGGCCAGCAATGAGGGGCCGGCACTTTGCCAATGAGCAAAAGCTCAGGGGCCCGGCATGGGCAGCCCCCAAAGGGCCCTTGTGCCAGCCCTAAGGGGGCCCGTATAGGGCCTGTGGAGGCTTGCTTGCTGGGATACACACCTATGATGGATTTGTACAGCTGGTCCCAGGCGGCTGTGTTGTCTCCCAGCCAGTGTCCTGCCCAGCGGCCACTGGTAGGGTACGTGGACCGCGTCACCACGATCCCCCTCTTCCCGGTCACATTCAGAAGGGCACTGCATTAGCGTTAGCATTCGCAAGCACAAGAGAGGGCAGAAGAGTTATGGACACAGATCTGTGGGGAAGGAAACTATTAAATTGTCTCTGGTTGAGGCAAGGATGGCCTCCCTACACGCCCGACTGGAGTTCAGTGCATTTGAAGTGTAAGTGAAAGAACGTCCTTAGCCCATGTGAATTTCAGTGCTATATTTTAAAACTAAATTATCGTTGACATTGTGCTTGATGGCTGGGTGACTATGCTCTCACATGGAGATAAGTGGAGCACCACATACGTCAGTCGGCTTACGTTACCAACGAGAGTGTGTTGTGGGAGGGACACAGACGTGTCAAAGAAATGTCACTCACTCATATGTGGGCTTTGTGTGAGACCAGCCGTAAAGATTGTGGACGTCGTAATGCTTGACTGGCGTTCCGTCACTCAGGAACTGCTGGCTGTTCATGCACAGTGTCTTGTGTTTCAGGCCCAGATGCTTGGACTCCAGAGCTAAAGCAATGACGAAAAAGAAACAAACCGCATTTCAACGACAGATCTTAACAGCTTAATGCATACATTTGATGCAAAATTTCTCTAAATAAATATTTTTAACCGAGTGAAGCATTGCCACTGTAAGTAGTAGCATTTCTGACAATTTAGTTTAATAAAAACTAACATAGCCTTTGTGAAACTGAAAATGGCTTTGTTTGTGTATTTACAGTATGTTTACATTTATTAAATGAAAAAAGTGCAGTAGTGAATGTCTCTGTTGCAACTATGGAGACTTCATCACCAGTCCTTACGTGGCATGTACGGAGGAAAGTCATAGATCTCCGGACCCAGACACACCTCACCGACGGTGCCGTGGACAAAACTGGCAGGTTCGTTCATGTCCTACCAAAGGAAGAGACAGCATTTCCGAAATAACATAAATAATCAGCTGTTCGAGCCAGACAACATCTCTCTGAAGAAGGTGGCAACTGTTTACGTGTCTGCCTGCCTTGACATTTTGTGTGGCATGACAAGCTAGTGTGACTGGCAGGTGAGGGAGTGATGGCTTGGCTTTCTGATGGCTGGTGACAACAAAGTGGAGAGACATACGCTATGAGACATCACACAACTGTCACAAAAGCTAGATCCCTAGAAGTTTGGAAAAGGAACGTGAGCTGACGTGAGCGACACACAACGCCCTTACAGGTTGCTAAAAACCAAAGTGACTTGGTGTCACTCGGTGACAGCCTCACTGATAACTCTCTTTGTGCGAGAGGCAGTACTCACGATCCACAGGCCATCAAACTTCATTGTGTTGTCGTAGAAGTCGGAGATCTCCCGTTGCCACCACGTCGCTGTGATGTTGCGGAAGAAGTCGGGGAAGGCGGCGTAGGACCTGTAGAGCTGGAGGGAGAGGAAGAGGAAGCGACAGCAGGACTGTGTGAGTGCCACACTCATCCGCAGTTGATTACAGCATCTCTGAGGGGGTCAGCCTTCATGTACTGGCAGTGCGCCATTGTCCACTGATTGGGCATGTTCCAGACTGTCATGTCATAATTAGAAGCAGCACTCTCTTCCAACTTTACCGAAGCAAGGCTTAATGAAACGAGATGAAGGGGGGGGAAGTGCCACCGCTGGGCATAATCACACACTGATACCGGCCTGTGCAATTACATTGGCATTGTGTATGTAGTGATTGATGAGAAAGCTGCAGACAGTGTTGCATGATTATAGGTGAGGAGGAGCTGGAGGTTTTTAAAGAACAACTCTGGCTAGTAGGCAGGAAGTGACGGTGTGCGTGGTGTAGCTTACCTCAACTTGAGAGTCCCAGTCCAGGTTCTCATCAACAGTGACATTGGGAAAGTCAGGCCACACCTGTGAGAGAGGGTGTGTGGTGTAGGACAGAGAGAGCACATCTTCTATGTGAATTGTCTTAATAGACTACTCATGGGTCACCTCCCTTTACCTAGTGACTTGGGTAACATGGAACAACAAGCAAAGACAGAACTGCTTATATGCAATGAGGTAATGAGGCTAACTAGGTAGCTAGTTTCAGCGAAAGGTCACATTCAGAAACCTTTCACTTGTTTGGAACTTTGTAATATTGTAACAGATTTACGTCTTAAAATGACCAGGGAACACAGCTTGGGCCGGTTGTGTGTGAAGGAGGGCGGTAGAATGCATATTCTGCTTCTGTAACGGTCAGATCCTGTCTGCTCACTGGACCGGAGCTTTAGGATTCAATCTGTCCTGGTCTCTCTTTTGGACAAAGAGGGGAGTACATTCCTTGCACTCACCTCTAAGCTGCAGAGTTCTCTCAAATACAAGCATGGGAACGGACTGCTGCTAAAACTGACCATTAATAACTCACACTGTGTCATTCATTCACTTTCATTCTGTCTTTCCCCCCAACATTTCAGAGTCTACACTTGTTTCGGATTTGGGGGTATTTTCATTTAAGGTCATATATGTCATATATAACAAATGTAAAAGTAATGTGATACCACAGAGAAAAATACATTTTTTAAGTCATTTCTATAACATTGATGATTCATGTTTGTTGTCTAGTCTCCAGTAGGGATGGGTATCGTTTTTTTTTTTTCCGATACCGGTGCTTAACCGATACTTTTAAAACGATACCGGTGCCTAAATGTTGCCAGAACCGATACTTTTTTTTTAAATAGCACAAAACGACGATTGACGACATTAAAGGCTTATTTATTGCCAAGGCAAATAGTTTTCTTCAAATGTAACAATATATTAACTGTTTAAGGTATACTATAAATAAAAATGAATATAAAACACTTGGCTTCAAACCTTTTAACTTCAAACTATGAACAATATATTAACTGTTAACAACTGTTTACAGTATAATTAAATAGATATAAATAAATACAAAACACACTCTGTACACACACTAGAGCTTCACACTTAATTCTTTTGCAGAAATATGAGCATATTTGCCTTCAGAGTCAAAAATGTATTATTTTGTTTGCATTTATTTAAACCCACTGGTTTCGTGAATGTGTACTGCCCCTTTAAGAGTTAAGGTTTGGGGCTGCTGGCCTTTCCGTTTAGTCTTCAGTCTGTGATTTCTGATCTGCCTTTGCCTCTTGCCTTCTCTCCCCCCTTTACACGCAATTTTGTTGTTGCATTGGCTGTACGTCAATATACAGCCACACTTTTGATCGTTTACCTTTCGTCATTTTCTCTGTTATATTGATGGCTAGCTCTGTTTGTGCTTGCTCTTCGCTGTCATAAGACTGTTGCAATGTAATCACCAATGAGCATGAGCGACAAAGGCCAGAGTTTACATTGGGAGATGGAGCAGTTTTATATGTGCCCCACTAAATCTGCTAGCAACCCAAAAAAGTATACAGATCGTACTCAGAAAGATCTACGCCACTAACGTTGCTGCTTGTTAGCTATCGCTACGTTTGTACTGTTTTGGAACCAGCCTCCATGTTTGATGTTGCTGCCGGAAATAATTCCTTTTTACAAGACATCATTTTACGGAAGTTTTGTTCATTTAGCTGCATGGATTTTTGCTGTATTAATTAAAAAAGGTTCAGGCACCGAAAGGAAGCACCGAAATCTGCGTTGCATTTCGGTCCGGGTAGGTACTGGTTGTATTGGAACCGGTGCCATATTGGTACCGGTTCTCGGTACCCAACTCAGTCTCCAGTCATTGTTTTTTCCATCAGACTTGTGCTACTTGTGCATCACATGTACATCAGCATTCTTCATTAGACAGAATAGCTGACAGTGGGCAGGATCTGGTCAATCAATCATCACAATCACTGACCCAGAGTCAGTGCTGTTTCAGACAGGAGCACACAGAGAAGCTGCAGTGCAAAAAGCTTTAGAGTAGCAGAACAAGGCTACAGTCAACCTGCATTCCAAGGTGCATCCCTCTTCTCCATCACTCCCTCCCTCCCTCCCTCTCTCTTTCTCTCTCTCTCTCTCTCTTCCTCCCTCTCCCTCCATCTCTCACATCACATCACACAGCAGTTAAATGAGTGTTGTGCTGCATGCTGCACCCACTAAATAAAATCAAGGCCATGAGGTGCGTTGTCTGACCAATCAGAACATCCCACAAGATGGCGACAGGTGCCAATGTGGAGTGAAGCAGGAGTAGGACAAGCCTTACCTTTCCCCAGACTATATCACTGCTGAGCTCGGCGGGCCATTTGATGAAAACGTCGTCTTCCACACCCCGTATGAAGGCAGGATACGGCTCAGTCTCATTGCCTGAGATGGCAGGATCCTACAACACATGGTGCCCTGAGCTATTCAGTGGGTTCGTAGAGACTTTTTAACCAACATTGAAATGAACGAAGGAGTGATGAAAAGTCCTTCTATCTCATCGCTATTCATCACTTTCTGATGTGTTCATTCACATGAGGATCTCAAGTAAAAGAAAAAGACTGCATGCACTGTGGCTCTGCACAATACATGTTTTGTCCAGCTCTCAAGTATATTACATTAAGATATCATTCATTTGTAGAGCCGCTCAAGAGATCAAAGGGGTTTCAATTAGGGGGCAGTCAAGCTGGAAAGAGTCCATATCAGAATGAAAATGAAAGAGTCCATACCAGGATGAAAATGAATCGCATGCCCTCTCCTCTCATCCTGTCCACCAGACTAGGCAGACCCTGGAACTCCTTATCCAGAACGAAGTTCAGTTGTCTCTCCATGTAGTCGATGTCTGCATACTGGACGTCCTGCATGGAGGGAGGGACACATGTGAGGACACTCATCATCCTTTGAGTAAACCAGGCTATTCAAGAAGAGGCTAGTTCAATGCATGTGATCCAGGGAGGCATTTTAACTAACTGATATGGTTCACAGTCACTAGGCCTGGCAATGGATGTTACATTAAAAAGTACATTTAGAAAACTCATTGCACTGAAATTGGGTCATGATTTTGACTTTGAACAGTTGCCTCAGTTGGAGCCCAGGTTTATTTTCAGGCACTGACAGGACACCTAAAAAGGAAAGGCACATGTGATTCCAGGTGGCTAATTGTGGTTCGTTTCATTACTGGTGTGAATCCGAGAGCACAGCATAGCACACCTCACCCACACAAAAGGTGTCGGTTCCTCACGACTCTCGTTAGCAAACCACTCTCCGCTCAGTTTGCAAACATTTGGCTGGATGTGCTCTCTGCCAACAGCAAACTCAACCTGCTTGCTTGCTCTGCAAGTGCTACCCACGACTGGAGCTGCTAAGAGAGGTGTGGTGCTCGCTGTCAGTGGGAAGGGGATAAGGTGGCACATAAAGTAATTGTGTGTGTGTGTGTGTTTGTGTGTGTGTGTGTGTGTGTGTGTGTGTGTGTGTGTGTGTGTGTGAGTGAGTGCATAAGAGAGAGAGAAAGAGAGAGAGAGGAGAGAGAGAGAGTAATTATGTGTTTGTGTCTATGTTAGAGCATTTTTAAGTGTGTGACTGTTTGTGCGTGTGCACTTGTGTCTGTGTGGTTGTGTGTCAATACGTGTGAATTTTTGTGAGTGCTTACATAAGGAATTCCAGCTGCTCTCATGTCTCTGTATAAATCTGCAATCTCCTGGTCATTGGCATATCCATAGCGACACAGCTGGAATCCGAGGGACCAATAGGCCGGAAGGACAGGGCGACCAATCATCTATGGAGTGAATAATGCACACAGAGAGTGAGTAAAAGAATGAGAGGAAAACAGAGACAGACAGAGAGAGAGAGAGAGAGAGAGAGAGAGAGAGGGAGCGCTATGGAATGTTTTAATATGGCATCAGGTATTTAGTAACAAAGCGAACAAAGTATTGGATAGACACTAAAGCTGTGGGTGTTTTTGTCTGGGATTGTCTGGGTTGAAAACACCTTGGGCATCGAGGCAAAGAAGTCCCAGCTGCTAAATGTCCTATTTGCAAATGCAACCCTACTTACACACATACACACACACACACACACACACACACATGCATCTGCACGCACACGCACACACACACACACACACACACACACACACACACACACACACACACATTTAGTATACTCTATTTGATTCCACATTACAAGTCAAGCTTCATCAGGAATCACATTTTCTGAACAGTTCAACTAATAAAAGCAGTTCAACAATCCATTTGGGGATTTACAGTTCAAGGGTAAAGGAAACATCATATTTTCCAAATAAACATGTTTCTTATAATTGCTGATACTGAACAGAATTTTGCGAACTGTTTGGCCTGTTTTTATGTACCCCCCACCACATACACACACAGACACACACACACACATACACACACACACACACACACACACACACACACACACAGACAACCATAAAGCCTCTCACCGCTGTGTACTCCTGCACTACCAGCTCAGGTGTGGGTCCCATGACAATGTAGAAGTCCAGGATGCCCCCGAGAGTGCGGTAGGTGAGGGCTGGAGTAGGCTGGAAGGTCACGTCTGAAAGCACAGGCAGCCCACTCTGAGTATGCAGTATGCACTAATGCGCCATGCCAAAATGGGCTTTCACTATTTTTGCCGTGAGTCTATATAAACTTTTATAGTAGCACTGTGACTACCTCTGTGACACCCCTGCAATCTGTTGTGCTCCCATAATCCTTCTCACCTGTTGACCTCCCCTGAGCCCTCTCTCACTAACGTCCAAAAAGAGCGTCAAAGATTTTTGTGTAATTATCATTCAAAACCTAAGAAAGATCCTATCCCTTCAGGATGCAGAAAAACTAATCCATGTGTTTGTTACTTTGCGACTTCACTACAGCAATGCTCTCCTGTCTTTATTTAGGAACAACTCACTAGAGCCTCTTACTAATACAGAACGCTGCCGTCGCACACATGCTAGAGCACAGAAATATGAATAGATCTCACCTGTAATTGCCTCTCTGCAGTGGTTCCCTATCAAAACTAGAATTGATTTCAAAGTACTCCTTCCAACATACAAAGCTCTAAATGGACTAGCTCCAAATTACCTACAGGAATGAATTATCCCCTACTGTCCACCAATACCCCCTTGGGTGCAGGTCTTTTTGTAATTCAAAAAGCACAATAGTAGGCAGCCTTCTGCTATCGAGCCCCCCACCAAGCCCAGACAGGCTTTTTGGAGAGGTCGGGCTTGTTGTCCTGCTCTCACTCTCTGCTTCGCTCCTCTTTCTCATCGATCCTCTTTCTCATCTGTTTCCTTTCCTATTTTTACCAGTGGCATTGAGCAGTCAAGTTAAGGAATGGTTGGAATGCAATCTAACAAACAAACAAGAAATTTGACTCTGGGTTAAGTGGCTCTCAGTGTACCTACACAAAATATACAACACAACACCACATACACAGGGAGGAATGGCTATATACAGGAGCTGTGAACTGTAAACACAACAAATAGTGCAAAAATGGAGATGGAGTGGAGAATGCAAGAAGTGCAGAGATAAATATGAAATGGCACGAGAATGACGTAAGAAGTACAGTATATACAGCCCGTAAAGTTAGGATGGAATGTATTGCACATTTTGTATTTGAGAATAAAATAAATAATAGTAACCTTATGAGGACCCTGTATCAAACTTTGCTGTTCAATGTCCAAAACTTTGAATGCTGGCTCCCGATTGTGTATGTATGTATGATCTACATATGCCACATGGGTGTATGATCCATCTGATTACTCCTGATTCTCTTTTCTCTTTTCTCCTCCCTTCCCTTCTACCTCCCCTCCTTTTTCTATCTTTATCTCTCTATCTGGCCGGCCCCAAGCAGATGGGTCCTACTATTTCCTTGCCCCAGTATTAGTGCTTGCTCTAGGAGCTTCAGGCGCTGGGCTCTCTAAAGTACAGTGAGACTATTTTAACTTTGAATGGCTCTATCTAAATACAACTGAATTCAATTGAATAGAAGCCTGTTTGTTTTCATTGAATGACTTTGGCCCACTATGACAAGCCTGAATGCACACAGCAGTTACATTGTTCACTAGTCCGTGAACAAAGAAACTGCAAAGTGACGAACTGTTGAACTGCGTACAGTGGCCTCTGTCAGTGTATAATTGAATCAGTTGCTCGATACCATAAATGTCTACTTATGTTCTCATTTCACAATCAAGCGAGTGCTGTTGTGGAGTGATGGAGTGGGTCCCACTGTGCGTGTTACTCTACAGCGATCATTCAGCTTGTGGGGCATCTCCTCGTTGTGTTCAAATACTCTTTTGATGTTTCCCTTTTAAGCCACGCAGGCTCAAAGTTGTTCTCCTGCTGCGCTACCAAGTTACCCACTTTGTGTGTTTGCCCATGTGTGTGTATTTGTGTGTTTGTGTGTGTGTGTGTGTGTGTGTGTATGTGTGTGTGTGTGATCAAGGTAGACAGACAGAGAGGGAGAGGTAGAAGAGAGAGAGAGAGAGTGTGTGTGTGTGTGTGTGTGTGTGGGGGGGGGGGGGGGTCACTGACTAGACTGACTGCACTGACTACACTGACTGCACAATGCTTAATAAGTCTCTCTTCAGCCAAATTGCTATGCCACAGCGGTAGCAGTGTTCCTCATGCCCTGCTCTGTAGTGATGATTCATTTCATGAGGGCCCTATGTCAAGAATCAGCTTGAGATAAATAATATCACAGCATTATTAATGACTTGCAGAAGCCCCACTGACCCCTGGGCTGCCTGGGATTAGCTGGGAGGAGGGGTAAGGGGGGCAGATACGGCGCCCCACTGTCCTTGCCCCATCCAGCTGCACTGACACAGAGGACTGGGCTCTTTTCTAAATGCTTTACATGCACAGGAGGACACAACTGCCATTGCGTAACCAGCCTGCCTGTGAAAGGACACGTGGTTAAGGTGAAAGGGACAGATATGTAGATGCTTGTATTTGCACACACTTGGAGGAATCCACGCTGTGCTGCATGAGATAGCATGAGTCAGAGGGAGAGGGGGAGAGAGGGAGAGAAAGAGAGAGAGGGAGCAAAGAAGGGAAAGGACGAGTGAGAGGGCACGTTCTGTGTCTCACCCATGGCATTGCTGTTCAGCAGGAGGACTCCGTGAGCATCTGCAGTTTTCTCCAGGCCCATGTAGAAGGGGTGAACACCATAGCAGTTCATCTTGTACTGATGGAGAAAGAGAGAGAGAGAGAGAGAGAGAGAGAGGAATGAGGAGAAGGGAAGGCACGAGTGGACCGCAGTGGTTAAGGAGAGGTGTCACGTCAGGTTTGATGCATTGCGACTCAGACAGTACGGTGTTAATGCGTGAAATTCTCGCTGCCGGGGTGGGGGTCTCCTCCCTGGCCTGTATGTCCTTCTGGTGCATAGCGTGATGGGGGTGAGTCAGAGAAGAAAGGTCGTTAGCATGTCCCATAACGAGGACTGACAGCTAATGACAGCGCTCCCTCCACAAACGCCACTGAGGCATCATGGTTCAGCAGACATTCCGGAAAAGACCGACCGACTCACTCTTAGCCCACGTGCACAGCACACTCAGCATATTCATATTCCTCCTTGGCACCTCTCAGCACCAACATCCAACATAAGGACTTTAAAGGGAAAAGTATTTTTTACTTAACTTGAGCAAGCTCAAACACTCAAACAAGAAAACAAACAAACAAACAAAACCCACACAGATGTCCAGAATAAGCAGAAGTATCTTGATGCTAATGAAGACTCTGATGCTAAACATATACTTTATATAAGCTTATGGCAGCAGTGTTGTGTGTGGGGGCCAAACTAGTGAAGAAAACACCAACTCTGACCTCAGAGTGGTGAAATAAGGTGACTATGAGGCCATGGCTAGAAATCACACATACGTGATGTACCGCACACACACACACACACACACACACACACACACACACACACACACACACACACACACACACACACACACACACACACGTGCTAACAAAAGCCTGCCGCAGCACAAAGGCTTGTGCTGCATATTGTGTGAAAGCCATAGCAACAGCACAGGCGAAGACCCAGGTTGGGAAGCACAAGCACTCAAATAAAGACTGTGCTTCTTCCACATGGCCTAGTATGTTGGTTAAAGGAGTCTGAAAAATGTCAGCTACAGCAATGAAATAAAGAATGCCATTTGATCGGTAAATGAAATACATTTGACTCAAATAAATATGGATATAGGAGTCATTAGTGAGGGAGAAATTCTCCCATGGTGAGAGAAAAATCCTCCCCTGTTGCGAGAGAGGGTTTCTCCTGGTGAGAGAAAGGGGCTGATTGAGTCAGCCTTACCCCGGGGGGCTGATCCTTGGCGAACATGCCCCAGGTGTGCCAGTTCAGGTCGTGGCGGTAGGTTGGGTGCTCCGTTTCGCCAAAGCCGTAGATATATTCCGAAGCGAGACGGGTGGACACCTGGATGAAGAGGTCGGAGAACGTGAAGCCGGGCAAGACTGAGTCCCATCTGCCAGGGAAAAACAGAGTGCAGAGATGTGAGATCACACAAGGCAGCACAGATATGAAATAAGACCACTCCAAATGGAGTAAAATAACCAGTGAGAATCACACCTTTTACCCCCACTGTGCCACAGACAATGCCAAACTCTGTCCGCTCACTAAATTACACAAGGCCTTGATTAAGCCCATGCTAACCCACAGAACAATGAAATAACTAGCAATTGATGATCCATTCAGAAGATGTCATCATTGTTAATGGTTTACTCACATGACAGTGCCCGTGCTCTTCCTGAGCACCTTAATGCCGAAGGGCTGCTGCTCGACACGCACCTCGTACAGCCTCTTGGCCTCGTCCGTCTCAGGCGTGGAGGGCAGCTGCATTGGCACAGGCACCTCGTAGCGCTTCGTAGCTGGATCATAGATCTGGACAAGGGGTCAGGGAAGAGGCATGTTTTTCTGTATTTTTGATGGATCCTATTTTTTTGTCATTATCCAATGAAAAGAATTCAGTATGAACATATCTGGGTGTTTTATGGTGGGAGTAAGAATAAGCAAGTATAAATCCTAATGCTCAGAGGAGTTGTTGCATGAGCTGGCAGGTTTGCTGGGCGAGGTCCCTACCTTAAAGCGCAGAGAGTGCCCAGAGAGGTATAAGATTTCCACACGGAGTTTGTCTATGTCTGCCGATCGTGATCGTGGGCTCGGGTACCTCACGTTCCTCTCAATGTCAAAAGTCCACCCGCTTGTGCTATTAGAAACAGTCGTGGCTGTGTAGCCATAGTCTTTAGGGTAGTAGCACCAGGGGACTGAGGTAAGGTGTGAAACCTTGGAAAAGGCACAAAAAAAGGTGATGGTACCAGCTTCAAATATCATTCAAAGTCTGCAGTTCTCACAGAAGGATCTCCTTGTCGGGAGCTTTTTTCTTTCTTTGAACAAATATGTTCACACACAGAGAGACACTCTCTCTCTTTCTCACACACACTTACCTGCCAGATACAGCCTCTGGCTTTGCACTTTGCCTCATTGCTGTCTTCCTCAGGGTGGCAGTCAAAGCGCTCAAAATCAGAGTTCACCTCGTCCCATGTGACGGTGTAATCCATCCCCATATTCAACCCGAGCCCCCTGAGGTGCAGCACCTTTAGAGAAAGGAAATATATATTTAAAAAGAGAGAGAGAGATTTACAACGGCTTCTCCTTGTACTGATACGCCCTGAGATGCTGCTCGCTCAAGTAGTTATAGAGTAAGGATGACAAACATGACAAACATTCATGCGTACAGCATCTCATATCCCGGCATCTGTCATGGCAACGCCCCATAAATCTGGCCACCGAGACGCAAACATGGCGCGGCGGTCGGAGTGCCCTCGACGAGCTCTGTGCTTTTGTCATTCCGTCGGGACCTTGAGAGTAGCGCATGTGTGCAATGACACCCACCCTCCATC